>NC_048595.1:71760385-72360385 GCF_003668045.3 Cricetulus griseus
TCTAGAAGATTCAGTGTGGATGAATTTATGTTGAGGTCTTTGATCCATTAGCACTTACATTTTGTGCATGGTGACAGGTATGGATCTATCTGCAATCTTCTGCATGTCTGAATCCAGTTGTGCCAGCACCATTTGTTGAAGATGCTATCTTTTTTCCATTGTATAGATTTAGCATCTTTGTCAAAAATAAGGTGTTCATAGATGTGTGGGTTAATATCAGAGTTTTCAACTCCATTTCATTGGTCTGTGTATTTTTGTGCCAATACCAATCTGTTTTCTGAACTATGGCTCTGTGATAGTGCTTGAAGTCAGGGATGGTGATGCCTCCAGAGGATCATTTATTGTAAAGAGTTGTTTTGGCTATCCTGGGTTTTTTATTTTTCCATACAATGTGGATATTGTTCTTTCAATGTCTGTGAAGAACTGTGTTGTGATTTTGATGGGGATTGCATCAAATCTGTAGATTGCTTTTGGCAGGATTGCCATTTTTACTGTGTTGATTCTACCTGTCCAAGAGCATGGGGGATCTTTTGATTTTCTGTTTTCTTCTTTAATTTCTTTCTTTAATGTCACACAGTTCTTACTGTACAAGTCTTTCATGTTTTGGAATCTTGACATTTGCAGGCAAATGGACAGAACTAGAAGAAACCATCCTGAGTGAGGTAACCCAGTCACAAAAAGACAAACATGGTATGTACTCACTCACATATGAACTTTAGACATAGAGCAAAGTATTACCAGCATACAATCCTCTTTACCAAAGAAACTAGGAAACAAGAAAGACTCTAAGTGAAAAAATGCATGGACCCCAGAGAATGGGAAGGGGCAGGAACTCCTGAGCTTATCTAAGTGGGAGCATAAGAGCAGGGGAGAGGAAGCTGCCAGAATGAGAATAGGAGAAGAGGAGGGAAATGGAGGAGCAGAAATGTTGAGTTGGGGGAAGAATAACAGAGAGCAGGATGATAGATACTGTAACAGAGGGAGCCATTATAGGTCCAAGGAGAGATCTGGCACTAGGGAGATTTTGAGATATATACAGGGTTGACACAAACTGACAATCTAGGCAATGATGGAGAGGATAACCTAAATGCCATGCCCCTATAATGAGACTGATGACTGCTTTTTATGCCATCCTAGATCCTGCATCCAGTGGCTGATGAAGCAGAGGCACACACCCACAGATATACACTGAACTGAACTCTGGAACCTAGTTGCAGAGAGGGAGGAATGAAGATCCTAGGGGTCAGTACCAGGCTGGTGAACCCCACAGAAGCAGCAGGCCTGAACAAAGGGGAGCACATGGACCCCAGACTGCTGTCTGTGAGGCCAACACAAGACTGATCCAGACTCCTGAACATGGATGTCAATTAGGTTGCCTATATACTCTAGGGGTCTCCTGGTAATGGATTAGTATTTTTCCCTGGTGTAGGAAGGGACTTTAAGAGCCCATCCCACATGAAGGGATGCACTATTGACCTGTTCACATGGGGGAGGGCCTAGGCCTGGCCCAGGATCATGTGTTGGACTTTAGGGAGCCACCGTCAAGGACCCTACCCTGCCTGGGTAGTGGAGGGTGTATGGGGTGGGGGAGCAGGTGGAGCATTGGGGGTAAGGGTTTGAAGAGGGGAGGGAGAGGGAGAAGGGATTGACATGTGAAGCAAGCTTGTTCCTAATTAGAACTAATAAAAAATTATCATTCCTGAAAAAAAGTCTTAAGAACATAAACAGAAAGAATTACCAATGTGTACCTAGCTGAAGCTCTTCATATGCAAACCTTATGGTGGTTAACCAAAACTCTAATACCTAAGTCAGTAGATGGACAGGGTAATGATTGGAAGTCAGAGAATATATAAATATATAGAGAGATACATACAAGGTATATAGATATGTAAAATTAAAAATATATTGTTGTGCATTTAATAATTTAACTATACTGCTAAAAAGAAAATTGACCTTTAATTTCATTGTTACCAATGAAATTGTTTAACATTTATTTTTTATTTTTATTTTTCACAGTTTAAAACATATAATTTTAAAATATCCTTTTCGATACAGGGCACAGCTGTGGACAGTAGAATCATGAAAGACATTTTAATTTCAAGCATTTGAAATAGTGGAGATTGCATTCAGATAATTTTGTCTATCACCTATAACCTGATGTGTTTCTCTGTGATTTCTTTCAGGACTTTTATTATTTATAATTTTAAGTTAGAGTCTTTTTTATTATTTTTATTAGTTCAAATTAGAAACAAGCTTGCTTCACATATCAATCCCTTCTCCTTTTCCCTCCCTTCCTCCCTACCCCCCACCAATCCCCCTCTACTCCCTAGGGAGGGTAAGGCCCTCCATGGGCATTCCCCAAAGTCTGTCATATCATCCTGGGCAGGGCCTAGGACCTCCACTGTGTATCCAGGCTGAGAGAGGATCCCTCCATGTGGGAAGGGCTCTCAAAATCCCTTCTTACACCAGGGATAAATACTAATCCACTACCAGGGGTCCCACAGAGTGATGAGGCATCTTAATTGACATCCATGTTCAGGGGTATGGATCAGTCCCATGGTAGGCTCCCAGACATCAGTCTGGGGTACATGTGTTCCTCCTTGTTCAGGTCAGATGTTTCTGTGGGTTTCACCAACTGGGTCCCAACCCCTTTTTTCTTCATTCCTCCCTCTCCTCAACTGGTTTCCAGAGTTCAGTTCAGTGTATAGTTGTGGATGTCTGTCTCTGCTTCCATTAACCACTAGATGGGGGCTCTAGGATGGCATATAAGGCAGACATCAGTCTCATTATAGGGGAAGGGCATTTAGGGTAGCCTCTATACCATTGTCAAGATTGTCAGTTGGTGTCATGCTTGTAGATCTCTGGAAATCTTCCTAGTGCCTGATCTCTCCTCGGACCTGTAATGGCTCCCTGTCATGGTGTCTTTCATCTTGCTGTCCTCTATTCTTCCCCCAACTCTACCTTTCTGTTCCTCCATTTCCTCCTCTCCCCACCTCTTCTCCCCCTCTCATTCTGGCAGCTCCCTCTTCCCTACCCTCATGCTCCCAATCAGCTCATGAGATCCTGTCCCTTCCCATTCTCTAGGGTCCATGCATTTTTCTCTTAGAGTCCTTCTTGTTTACTAGTTTCTTTGGTGAAGAAGATTGTAGGCAGGAAATGCTTTGCTTTATGTCAAAAATTCATATATGAGTGAATATATAACACCAGTAGCACAGGCATTGAGATCTACAATTATTAAATGGGACCTCCTGAAACTGAGAAGATTCTTTGAGGCAAAGCACACAGTCAAAGTGGGATGCAGAACTAAATAGAGAATTCTCAACAGAGGAATCTAAAATGGCTGAAAGACACTTAAGAAAGTGCTCAAAATCCTTAGCCATCAGAGAAATGCAAATGTGATACCATCTTACTCTGGCCAGAATGGCTAAAATCAAAAACACCAATGACAGTTTATGCTGGAGAGGATGTGGAGAAAAAGGAACACTCCTCCATTGCTGGTGGGAGGGCAAACTTGTAAGACCACTTTGGAAATCAGTATGGCTGTTTCTTAGGAAAATTGGAATCAGTCTATCTCAAAACCTAGCAATTCCTCTCTTGGGCATATACCCAAAGAATGCACATTCATACAACAAGAACCTGGAAGCAACCTAGATGCCCCTCAACTGAAGAATGGTTTGAGAAAATGTGGTAAATTTATATAATGGAGTACTACTCAGCAGAAAACAGCAATGGAGTCTTGCAATTTGCAGGCAAATGGATGGAACTAGAAGAAACCATCCTGAGTGATGTAACCCAACCACAAAAAGAGAAGCATGGTTTGTTTAACATTTATTAATGTTTATCATAGTATTTATGCCCTTTTTGTTTCTTTTACAAAACTGTATTACTATTATAATTGTTGATTCTTGTGTTCCCCTGAAATTAATATGCTGAAGCCTTAACTTAAAATTGTAACATTAGGAGGTGGAGCCTTTAGAGAGTTATTAGAAATTAGATTGGGGGAACATAAATGGAACATAAAATTAGGACCAGCTTCTCAGTTACACATCTAACAAGGAACACACATTGTATAAGGTACCACTGATGAGCCAGAATGTGAGCTCTCACCACACAACAAATATTCAAGTGCATGGATTGTGGGCTTCTCAGCCTAACAAACACTCTAGAATGAATGAGTTGTTTTTTTTGTTTTTTTGTTTTTTTTTTTTGCTTAAAAGGTACCAAACTTATATTTTGTTAATGCAACTTGAACAAACTAGAACAACATATTAAACTGAACTTCATAAGGGTTTTCTCATACAGTAAAGTATATTATAATAAAGTAATAAAGTTTTACATCTGCAGTATGATTTTGTGCATGTCTGAACTGTGTGTGCAAGTATGTGCACTGTGTGTGGAGGTTAGTGATCAAAGTTGAGGCTTCCATTGCTCTAAACCTTGTTTTTTGAGACAGGATTTGTCACAGAATCTAGATGTCAATTCACGAAGAGTAGATGGACAGTATGCCAGAGAGAAACTTCTGTGTCTATCACTCCAGTGCCAGCTGTGTGCAATCACACCTAGTTTATTATTAACATTTTAATGGGGATATGGAACACTGAATTTAAGTCCTGTGTTTTCACAGCCTGCACTTCATCTATGAATCCATTATTCCAGACCCTGTAATTTGTTTTTTTTCAGCAAAATTACTGTCACGTAGCCATAATCTTTATCAAGGTAGTGAATATTTCTAGAAAAGCAACATCCTGGTGCTGGGGAGATGAAGACAGGTGGATTGCCAAGGTTTATTGGATAGCTAGTGTAGTCTAATCAGCCAGCCCAAGTCCTAGTTCAAGGAAGCCTCCAAAAATCAAGGTAGATGTGATGGGGAATGTCCTTCTTTATGTATATTTGTCTTATTGGTTGATGGATAAAACACTGATTGGACAGGCAGGATGATAGGTAGGACAAAGAGCATTCTGGGAAGTCTAGGCAGAGAGGAGGTGTCATGTGATCCCAGGAAGTGACATAGTTGGGGAGAAACTGCCACTAGCTAACCATAGATGTCTGGAGGTCTATACAGACAAGGCAGGAAGTGACACAGTTGGGTAGAATCAGAATATAAGCAAGGACAAACAGGAAATCGCTCTCTTCTCTTCTTTGAGGAGATGTAGCAGGCAAAGGAGTTGAAGGTCAAGCATTCCCTGGTAAGATACAACCACATGGAAACACTTATATTAATAGAAAATGGGTTAATAATTAATATAGAGCTAGCCAATAAGAAACCATAGACAAAAGACAACAGCTTCATAATTAATATAACATCTGTGTGCTTCTTTGGGGCAGAGAAGGGCAGCGGGACCCTGCCAGGCCTTACATTATATGGATGGCTCTGATGAATGACAAGATGATCAACCTCTGGCCTCCACACACAAAGTTCACACATGGGCAGGCATACCACCATAAACATGTGTACCTGTACAAATATGAACATGCACACATAACTTCACATAAGAAAGACACAGAGTAAATAAATACAATTTACTTACTCATTAGGGATTCATTACTTTTATTGCTAGTTTATTCTTAATACCTCTCTTAGGTATCTTTCATTGCTGTGAAGAGACACCATGACCACAGCAACTCATATAAATATTTAAGTGAGCTTGCCTAATATTGTCAGAGCATTAGTACATTATCTTAATGGTAGGAAGCAAGGCAACATGCAGGCAGACATGGTGCTAGAGAAGTACAAGAGAATTCTACATCTTTTTGAAATTTTTTTATTAGTTCAAATTAGGAACAAGGTTGGTTCACATTTTAATCCCTTCTACCACTCCCTCCCTTCCCCACAAACCTCCCCCTCTACCCCCAACTTATCCCCCACCCCAAGCAACCTCCACTCCCATGGCAGGGTAGGGCCCTTGACAGGGGCTCCACAAGTCCAGCACATCATCCTTGGTGGGCCTAGGCCCTCACCCCATGTGTCCAGGCTGAGAGTGCATCCCTTCATGTGGGATGGGGTCTCAAAGTCCCTTATTACACCAGGGAAAAATACTAATCCACTACCAGGGGGCTTCTAGAGTGCAGAGGCCTCCTAATTGACATCCATGTTCAGGAATCTAGATCAGTCCTGTACTGATCATAGTGGGATCAAGGTCTGTCCATAATATTTAAGCTGGGTTTTGGGAATCTATTCCTCATATTATGTTGCCTTGCCCAGACTTAATGCAAAGGGAGGAGCATAGTCCTACCTTAAGTTGGTATTCCATGCTTTGTTGACACCCATGGGAGGTCTGCCCCTTTCTGAATAGAAACAGAGTAGTGGATGGGTGGGGCAGAGAGGAGTCAGAGAAAGGGGAGAGGAGGAAGAATAGGAAACTGTGGTCAGGATATAAAATATATGAAAAATAGTTAATAACAAAAAGAATGGCTCTATATTAGTCTCTGGTCTGGATTTGATCGTCTCACTAGATATGTTCCCTCAGTTTCTGTTGAGACTGGTTCTGTAAGGATTAACACTGTTCTCCCACCACCCAAGCCCCACCACCACGTGGGCACCCAAAATAACACACAGAGATTAATATTAGGTACGATGCTGCTGACCAATGACTAGGATTTCTTATATGCTAGCTCAGTCTTAAGTATCAACCATAATAATTAATCTATATATTTTAGAAAGACTTACCAGAGACACTGGAAGCTTTCTACTTCTCTTGCTGGGATCACAAGGTGGCTCCAGTGCTTACTACATTTCTCAGAATCCTCCTTGACTCCTACACCCACCTATCTTACTTTCCTATTGGCCAAAGGTGCTTTATTTATCAACCAATAGGACAAGTGTATACACAGGATGACTTCCTCAATCATGGTTCTGTACAAGTGATATTTGTCAGAGAAGCTTAGTGATTTCACCAAAGGACAATTTATCTCTCCTTGCTTCCATGTCTTTTTCAGAATCCACGGAAATAATATTACAAGCATACAGTGTTAATTCTATAATTCTTGCAAATTATTTCTGAATTACATTATACCAGCTGTTTCTTCTTTGCATGGTATTAAAATGAACTATTTTCATATTCCTTTTTGTAAATTATGGGATCTGAAAATACAATCTATTCCTTAAGATAACATTCATTTCAAAGTAGTTTGATCTTTATTAGTAAAATTTGACGATGTGTATTCATTCTTCCCAGTTTTATTTATAAAGAATGTTATGACCTCTCATAGCTAAGAACCCACCAATACATATGTGATATACAGCTTAATGGTGGCAAGTTTGAATCTGACTTTCCCTACAGTGATAAATGATAGATAGATAAATAAATAGTTATAGACAGATGATAGGTAAAAGAAGCCTACACACACACACACACACACACACACACACACACACACACACACATATATATATATATATATATATCCACATAATAATAATTGGTAAAATATTATGTTTATATGTGTCTGTTTCTGAAAGAAAATAGTATTTGAATTAGGGACCAGATAAAGTTCCCACAATTTGAAGGGTTATAGTCCACCACAGCAGGGGCCAGCTAGTACCTTGAATCTGTAGTAAGGAATCAGAAAAAAAAAGATGAATCCTGGATTCACTTTCACTTTCTATCTTTTTATTTTATTTTTTTAAATTTTGTTCACTTTGAAACATGACCCTTAGGTGGCTCATATATACTTCTCCATTAAACTTCTATGTAAACAGACATACAGAAAGGCATATTTTCCTGGTGATCCTAAATCCTATCAAGACTGTACTCACATACCACCTCTTCCAGTTCTGAGTCATGCTGCTTAATATGAGTTGCATTTATGCTTTTCTGTATCTGTATAAAACATGGAAATGAGAATTCTAGCTACCTTACAGATTTTCCACATGTGTTTATATGAGATCTCAGAGAGTAACTGAGTATTCATAGGCATCTTCAATACATACTTATAAAGAAAACAGCACTGAGGACAGATAATTTAGAGACAAAATGAATTGTATTCCTAAAGAATCAATGAATGCCCTTTTAAAATCACTCATGAGAAGAGGGAAACAAAACCCAAACCCAACTAATCCATCAGGACAAACTTTAGGTAGGTTTACAAATGTGTTCCCAAGATTTCACATAAGAATTTCCATTACTTCTTTAAATGATTTCTAATTGGCCCTATACTTTAAGCAGATAGCTGCCAGTAACTTCTGCATCTTTATCATAAATAATCACATGATTTATGCAAATATTAGAACTATTTCACAGACCAATTGCTCCATCATGGTCATCTATAAATGCATGGTAGCTATTTTGATAGGGAAGAATGGGGGAAATTCACAACTTCAGTAAAAAATAAAGTCTAATGTAAACCTGGTATTGCTAACACAGCACAGATATGTGAAAACTACACAGTAAATGGATTTGACAATGATCAAACAGACATTCCACAAGGTCAACCAAAATGTCATGCCCCTGAGAATAATGAGTGATTTCAGTCTCATAGTTATTACTGTCCTTGAGAAAGGTATTCCTCTGCTGGCCTCCTTCCTTCAAAGTAGAATATTGCTTTGTGTATATTTCATCTTGAATTCAATTGTCCGTTTCAACTATAGTGGTTTGCTTTGTTTTGATTTTGACATATGAGAGGAGACATTTGACACAGAGTTAGAGTCACTTTGGATAAGTGACAAGAATAATAGTACACTATGAAGCTGAAGACCCAGAGGTGAGGGTCTTTGGTAGGCAACTGGATCATGAAGACTGCACCATCATTTAGGATTCATAGCTAAACTCACTTTTAGAAAATAGTGCAGCTTTAGGTGTTAGGTCTCAGTTGCCATAAGCATGACAATGCTAATGCCTTAAATCATGTCCTTGGAGGGTGTATACTGTCCTGGATCAATCATCCATTTATATTTGTCTGCTTTGTGGCCATTGCTGAATGGGCAGGTTTGGTTCAGCAAAAGTTCTCTGCCACAAATGCAAACAGGCTCCCAGTAGCCATGGATTAAAACTTTTGGAGCTGTGAGCCAAAATATTCATTTTCACATCTGAGTTGATTAATCTCAGGTATTTTGTTGCAGCAATGAAAAGTTAACAGTTGTTTAAGAGTTGTAAAATCCAGTTTCTTTGCATACATACCAATGACAATAAAATGGCAATTTCTAAAATTGGTTGTGAATATTAAATAGGATATTTCGTGTAAAGTATTTAGTATACCATCTGACATATAGGTAGCTGTCTCATTCACTATTCTATTGATGTAAAGAGACACCATGACCAATGCAACTCTTATAAAAAGAATCATAGGGTTGATGCCTTGCTCACAGATATAGAGAACAAGTCCCTATTCATCATGGAAGGTGGTGGCAAGAGGGCATGGTGCTGGAAAAATAGCTGATAGGATACATCCTGATCTGTAAACACACACACACACACACACACACACACACACACACACAGAGAGAGAGAGAGAGAGAGAGAGAGAGAGAGAGAGAGAGAGATTATGTTATGGGTCATGGGCTTTAGAAATCTCAAAGCCCACCTCCAGTGATCCCCTTCCTCTAACAAAACCACACCTACTTCAACAAGATCACAGATCCTATTCCTTTCAAACAGATCTACTACCTAGTGAATAGGTATTCAAATATATGAGCTTATGAGACCATTCTTAATTAAATCACATTAGCATATATTTATTTGCTTATAAATACTTGGACTGTGTCTTTATTTTCACTTAGTGTCATTTGTCCATTTGGTTCTAGAGTCCCACATGATTGACTGTAAGACAGAAGAAATACTTGAGCAACGCTTCATCTGTTCTTGGAGCATGTTTGTTATAGGTAGGCATGACTCTGCACTCCACCTTAAGCCTATGCTTGAATTTTTGGAACTTGTTTGTTATAGGTAGGTGTGATTCCACACTCAACCTTAGGCCTAAAGTTGAAACAGTACACTGAATCAACAGTGCAATTGACTCCCTAAAATTATCTATCTCACTTGACCATGGTAAAAGCTAAATACTTTACTAGAAACTGAGCTAAGAAGTAACATAAAAGGATTTGTTTTCATTACATGAACTTCCCTGTCAGACTCACTGGATTCTTTTTTGGTTTTCAATCTTGTAAACTTCTATATACTATAATGCCCCTCCAACTTTCTTCTCTGTTAGAGTAGCTACCCTCAGGATTGCTTTCTATGCCTAGACATAGAAAAATAGGTAAAATAATCAAGCCTTAGTAATCTTAGTTCCACACTACCTAATTAGAACCAGCATACTAAGATGTTCAATGACATACTGTCCTCTAGACATGACATGAAAGCTGTGCCTATCAAATCACAATAGTGTAGTTGCCTAAAGAAGACCTGCAAAGTGATAATAATAAATCAATCTTTCAGTGTGGATAGGGGCACCTCACCAGGCCCTACCTCCAGATAAAGACCTATAGGCAACCAAGAGTTTCCGAGAGAAAAGTGATCAGTTTTGCCAAGGGACAATCCCTCTGATAAATTATCCAATTGCAGGAGCTCTGCCTTAAACACATGTATATATGAGCAACACCAAATGAAGTTAGTAAGACACACACACACACACACACACACACACACACACACATATATATATATATATATATATATATATCAATAATAATTAAAGAAGAGGTCATTAATTTGAGAGGAAATGGGAGCCATAGGAGGAGTTGGAAGGGATGAGACTGATGTAGAAATATTTTAAAGTGCTCATGTATGAGATTCTCATAAAAATATTTAAAATGAAAATAAAAGGAATAAGTAAATAATTGGCACAGGAGACCACTTTCTGAACATAATGCCAGTAGCACAGAAACTGAGATCAACAATTAATAAATGAGACCTCCGGACTGAGAAGGTTCTGTAAGGCAAAAGACACATTCAACAAGACAAAAAGGCAGCCCACAGAATGGTAAAAGATCTTCACCAACCCCACATCTGACAGAGGGCTGATTTCCCAAATATACAAACAACTTAAGAAGCTAGTCACCAAAGCACCAAATAATTTAATTAAAAAGTGGGATATAGAACTAGAGAATTCTCAATAGAGGAATCTAAAACGGTTGAAAGACACTTAAGAAACTGCTCAATATCGTTAGCCATCATGGAAATGCAAATCAAAACAACTCTGAGATACCATCTTACTCCTGTCAGAATGACTAAAATCAGAAACACAATGGACATTTTATGCTGGAGAGGATGTGGAGAAAGGGGAACACTTCTCCACTGCTGATGGGAGTGAAAACTTTTACAGCCACTTTGGAAATCAGTATGGGGGTTTCTCAGGATAATGGGAATCAGTCTACCACAAAATCCAGGAATACTACTCTTAGGCATATACCCTAACGATGCACATGCATACAACAAGGACATCTGCTCAACTATGTTTATAGCAACATTATTTGTAATAGAACCTGGAAGTAACCCAAATACCCCTCAACCAAAGAATGGATAGAGAAAATGTCATACATTTACAAAATGGAGTATTACTCAGTGGAAAAAAACAAAAACAATGAAATCTTGAAATTCACAGGCCAATGAATGTAGCTAGAAGACACCATCCGAAGTGTGGTAGCCCAGTCACAGAAAGACAAACATGGTATGAGATCACTCATACATGGGTATTAAACATAGAGCAAAGAATTGCCAGACTACAATCCATACCTCCAGAGAAGCTAGGAAACAAGGAGGATCATAGGAAACACATACATGGTCCCACAGTGAAAGAGAAAGGGTCAAGAGCTCCTGAACAAATTTCGAGCATGGGGGGAGGGGAAGGGCCGTAGCAGAAAGAGAAGGGGAGAAGAAGAGAGGGAGGAGAACATGGGTGATCAGGAATATCAAGTCTAGAGATGAATAGAGGAGAGCAAGAAAAGAGACACATCAACACAGGGGGCCATATGCTAAAAGACACATCTGGTACTGGGAACTGTACAGAGTTCCACAAGGATGACCCAAACTAGCCTTCTAAGCAATAGTGGAGAGGCTACCTTAAATGCCCTTCCCCTATATTGATAATGGTGACTACCTTAAATCCCATCCTACAGCTTTCATGCTGTAGCTGATGGAAGCAGAAGCAGAGATCCAAAGCTAAGCACTGAGCCAAACTCCTGTAATCCAGTTGGAGAGAGGGAGGAGTGACAAACAAAGGGGTCAAGACCGTGCTGGGAAAACCCACAGAAACAGCTGACCTGAGCAAGTGGAAATGCATGGACCTCAGTCTGATGGCTGGGGAACCAACATAAGACCAAACCAGGCCCCCTGAATGTGGTTGTTAGCAAGGAGGACTACACAGTCTATGGGGTCTCTCGTAGTGGAACCAGTTTGTATCACTTGTCCATGAATGAACTTCTTAGCCATTCTATGTCCTGCCTCAAATGACTTGACAGATTTTGTTGATCCCTCATGAAAGGCATCACCCTCCCTAGTTTATGGATGGGAGATGGGGATGGGGTGGTCAGTGGGGGATATGGGATGATGGGAGGGGGTAAACTGGCATTGATATGTAAATAAGATTGTTTCTAATTCAAATAAAATTTATTTTAAAAAGCTCTCTATGTTCCAAGTTTGACTTATGATTATGATGCTTTGGGTCATGCTTGTCATTTCTTTTTCCTTTCAAATTTTCATTTCCCCATAATAATTATTTTCTCATCTACTCATCTATTGTTGTGCTAAAGTGAAAGTAGAATGACCTTACCACTTGAGCATGACAACATACATGTGAGACATTATAGTAGGCCCTCCGTAAAATTTATAATGCGTATCACTATAGGGTAGATCTAGTTTGCATTTGGGGTAAATAGGTACTTAATTACTAGTGTGCATTGTGTGTTGTGCATATGTATGTCATAATATTGCTTCTATCTTCAGGCTTCCTTTAAGATATTAATTAGTTCATCAAAATATTGATCCTGGCTTGTGGTGTTCTAGCTAAAGAATGAATATTCCATCTTCAATTCCAGATGCTGATTCAAAACTACTTAGAATAGAGTCTGATGCATAACAGTGTTTCTGGCAATAATAGCAAAGAAATAGATATTCTCAGAGGGAAATAAAGAAAATATTGATATATCAATTATCATTTGATTTAATTTAAAACAAAAGATCTGGGATGGTAACCAATTTGAAATTTTAATTTTGATTCCTTTAACCTCATTGTGTGTTCTTTGTTTTATCTCTGTATTGTTAATTATCTTTATATTCCATTTCCCTGATCCTGATTCTTATTTTCCTCTTGTGTTCACTTCTTACTCTTGCTAACTTGCTTTATCTTTCTTGCTCAGTATCAGTTTCTAACCTTTCCCCTTATTTTTTTCTGACTTCTCATCCCCCAGATAATCTCTTGACCATTCTGTAATCTCTTTTCTTGGCTCATTATCTTGTTTGGAGTGTTGTCCTTATCTTCATAGCCCATAATGAAGTTCAGGGTAACATTCAATCTGAAAAGTCCATAGTCTGTTAATGGATTATCAGTTGTCTCAAAGACTTGTCTAAGCAACATGTCTGGAAGAGCCATTTGTTCTGCTTGCTTTCAACAGAGCCTGCCGGCTTTTGCAAGAAGCTTTTCTCTTCTCTGCTCCCCATACTCTGAACACCTCAGACAGGAGTCTAAGGGAATAGGCACAGGGGAAATTCCCTTTGCATCTAATAATTTATCTTCACTGTATTTCCCTTCTTCCCATTTCATAGCTTTTTAAGTGTAGGGGCAACTTGGCACAGACCTCCCTACATCATTCAGATTCACACCGACATTCTAAAAAGGCTGGCCACCTCCAAGGCAAATGTTTCCCAACTTTCAATTTACTTTTCATTAGGAATTGGACAGCCCCATGCCAGTCTGCCTGTCCATTTAAGCAAGGCCTCTCTCAAGGGATTATGCAGTTGCAAGCTGAAACATCTATATGCAAATGAGTCTTTCAGTATTTGCTATCAGCCACCACAGAAATTTTCCATCTCTTAAAAGCTATTTTAAAAATCTAGAGAAGAAGAAAGAAAAAAATTCTCTTTAGTACAGAGACAGAAACCGTGAAGAAAGAGACAGGGTTAATTCCCATCCTATGCACCCTCACCCCACCCACATATACCACCAAAAAACTACAGGAGATATGGAGTCCTCCTTTCTCTCCAGAAACACAAAAATATAATGCAAGACAAGGTTATATTACAATTCTAGTTCGTCCAAAGTAAATAGCTGAGGTATAATAGAAGGAAGAGTTTCTTGAGGTGAAATTCAAAGGAAAACTATTTGAATTTAAAGTCAGAATTTGCTACTATTTTCACAAATAGAAATAACAGTGCAGTTATGATGGGTCATGGGTCATATCCAAGTGTTTTCTTTTGACCCGTAAGGTACATAGTATAGCTGTTAGATATTATAAGGCCCAGGCAAACCTAGATATTTTTATTTGATTAAGTTCTTTTAATTTCCCTGTATATACATGAAAATCAAAGTAGCTCAATGGATTCTAAATTTTAGCCCTTCATTGCTTTGTTGAATATTTGTTTACAAATGTGTTCAAATCTACATAAAAAGAATAATAGTAGTATACAAGGCACTCATCAGCCTCGCAAATTCACATATAGATGCCATTTTTAAAAGTTCTTACAATACTATTATTATTTTTATTGACACATAGTAATTATGACATTTTCATATACCTATATAGTAGTATGTAATAATATATATCTATATATATACTCATACTTATGTATAAAAATACAGAAGCCTAGTAAATTTGATGTTCACGTAAATAAACCATAACATTTTAAGATAAATCAAACCTTGTATAGAAAATACTTATATTAAGAAAATCATTCTTTATATGAAATTGAATTAGCTGGAATTTTATATGATAACTCCTGAAAGGAGAAAAGTTAAGAAGGAGTTCAGTGGTGACCAGGTCATCAGCATAGATGATCCATGTTCTAAGTTGGTGGTCATCTTCTGAAAAACCATGTGGAATGCCTACAGCATGAGCAGCAGGAGGACAAACAGCCTCAGGCTTTTATCCATGGACACTCACGTGACCCCCTTCTGAAGACTGGCCCCTGGATAGCTTAATTCCTTGGTGCTTCTCAAATTTCTGTGTTGTTTTAACTTCAGCACAGTAGCTAAGCATTAATCTACTGATATTTCAGACAGCAATTGCAATGTTACAGTTACTGGCCTGCTTCTCCAGCAACAGCTTGGAGGAAATTCTGTTTCAACAGGCACTGGCTCAGTTGTTGCCACTAAAGGTAGCTTTAAGTAAATCTCTGTCATTCTATTTAATGAATAAGACTTGAGATTCAAAGGCTGAGGTGAAAACCTGCTCTCTCAGAGAGGCTGAGTAGCTAACTATCTCTCCTTGCTGGCATCCATGAAAGAACTATGCTTCTGCTTGGCCAAATCAGAAAAACCTGAGCTTCTCCAAACACTACCCTACTACTTCTTTTGTCTCTCTATCTCTCCTGGATCCATGATTCCTTCCTGGCAACTACATACTATTGCAGCCTTCAGGCCCAAGGTTAATTTTACTTAATTAGCATAAATGCAAGCTCAGTTGTCACAGTATGATTGAATATCTCCCAACATTCTGACTTGTGGTTAAGCCAGTTTCCCTGTATTCAGGGATCCCTCCAGCAGAGAGGCAGAGTAGATTCATGTGCAGTTTTTCATTGAGTCCCCCAAACTGCCTGCCATATGTCAGGGAGATTCCAAGGTGAGCCTAGGTACATGTGTCAACAGTGGCAAAAAAAAGTGACTGATCTTTCTTTTATTAGCTCCTTTGCTTTCCTCCTGTGCTCATATTAGTGGTTGTCACATGTCTACTTAACAACACCAGATTGAAACCCCCATCCTTTTCTTATATGGTTTTCAATATTTAGAAATCATAAGGATTCCTTAAGACAGCTTTGCTGAGGTGATGACTCCCAAAATAAGTACTCATTTTCATGATGTTATCAATTAATATACATGGCCCAATAAGATGATGAGACCAGACAAGGCACTGTTATAAAAAATAGTATCCAGTGAGTCCACCAGCAAGATGGCTGTATCTCTATAACAGCCCATAATCTTGTACTCTATTTCTGGATCTGTGAGACACATTTACTCTATTCTGCAACTTCACATAAATCCCCACTTTCACAACAAATTTTTGTTGTGAGTACTATTTCTCCTCTTTAAAAAAAAAAGGCTATTTTATGGGAATTCTTTGGCTTTAACCACAGTCTTTTTAACATAACCAATGACCTGGATATTATCTACTCATATTTACTGGTTATTATCTACTCATATTTATGGGTCTTGGATGAGGCCTGAAATCTTCTTTCCAAGTACTCTCACTATCATCAGGGGAAATGTAATTCTTCTTTGTTTCTTTCAAGCATATGGCAAACTCTGACAGCTCCAATGCACTCAGAGTAATGGATGGAATGAAAGGGCTGTATGCTCTTTTTGAAGGAATAGCTGGACAGTACTAGACACCATTGCTTTAAAACACAGATTTACTTGAGTTTGTGTTTCAAAATTCTTGATTAAAGTTTGTGTCATCCTGGTTTTGTTGGATGCAGAGCTGCTTCTTCTGTGTTGCATGCCCAGCTTCCTTCACTCCACTGCAGGTTTTATCCATGAATACTCTGGACTAATCTCTTAATTAATGTCTCAGGCTCTCCTTCACAATTCTAATTTCAGATGTGCTTGGAAACAGGTGAGGCTTGGGTTTCCCAGAACAGTGCATAGAGGAACAAGATTTAGAACAGAAGAACAAATGCATCATTTAAAAGAAATAATATGTCTGTTTCTTGTCATTCATGGTTATGAATACTGAAATATCAGTTTCTTACACATTCAGTTTAGATCTAAGTTAATGCCAAGATCAAATGACTATTCACAGAAAGAGGGCATTAATGTGTGCTTCTCAGATGTGCAATCTTGAAAGGATCATCTCAGACAGCATGTCCATCTGTGAAAAAGCCTGATGTGGTTTGCTGATGTGAGGACCTTACTGTCTAATTTTAACTAGAAACTTGGAATTTTGTAGCTGGAACAAACTTTAGGGATCATCTATTCCAACTCTCTCAGGTCATGAAAACAAGGAAATCAAGAAAATCCAATTATTACCCAAGGTCATTCAACTACCAAATGGCAGAACTGGGGTAAAATCTGTCCTCATGGCACACATCCATTGCTGTTTCCACTGAACCATACTATGTGGCTTTTACAAGGCCTCACAAATTTAAAAGATGAAGGACAAAAGAGTAACCAGCCTTTTCACTTATTATCCATTGAGTCTCTCTTTGTTATATGACTGAATTTCATTAGAATTTTCTTTGTTTGATAATGACTTTATAATGCTAAATTATAAACTCACTCTTTTTCTTATTCTCTGACTACATAAACTGTATTCAAGTACATTACATAATGATGAACATGTCCATGAGAGAAAAGAGCTCAGGCAGACCCTCTGAATATTTTATTATTTCATTCATGTTTGAATTCATGTGAACTACACTAAATTGACATATTTTACATAAGGCATATGTTGTCTTTGCATAGAATCAATGGTGTGGACAGATGTACTGCTCTACATGCACACAAATGCACACAATACATCATATACACATATGCACAAATACATTTACTCATGTGTATACAAATATACACACATACACATAACACGATGTATATTCACATAAAACACATGCATACACTACACATATACACACATATCCATAACAAATACAAACATAACACACACATATATACAACACACACATGCACGCACACACCCATACACATAAACTACTGCCCTTCTTGTGAGAGGTGCAACTACAAAGAATAAAAGAAATCTTGAAGTTCTCAGTTATTTCCACAAATTCTAACAGAACCACTATTTTCTCTTCATTAATTATAGTAATCTCGGCAAATTGACCTTTATACCCAGTAGTTTCGTCTTCCAGCACAAACACATCTGCCAGCCTGAAAGATCAGGCACCACAAAGCCATTGGTCATTTGCTTCTGATTGCATTTCTTTGTCTCTGCTACAAAAGTAAGAGATCTTAACTGAACAATTCAGTGATATTTGGGTGACTGGGAGCTTACATTTAGTTTCTCTATATACTGAGTGACCCACAGAAAAGGGGAGGATATTTTACCCTTAGATGTCCAGGACTAACAGTGTCCTAATATGTTTCAACTTAGCACTACCATTTCCAGTTCATGGAACATCTTAGAAAAACAATACATTGTTTACTCCCACTGAGTAAATGAGCTCCAACAACTGTTTTCAGTCCTTAATAAAAGTTTATCAATAGATTCCCTTTGATCTGATTATGGTATCAGGCCAACTCCTCTCCTGAAAACTTCCAGCTCCACAGAAAGCAAAGGTCATTTGCTAGTATTTTCAGCCACCCAATGATCTTCTATTCATATCCCATAGAAGTGTAGTGATGACTTATAGAACATCATGGGCAAGATGCATATGGATCAAGCAAATCAAGGCAAAGTTACAAAGATTATCCTACTCACGGTCATTGCATTGTTTTACACACACACACACACACACACACACACACACACACACACACACACACACACACGGTGAACGCCTAAAGGTTAACTTCCTTGTTTTACAAATGTTTATGAGAATATTGGGCTACTTCTTATACACTTTAAAGTAATAAATATGTATATGTATATATATTTATATACTTTAATATAATGAAAAACCACTGAAAATACATGTTTTATTTTTAATTTTTTTGGTGATGAAGGTTAAAGCTTGGGATTCTTATATGCTAAGTACAATCTCTACCATTAAGCAGCCCTAACCCACTTTGGTTGATTTTTTTTAAGTCACTCACCTCTTTGTGAATGGGCCATACATGCACATGTGTTTATTTTCTTTTTTTTTACATTCAGTTGGCATGTTTCATTTTGGCATTAGTTAATAATAATAAACTTAATTTAATGACCCAAACTGACATAGGGTACCTCTTCCCCTTCTTATTTTCTTTCTTGTTTGTAAGACCTTACATATTTAATACAGTGTGTTACCTCCATACAAATGGAAAAAAATTAAGTTCAACATTTCTAGACCAATATAGCTATTAATTTCTGTACAATGCCAACTCAACACAGTAAACTGGAATATTTATTTCCAAAGTTGACAGCACAGCTATAGTTTCCAAAAATTCAAATTACATATATATATACATATATATTGATATATATATACATATATATATATATATATATATATATATATATAATATTATGTTATGCATCAATAGCAGCAGCAGCTTTCCCAGGTTCTGCAGTCAACAAAATTGTAGAGACATCCAACACACTCCATTTAAAAAAAAACAACAACAACAAAAAGGAAAAGAACAAAATACCAGAAAACAGCACAGTTCTGTTACTCTTGTTGTACCTGGCACCATTTTTTAAAAAAATTAGCTTCTCAATCATCATCTGGAAGGAAACCATTCTGAGCAACATCATTAAAAACAGCTCTGATAAAGCATGGCCACTACTATGTATCATAAAGCAGGTCCACATAAGAGTGAGAACATATCATATTTGTCTTTTCGTGGTTGGGTTACCTCACTCAGAATGGTTTCTTTGAGTTCCAACCATTTTCCTTCAAATTTCAAGATTCCATTTTTTTTTCCACTGAGTAGTACTCCATTGTGTAAATGTACCACATTTTCTCTATCCATTCTTCGGTTGAGGAGCATCTAGGCTGCTTCCAGTTTCTGGCTATTACAAATAATGCTGCTATGAACATGGTTGAACAGATGTCTTTGTTGTATGAATGTGCTTCTTTTGGATATATGCCTAGGAGTGGAATTTTTGGATCTTGTGGTAGACTAATTCCCATTTTCTTGAGGAGTCGCCATACTGATTTCCAAAGTGGCTGTACAAGTTGGCACTCCCACCAGAAGTGGAGGAGTGTTCCCCTTTCTCCGCATCCTCTCCAGCATAAACTGTCATGGGTGTTTTTTATTTTAGCCATTCTGACAGGAGTAAGATGGTATCTCCGAGTTGTTTTGATTTGCATTTCCATGATGGCTAAGGATGTTGAATACTTCTTATGTGCCTTTCAGCCATTTTAGATTCCTCTATTGAGAATTGTCTATTTAGTTCTGTACCCCATTCTTTAGTTGGATTGTTGGCATTTTGGAGACTAGCTTCTTGAATTCATTGGATATTTTGGAGATCAGCCCTCTGTCAGATGTGGGGTTGGTGAATATCTTTTCCCAGTCTGTGGGCTGTTGTTTTGTCTTGCTGACTATGTCCTTTGCCTTACAGAAGCTTCTCAGTTTCAGGAGGTCCCATTTATTAATTGTTGATCTGTGTCTATGCTACTGGTGTTGTGTTCAGGAATCAGTCTCCTGTATAGATTAATTCAAGGGTATTTCCCATTTTATGTTCTAGTAGGTTATAGTTGGGTTTATGTTGAAGTCTTTGATCCATTTTGACTTAAGTTTTGTGCATGGCGAAAGGCTTGGGTCTCTCTGTAGTCTTCTACATGTTTTTATCCAGTTATGCCAGCACCATTTGTTGAAGATATTCTCTTTGTTCCAGTGTATATATTTGGATTGTTTGTCAAAAATCAGGTGTTCGTAGGTGTGTGGGTTACTATCAGGGTATTCAACTCTATTCCATTGGTCTACCTGTCTAATTTTGTGTCAATACCAAGCTGTTTTCAGGACTAAAGCTCTATGAAAGAGCTGAAAGTTCGGGATGGTGATGGCTCCAGAAGTTCCTCTATTGTACAGGGTTGTTTTGGCTATCCTGGGTAGTTTGTGTCTCCATATAAAGTTGAGAATTATTCTTTCAAGGTCAGTGAAGAATTGTGATGGGATTTTGATGGGGATTGCATTGAATCTACAGATTCAATGCTTTTGGCAAGATTGCCATTTTTACTATGTTGATCCTGCCTATCCAAGAGCATGGGAGATCTTTCCATTTTCGGGTATCTTCTTTAATTTCTTTCTTTAGAGACTCAAAATTCTTATGGTAGAGGTCTTTCACTTTTTTGGCTAATGTTACTCCAAGGTATTTTATGTTGTTTGTGGCAATTGTAAGTGGTGATGCTTCTCTGAATTCTTTCTCCAACAATGTGTCATCTATATACATTACGGCTACAGATATTTTTGAGTTAATCTTGTATCCTGCCACTTTGCTGAACTTGTTTATCAGCTGTAGGAGTTCCCTGGTTGAATTTTTCAGGTCACTTATGTAGATTCACATCATCTGCAAATAGTGAGAGTGTGACTTCTTCCTTTCCGATTTGTATTCCCTTGATCTCCTTTTGTTGTCTTATTGCTCTAGCAAGAACTTCAAGGACAATATTGAAGAGCTATGGAGAGAATGGACAGCCTTGCCTTGTGCCTGATATTAGAGGAATTGCATTGAGTCTATCTCCATTTAATTTGATGTTGGCTGTCGGCTTGCTGTTTATTGCTTTTATTATGTTGAGGTATGTTCCTGTTATCCCTTATTTCTCCAGGACCTTTATCATGAAGGGGTGTTGGATTTTGTCAAAGGCTTTTTCAGCATCTAGTGAGATGATCATGTGAATTTTTTTTCCTCAGTCTGGTTATATGGTGGATTACATTGATGGAATTTTGTATGTTGAACCATCCTTGCATACCTGGGATGAAGTCTACTTGATCAGGATGGATGATTTCTCTGATGTGTTCTTGGATTCGCTTTGGCAATATTTTATTGAAAATTTTTGCATCAATATTCATGAGGATTGTTCTGTAGTTCTCTTTGTTAGTTGTGTCTTTGTGTGGCTTGGGTTTCAAGGTTTTTGAAGCCTCATAAAAAGAGTTTGGTAATGACCCTTTTGCTTCTATTGTGTGGAATACTTTGAGGAGAATTGGTATTAGCTGTACTTTCAATTTCTGGTAGAATTCTATACTGAAGCCATCTGGCCCTGGGCTCTTTTTTTTTTTTTGGTTGGGAGACTTCTAATGACTGCTTCAATTTCATTAGAGGTTATAGGGCTATTTAAGTTGCTTATCTGTTCTTGATTTAATTTTGGTAAGTGAAAACTGTCCAGAAAATTGTCCATTTCCTTTAGATTTTCAAATTTTGAGGAATATAGTTTTTCAGAGTATGACCTGATGATTCTCTGCATTTCCTCTGTATCTGTTGTTATGTCCCCCTTTTCATTCCTGATTTTATTAATTTGCATCTTCACTCTTTGTTGTTTGGTACGTTTGGATAAAGGTTTGTCTATCTTGTTGATTTTCTCGAAGAACCAACTTTTTGTTATATTGATTCTTTGTATTGTTCTCCTAGTTTCCATTTTATTGATTTTAGCCCTCAATTTGATTATTTCCTGGCATCTGTTCCTCAGGGTATATTGGCTTCTTTGTTTTCTAAAGCTTTCAGTTGTGCTGTTAATTCTCTAGTGTGATTATTCTCCTGTTTCTTCATGTGGGCATTTAGTGCTATGAACTTTCAGAGTATCCCATAGGTTTGGATATGTTGTGTCTGCATTCTCATAGAATTCTAGGAAATCTTTAATTGCTTTTTTTATTTCTTCCTGGAGCCATAAATTGTGCAATTGGGTGTTATTTAATTTCCATGAGTTTGTAGGTTTTCTGTGGTTCGTGTTGTTGTCGAATTCTAATTTTAAAGCTTGGTGGTCTGATAAGACACAGGGGATTATTTCAGTTTTTTTGTACTTGTTGAGGTTTGTACTATGTTGCCAAGTATGTGGTCAATTTTAGAGAAGGTTCCATGTGGCGCTGAGAAGGTAAATTGTTTTGTATTTGGGTGGAATTTCTATAGATATCAGTTAAGTCCAATTGCACCACAACTTCTATTAGTTCTTTTGTTTCTTTGTCAAGTTTCTGTCTGGTGTTCCTGTCCAGTGGTGAGAGATGGGTGTTGAAATCTCCTGCTATAAGTGTTTGCAGTTTTATGTGTGATTTGAGTTTTAGTAATGTTTATTTTACAAACCTGGATGCCTTTGTATTTGGGGCATAAATGTTCAGAATTGAGACTTCATCCTGATGGATTTCTCCTGTGATGAGTAGGAAATAACCTTCTTCATCTCTTTTGACTGGTTTTAGTTTAAAGTCCAATTTATTGGATATTAGGATTGCTACCCCTGCTTGCTTCTTGGGTCCATTTGATTGGAAGATCTTTCCCCAACCTTTAATTTTTAGGTACCTTCTCTCTTTGAGGTTGAGGTGAGTTTCTTGTATGCAGCAGAAGGAAGGATTCTGTTTTCTTATCCAGTCTGCTAATCTGTGTCTTTTTATAGAGGAGTTAAGACCATTAATGTTGATGGATAGTATTGACCATTGATTATTGTTCATTTTTGTTTGTTTTTGATTTGGTGATGGTGGAGAGATTATGTGTATGATTCTGTCCCTTTTTTCTTTTGACTGTTGGTAAGTAGGGATTATCTATTGCCTATGTTTTTCTGGTTGTAGTTAACTTCCCTGGGTTGCAGTTTTCCTTCTAGTACTTTCTGTAGGGCTGGATTGGTAGATATGTATTGTTTGAATCTGGTTTTGTCATGGAATATATTGTTTTCCCCATCTATAATGATTGAAAGCTTTGCTGGGTTTAGTAGTCTGGGCTGGTATCCATGGTCTCTTATTGTAGGTAGAATATCTATTCAGGACCTTCTGGCTTTCAGAGTTTCCAAGGAAAAGTCAGGTGTGATTCTGATAGGTTTGCCTTTATATGTGACTTGACTTTTTCTTTTGCTGCTCTTAATATTTTCTCTTTATTGTGTATGTTTGGTGTTTTTCTTATTATGTGGCAAGGTGACTTTTTTTGGTTCAGTCTATTTGATGTTCTGTAGGCTTCTTGTATTTTCATTGGTATGTCTTTCTTTAGGTTGGGAAACTTTTCTTCTATGATTTTGTTGGATATGTTTTCTGCACCTTTGAGTTGGATTTCTTCACCTTCTTCTATACCTATTATTCTTAGGTTTGGTCTTTTCACAGTATCCCATACTTCCTGGATATTTTGTGATAGGGATTTATTGGACTTAACATTTTCTTTGAAATCGTAAGAATCTATTTCCTCTAGTGTGTGTCTTTAACTCCTGAGATTCCCTCTTCCATCTCTTGTATTTTGTTGGTTATGCTTTCATCTGTGTAGTTCCTGATCATTTACCCAGCTTTTCTATTTCCAGAATTCCCTCAGATTGTGCTTTCTTTATTGTCTCTATTTCAGTTTTTAGGTCTTGAACTGTTTCCTTGAGAGATTTGTTGATATCTTGTATTTTTTGGTTAGTTTTTTATTTCTTTACGCGATTTTCTCATGTCCTCTTTGAGGTCCTTTATCATTTTCATGAAGATGCTTTTAATGTCATTTTCTTCTGGTTCATCTGTATCGTGATGTGCAGGTCTTAAAGGTGTATGGTTCCTATTCTCCTGTGGTGTCATATTGGGTTTTCTGTTGTTGGATGTGCTTTTACCTTGTCCTCTTCTCATCCTTTCTTCTGGTGGGTATAGCAATAGTTTTTTGTTATCCTGATTGGTGTGGTTCTCTTCTGGTAGATGCAAACAGATCCAATACTCTGATATCTGTCCTCTTCTCGTGGATGGAGGTGTCAGTGTTATCTGGGTGTTGGTAGTGTTGGGGCGTGCTAGGTCAATGAGGGCCGGCAGTTGGAGGCAGAGCTGTCACCAGGCCTTGGTGTGTTGGATCCCGCCACCGAATTCGGTCCGGCAAGCAGGTCGCTTGTGTCAGATGACTCTGAGCAGTGATGATGACGAGCCAGAATCAGAAACAGTTCCTGGCCTACTTGGGCTAGTGGATGGAGGCCGGGTTGCCTCTGGGTGTTCGGTGTTCGGAACCCACTGCTGAACTCGGTCTGGCACGCAGGTCGCTTGTCTCAGATGACTCTGAGTAGCCCCCATTCTTATTTTCTAATTCTTTATTGGAAATAAGTGTGAGATGAAACATTCTATAAACATTCTGTTGCATAAGTTAAACAAAAGTAACTACGAATATGTCCAGCATTCTGCATCTTGTCAATTTAAGCATCTTTTGTTTTTTTCTGTGGAATGCAGCCTTAGTTATGTGGATTCATGAGATTCTGTTGGCTAACAACACTGTAGTTTGTTTAGTATGTGTCTATTACTTATTTGTATTCAGTGTGCTGTTATGCATTTGTGATTACATGATGAATGATGTAGTCCATGGGAGTGAACAATAGAGTATGTGTTAGCTTAAGCATAGTTAAATGGGATTCCTTCTTTAAAATTTTATTAAAGTTTTAATATGCTTAATCCCTCAAACACATTTGATTTAATTGTTCCAAAAATGAATCATATGGCAAGCATAGTTTGGGAGACAATCCTTTAGAGTAAAACCTCCACTTTGATTTTGATTACCATTTTTGCAGCAAGCCTTTACTTCCATAACCAGCAACAAATTATTCTCATGCTATCATTCTTAAAAATTAGACAATAAATTCTGACAATAGTTACACAGTTACATAAACTAACTTTCTGTATGCATGTAATCTATTTCTCCAAAATTCTCATTGGAATTCAAAGACTGAAGGAATGGCCTACAGAAGTAGTACCTTTGACACAGATTTTGGAAGGGACACCACAATCACATGTGGGACTTCAACTCTGTAAAAGTCTTAGAAAATAAGAGGCTTGAGGTTTTTTCTCTTCAGCCATTTGAGGACACAGCACTTTGGGGGAAATATTTGGTAGGTTTTTTAAAATGCATTTTGGTATGTAAGGCCAAACCACCCTAAACATACCTGAATTTGTTGAATATATTTTACTATACTTTTAATATAACTTTACATTCTAGGTCTTCTTACTTTCCTAGTTTTCTTGTATATAATCTAAAGTTTCTATTACTTTCCTAACATATGGAATTATATGAGACCCCATTATGAAATTATGGGAAAACAGAAAGTACTGTGTGTAGTGCTGGTATTAATACACAAGTATTCATGAGCTACACATAGAGAACAAGGAGGAGATGGTAACAGGGGGAAAGGGAAACAAGGACTGCAGTAGAAAAAAATGTTTTAGACAAAGCATTTCCCTCTTATATCCTAGGCCTGCCCACTCTGGCCTTTTGGTTCTTTCTTTGGTTTCAGTGGAAATAAAATTGAAATAGGAGTGGCTTGCAAAGGAAAGTGGATGTCTTAACTAGGGTTCTATTGTTGTGATAAAACAGCATGGACAAGAGCAACTTGGGAAAGATTTCCTTTCACCATATATCTTACAGATCATAAAGAAGAAAATCAAAATGGGAATTCAAGGTAGAAACTAGGACACAGGAACTTAAGCACAGGGCATTAAAATGCACTGTTTGCTGGCTTACTGAATTTACTTTTGTATATACCTAGGACCATTTGCCCAATGACAGCACTGCTTTTTGTGGTCTGGGCCCCTTTACATGAATAATTAAGAAAATACCTTCTCCACAAACTTGCCTATAGGGCAATCTCAGAATTGACCTCTTTGCTTCCACAAACATGGCAAGTCTCTTGCTCCAGTTGTTGGGAACAGCACCAAACTTCCTTTAGCATGAAACAGTGATCCAAGAATGTGCTTTCACCCCTTGTTACTTGATGGGCTTGTCCTTCTGTGTATATGTTTCTCTTATTTGTTGATGAATAAAACACTGTGTGGCTAGTGGCCAGGCAGAAAGGATAGGAGAGGCTACCAGAGAAGGAGAATTCTGGGAAAGGTAGTCAGAGTGAGCCCACCACAGAGTTGTGATACTGCTAAAGAGTAACAACATGCAGGGCATTACCGGGTAAGCCATAGCCTCATGGCAATACATAGACTCTTAGAAATGGGCTAATAATTAAGACAGAGCTAGCTATTAAGAAGCCCAAGTCACTTGCCAACAGTTTTATTTGGGGTTGAGAAAGGCAGAGGGACCAGACCAGTTGAAGAATCTATTGTAACAGTTACTTTTTTTATAGTAGAAACAAGAAAGAAGAGCATATTTTTTATGATGTAACTATGGTGAGAACATAGAAGTATCTTTATCCTCCCCAACCACCCTACTTATACCAGATAAAATGAGGCTAATAACTTTCTCAAGACAGTGAAAAATGATTAAGCACAAAGCTCCCTCTGCTTCTGTAGGTCTAGTGATCAGTTTGCTTTTGCATGGATTGTATGTATTTTTGTAATGACAATAGTCATAGATCAATGACAGGTGCAGGATATTTAATCATACTATGAACACTGAGTTTGAATGTGCATTAACTAAGTAAATTAAACTTGGGTCAGGATGCTGAGCTAACAACTATTTGATAGAAAGTAATCAAAGAGAGTCAGAGAATGTCTATAAGATGATAAAGGACACACAGGAAGTAGTAAGGAGAGACATTGGGTGGTGTTGCTTTGGCAGAGCAGAAGAACACTGTTTTTCAGGAGTGGGCAAAAAAAGAAGTTGAGCTAGTTGCTACTCAACATCTCTGAGCTAGTGGGTTTTCACCTGAGCCTTTGACTCACAAGTCTCATTGATAAAAAGAATGATAGTAATTTAATTAAAGGCTATGTATGGCAGCAACATCATAGCCTGCTGGAACAGAATTTCCACCATGCCATGGCCTGAGCAGGTGGGCCACTGCCAGAAAAGCAGGCCAGTAACTACACAGCTTGCTTCTGGCTAAAGCAGCATTACATTAAACCTCACCCTCCCTGTCAATAAGAGAAAAAAATATTTGACAACCAATACATGGCACAACCACAAGAATGGAGAGTTCATATCAGTAGACTGTCATGGCTTGCTGTTTGTGGGACTCCAGAAAGCTGACTACTTTTTATGCCATCCTAGAGCCCTCATCCAGTGGCTGATGGAATCAGAGGCAGACACCCACAGTTATACATGAACTGAACTCTGGAACTTAGTTCCAGAAAGGGAGGAATGAAGATCAAAGGTGTCAGTACCAGGTTGGTGAAACGCACAGAAAGAGCTGGCCTGTACAAGGGGGAGCACATGGACCCTAGACTTTTGTCTGGGAGGCCAGCATGGGACTGATCCAGCCCCCTGAACATGGATGTCAATTAGGAGGCCTCTGCACTCTAGGAGGCCCCTAGTAGTGGATTAGTATTTTCCCTGGTGTAAGAAGGGACTTTGAGAGCCCCTGAAGGGATTCACTCTTGGCCTGAACAAATGGTAGAGGGCCTAGGCCCATTCCCGGATGAAGTGGTGGACTTTGGGGAGCCCCCTTTGAGGGCCCTAAACTGCCTGGGGAGTGGAGGGTGGATGGTGTTGGGGAACAGGTCAGGGGTAGGGGTGGGGGAGAAGGGAGGGAGAGAGAGAGGGAGAAGGGATTGACATGTGAAACAAGCTTGTTCCCACAACTGATTAGCCACAAATAAACACACAGAGACTTACATTAAGTATAAACATACCAGAACCAGTAAAGAAATGCATTAGAGATGTACTAAGTGTAATAGGTTTATAAGACATTAAAAGATAATTTGATAATGCAAATTAGAATAGAATGTAAATTAGGTATATGTCTCTGGACTCATAAAAAACAAATAGATAATGGAGTATTTTCTCAGAACTTGTCATATGCTAATGGACTAGACATTGTTAATGTACTTATTTCCATGTATATATTGTATA
Organism: Cricetulus griseus; assembly: GCF_003668045.3. Lineage (NCBI taxonomy): Eukaryota > Metazoa > Chordata > Mammalia > Rodentia > Cricetidae > Cricetulus > Cricetulus griseus. Next base: position 71,788,992 of record NC_048595.1, read on the forward strand.
TAGTTATTGTACTTATTGTGCATAGTTTTTGCTATATTTGTTGCAATATTTTATTAATATTAGGAAAAAAGGGAGCTATGTGGTGACATATTCCTTGTACAAATAAAGCCTGTCTGGGTTCAGAGAATGGAACTCGCCACTAGCTAACCATACTAGAGAAAGTACTAGAAAAAAATGCCAAGCAATAGAAATTAGCTACACCCTCAAAAAACAGGCAATAGGTAATTCCACACCAGCAAAGCCCACAGAAAGAAAACACACATATACTACCAGGAACACCAACAAAAACAAAATAAAATAAGAATTAACAACTGGTGGTTATTAATACTTCTTAATATGAAAGAACTCAATTTGCCAATAAAAAAGACACAGACAAATGGGTATGAAAAAATGATCCATTTTTCTGCTGCATACAAGAAACACATATCAACTTCAAAGACAGACATTACCTCAAATAAAGGGTGTGGAAAAGAGTTTCCATTAAAATAGATCTATGAAGTTAGCTTGTATAACTGTCCTAATATCTAACAATGTGGACTTCAAATTAAAATTAATCAAAAGAGTTGGAGAAGGACATTCCATATTCATCAAAGGAAAAATATCCTCCAAGATGAAGTCTGAATTCTGAACTTTTATGCCCCCAATAAAAGGTAACCTACACTTGTAAAAGAAACATTACTAAAACTTAAATCACACATCAAACTCTGCACATTAATAGTGGGAGATTTCAACATCTGTTCTCATCAACTGACAGATCATCCAGACAAAAACATAACAGAAAAAGAAAGGAATTAACAAAAGTTATGACTCAAATGGACTTAATAGACATCTACAGAATATTTAACCCCCAAAATGAAGGAATATACGTTCTTCTTAGCACCTCATGAAACCTCTAAAACTGATGACATTTTCAGTCACAAATTAAATCTCAACCTATACAAAAAAAATGTAATAACTCCCTCTATCTAATCAGATCACCATGTTCAATGACAAAAGAAAATAGAGAAAGCCTAAAAATTCATGGAAACTGAACCCTCAACTGAATTATAACTGGGCGAAGGAAGAAATAAAGAAAGAAATTAAAGACTTCCTAGAAAGCAATGAAAATGAATCCACAACATAAATAAATCTATGGGGCACTATGGGAGAAATGCTAAGAAAAAACTTCACAGTATCAAGGGACTCCATAAAGAATGTGGAGGAATATCACACAAGTGAATTAACAGTACACCTAAAATATTTATAACAAAAAGGAGAAAAGTCATCCAGGAGGAGTAGATGACAGGAAATAATCAAACTCCAGGTTGTAATCAATGAAATAGAAACAAATGAAATAATACAAAGAATCAATGAAATGAGGAAATCAAGAAAATAGACAAACCCTTATCCAAGTTAACCAAAAGACATGGAAAGAATATTCGGATTAACAAAATCTGAAACAAAAAAGGGGAACAAAACAAAAGAAATTAGGGAAATCAGTATGTCATCCTTCAAAAACCTGTACTACATAAAATTGGAAAATCTAAAAGAAATGGAAAATTTTCTTGATAGGTACCACACACCAAAATAAATCAAGAGCAAATAAACACTTTTAATAGACCCATATCCCCAGTAAGTAGAATCAGTCATTAAAAGCCCCCCATGCACACACACAAAACAGGACCAGAATGCTTCAGTGCATAATTCTATCAGAATTTTGAAGAAGAGCTAATGCCAATATTCCTCAAATATTTCCACACAATACAAAGAGAAGGAATATTGGCAGATTCTCTTTGTGAGGCTACAACTACCTGATACACAAACCACACAAAGATGCAACAAAGAAAGAGAATTGCAGACCAATATCCCTCATGGATATCAATACGAAAGTACTCAATAAAATACTGGCAAAATAAATCCAAGAACACAACAACAACAACCAAATCATCCACCATGATCAAATAGGCTTCATCTCAGAGATTCCGAGATGGTTCAACATATGAAAATCTGCCAATGTAATCCACCATATAAATTAACAGAAAGAAAAAAATCCCACATAATCATCTCATCAGATGCTGAAAAAACATGTGACATAATCTAACATCTTTTCATGATAAAGATCTTGGAGAAATCAGGGCTACAACAAATAAACCTAAATATAATATAGCAATATATAGCAAGCAGACAACTTTTGTAGTTATTTTTTAGTCTGGATGTTTGAGGGGCAAAACCACACAGCTGCCAAATAAATTACACACCGAGTTTTATTATTACTTATGAATGCTGTGCCTTAGCTTGAATTGTTGCTAGCCAGCTATTCTTAACTTAATCCCATCTATCTTTTGCCTCTGATATTTTCCTTTTCTCTTACTTCTGTAAATCTTTCCTTTACTCTGTGGTTTGATGTGTAGCAGCATGTCTGGATGGCTGGCCTCTGAAGTCCTACCCTGGTCCTCTCCTTGCTTCATTCTCCCTCTTTTCTCCTCTGCCTGCCAGCCCCACCTATACTTGGTCCTGCTTCACTATTGCCTGGCCATTCACCTCTTTATTAGAGCACCAGGTGTTTTAAACAGGCAAAGACCACAGATTCACAGAGTTAAACAAATGCATCACTACAAATATCACATGCCTTGAAATATTTTACCACAAACAGCCAACATCAAATTAAATGGAGAGAAAATCAATGTGAATACAAAATAAGGAACAGGACCATGATGTTCACTCTGTGCATATCTACTCCTCATAGTACTGGGAGGTCTAGCTAGAGAAATAAAACAACAAAAGGAGAACAAGGGATACAAATTGGAAAGGAAGAAGTCAAACCTTCACTATTTGCAGATGATAGGATAGTTTATGCAAGTGATCCCAAAAATTCTACTAGGGAATTCCTGCAGCTAAAAAACACCTTCAGTAATGTGGTGGGATACAAGACTAACAAAAAAACCAAACAAACAAACAAAAAAAAACAAAAACCAGTAGCCTTCCTACTTTTATATATACAAATGATAAATGGGCTCAGAAAGAAATCAGAGAAGTATCACCTTGTAGAACAAATAATACAAAATATCTTGGGGGTAACTGTAACCAAACAAGTGACAGACCTGTGTGACAAGAAGTTTAAATCTTTGAAGAAAGAAATTGGAGAAGAAATCAGTAAATGATAAGATCTCCCATGTTCATGTATCAGTAGGATTAACATAGTAAAAATAGCAATCTTACCAAATGCAATCTACAGATTCAATGCAATTCCTATCAAAATCACAACACAATTCTTCACAAGCCTTGAAAGTACAATGTTCAACTTCATATAGAAATCAAAAAACCCAGAATAATTAAAAAATACTATATAATAACAGAACTTCCAGAGGATTAACCATCCCTGACTCCAAGCTCTACTACAGAGCTATAGTCATATAATCAACATTGTATTGGCAAAAAAACCAGGAAGATTGATAAATGGAAACAAATTAAAGACTCTAACATAAATCCAGATACCATTAACACCTGATTTTTGACAAAGTAGCCCAAAGCATCCAATGGAAAAAAAGAAAGCAACTTCAACATATGGTGCTGGCATAACTGGATTTCAACATTTAGAAGAATTCAAATAGGACCATATCTATTACCCTTCAGAAAACTCAAGTCCAAGGGGATCAAAGACCTCAACATAAATCCATTTACACAGAACTAGGTAGAAGAGAAAAGTATCCTTGAAGGCATTGGCACTGGAGACAACTTTCTGAATATAACACTAGTGCCACAGACACAGATCAATAATTAATAAATATAACTTCCTGAAACTGAAAATATCTCTTCTTCCCCTTATCATTGTGGTGTTTTCTCAGAAAATTTGGAGCCAATCTTACTACAGACTACACTATACAAATGCTGGGCATATATCCAAAGAATGTTCTATCATAGCACAAACACACTTGGTCAGCTATGTTCATAGTAACATTATTCACAATATCCAGAAGCTGGAAACAATCTAGATGCCCCTTAATGAAAGAATGGATAAAGAAAATGTGGTTCATTTATACAATGAAGTATTACTCAGTACTCAGTGTGTGTGTGGCGGGGTGGGGGTGGGGAATGACACCATCATGAAATTTGCAGGCAAATCAATGGCAATAGAAAAGATTTTACCAGATCCAGAAATAACAACATGTACTCACCAATAAGTGGATATTAGCTGTAAAGTGAAGGATGACTGGGCTACAATCCACAGGCCCAGGAAGCCTGGTAACAAAGAGGGACATATAGATTTCCTAGGGAGGGGTTATTAGATGTCTCCTAGGTAAACTTGTGTTGGGGGTAAGGGAATGGCATCGTAAAGGATTGAGTTTGATGGGTTGGGTCAGGATGGAGAAGGAAAGTAATAAAAGAAATACCTTGAATGGGCGGGGGCATTTGGTGGTTAGGGAGAAATCTGGTACCAGGCAAATGCTCAGGAATCCACAAGGATGACCCCTGCTAAGACTCCTAGCAATAGTGGAAAGAAGGTTGAACTGGCCTTCTGTTGTAATCAGATTGGTGACTACCTTAATTACTATCAGAGAGCATTCATCCAGTAACTGATTGAAACAGATGCAGAGATCCATAGCCAAGTACCAAGCAGAGTTCCAGAAGTACTGTCAAAGAGAGGGAGGAGGGATTGTACAAGTCAGGCTTGTCAAAGACATGATGTCAAGGACAAGAAGACCTGAGCTCATGGGAGCTCATGGATTTTGGACCACCACCCAGAAAGCCTGCATGGGACCAGTGTAGGCTCTGTTCATGTGTATGACAGTTACGTAGCTTGTTTTTTAAGGCTTCTAACAGTGGAATTGGGAGCCTGTTCTCCATGCTGGGTTACCTTGCCAAGCCTTGATGCAGGGTTGGAGCTTGACCCTACCTCAACTTGATGTACCATTCTTTGTTGACTCCCATGAGAGGCCTGACACTTTCTAAGTGAAGATGCAGGAGGAATGGATGGGGGGGTAGACAGTATGTTAGGGGAGAACAAGAAGGGAGGAGAGAGGGAAAACACGGGTTGGTATGAAAAAGAAATGAAAAAAATTATAATAAAAACTATATAGGACAATTAATGAATGCAAGTTAGTAGGAATAAATCTATATCTATTGTTATTTATAACAATAAATTGTAGTCATTTTAGGTATGTCTTCAAGTTTAGAAAGAGATATGTTTCAGATAGATGGTCTTCAAATATTTCAGAAACCTATGAAATATGGCATTTATTATGTTCTAATAATGTGTTTTCATGACCATGAAATTGGTCTGCTCCTGGCAGTACTAATCTACTTCAAGAAAACAAAGGACAATCCATATCAAAGAACATCTTTATGGAGTTTTCTTTCAATATGGAAAAGCTAGCTATTGAACAACAAACTTCCATTGCTTCACCTGCTGACAGTATGCTTTCCAAAGTATACAAGCAGGACACAAAAGAAGGCCACCACTGAACCTTGCCTAGATAAGTTAGGACAGTCCTTGAAAATTTCTACTTCACAGGAAAATCTGTCAAATATTCTAGACATGTAGGCTGAACATGAATGCTTATATGTTGCAGGTTAACCTTGGGTGACTGTCCAGACAGCCAAGTCTCTCTGAAATTTCAATAGTTTGGGATATTGTTTGCTTGGCACTTTCTGTTTATTTAGGTAATATTTTACTCTTCTCAGGTCTCTGATGGGGTTGAAGACTAGATAGTTATACCATTTTCTTTGTTTCAAAATTTAGAAAAGAAACCTACAAAAGATATGCAAATGTTTTATCTTGAGAATATAAACCTGCCACAGACCGCCCCAGCTGGGTATGGAAGTACCATGAGATGAGGTTTCTAGAAGAGTAGGTGGGTAAGGATTCAGTGGTGACAAACAGAAACAAACACAAAGGTAGTATGAATCTGAGTGCATTTTGCAGTTCTCACATAAGACTTTTTTATAGAGATATTATCTATTTTAAGTCTTTCTTATTAAAAGTTTTCTTTATCAAATACTTAAGCCCATTCTCAATGACACATGTACAACCATATGAAATTTTATTGTTGGGAAAGTTTTTACTATTTGTACTTTGGTGAATGAGGTGAATGATTTGGAAAGTGCTGGTGTTTCTGGAGATGAGGTCATGGCTAGTGACCCCATCTCAGGGGATGGTTTCCTATCTATTTCTTTTGTTTAAAATGTCAGCATAGGCTTTTAGAAACATTTAATATGAAAAATTAATGGAAGAACAAACAAAAATTGCCACGAGAACCATGACCTAATATTTTTGTCGGGCTGAGAGTTTCACAACCAGTTCCAGGAGACCTCTTTCTTTTAAAGTTATCACCTCAGTCTGTGGAACTTGTCACACAGAATCTAATAGATTTGATGTGACATAAACCTTAAGTTGTTTATCTAAGAAAATGTTTTATGGTCTAAAAACATATTTGAGGATAGTAACAAAAGTTATGATAGAAAATTGTTTAGGTGTAAAACTTGGATTTATCAAGATAGAATAGATAATAATTTCTCCAAATTTGCCAAATTCAGATCAATTGGACATTGTGAGGGCAGCCCATACTTGATAATGCAACACATACTTGACAAAAAGTGGGAAATCTTGTGAGATATTTGATCACACTGTGAAACATGAGTTTGCAGTTGTGCTAATTAAATAAAATCAACCTTGGATCAGGAGACTGAGTTAGCAACCAATTGACAGAAAGTAGTAATAGAGTATCAGAGGGTATCTGTAAGATGGCAGCATAATGCACAGGAAGTACTTGGGAGGACCTTTGTGTGGCATGGGTTTTTGTTGTTGTTTTGGCCAAGCAGAAAAACACTTTGTTTCAGAGATGTTGGCAAGGAGACAAGGTCAGCTAGTTGGTACTAAACCACTCTGACACTTCAGGTTTTGACCCCAGCCTTTGACTTCAAAGTCTTACTGATAAATAGAAAGATAGAGATTTAATTAAAAGCTGTATTTGGCATCAGTGACATAGTGGGTGCCTGTAAGAACAAAACTTTCATTAGGCTATGGCCTGAGCAGATGGGCTGCTGCCAGGGAAGAAGGCTGTTAAGTGTGGAGCCACAATTGCTGGCTGAAACAGCAGAAGATTAAAGCATAGCCTCTGTGTTGATGGAAAATCAACAAAGACCGTTTCCAGTATCTTAAGGGCATATAAATCTTGGGGGCTTTTCCACAATATAATTCTGAGATACATATCTTTGCAAAACAAAACTTCCCTAACAAATCTTGACAAACAAAAATGGACTAATTAAAATGATAACAAAGAGTATCATGTAGCAAAATTGATAGCTTTGATAGTGTTCTCAAGGATGAAAATATAGAAGGGGAAATTTATAGCATGTTGTTGCACAGGTTTCTATTTAATTAAACCTGATACTACTTGCAAGCAACAGATAAATTAGTCAGCACATTTAATTCTGTGTGGATAGACTTAGCAGATTATGGTCACCTATTCTATACAACAATAGGAGGTGAGGGCCACTGTCCTCCTAGCATTTCACAACCTAGAAATAATGGGCTTTGGTGCAGGACACATGGGCCAAAAATGTAAAAGGTTATCATAGTGGACTATGCAGTTTAGTAGATTAACCCTGATGCTTTTACTAGAAGATGATAGTGCTGACTCTCCCATGGCCATCAGATAAGGAGGTTATATAACTGTGTCTCAACAAGGAAATAAAGATGCCACAGGGATTGCCTGAGATCAAAGCAGCCTAATCTCACTAAACGTAAAATATTTTTTAAATGTATGTTTCTATCCCAGAGAAAATCTGAATAACCCCCAATGTGAAGCTAGTATTTCTTGTGAATGAGTCTCTAAGCTCTCTGGAGACTCACATCCCAGAAGACTATGTATCTCCTAAATATATGAGCAAAATTAAGTAGGTATTTGTAAGAGATGTAATGAATGGAAAGGGGGAAAATGCATTCTCTTTCTTCTATTAACCTTCATTTATTAAGATAATGCCCAAAGTGTTTCTTTCAGAAAAGTAAGTATTGCTTTTCCGGAGAAATTATAGAAGTGTCTGTGATCTATTTGCAATTTGGAAGTTTACACAGTTCCAGTTATAGTAATACATTCAACACATGAAGGTAAAACAACTCTGTAAACTTCCTGTTTATTTTCATGTCTGTGACTAGTGGGAACCATGTATTATGAATGCAGCTAGTTTGAAGATTAGCTCACTTGAAAAACCTGCTTCACTGAAGCTTCATTATAAGCCTGTGAATAAAATATTTTATGCCTGATGCAATAGCCAGAATGGTAAGTCAAATAAGGCAAATTTAAGTACTAAAATAAGGAAAGAAGTCAAAATATTCTTATCATCTGACATCATAATATATATTCAACATTTCCAAAACACTATTTGGGAGATATCACCAAATTCAACAATGTCATAAGATGAAGAATCAACTTGCCAAAATAGCTTTCCTATACACCAACCACAAACATAGAAAGAATGACACTTTGATTGTCAATATCCTTGAAGAAAATAAATCATTTAAGCATAAGTCTAATCAATGAGGTAAAAGACTTCACCAATGAAAAATTTAAATCTGTAACAATATAGAGAAAGACACTAGGAAACAGAAAGATATATCAAGCACATGGGTTTGTAGAATTAATAACTGAAAAAGTCCATTCTAACAAAGGCAACTTATGGACACAATGCAATTCCAATCAACATCACCAACTCATTTTTTGCTAAAATGGAAAAAAGATCCTCAAATTCATAACATATAACAAAAGAAATCAGATAGTCAAAACAATCCAAAGCAAAAATAGCACTGTTAGAGGAAGTACCACTCCACAACTCAATATTTATTATAGTTATAATAATAAATACATTGCATTTTTGGCATAATAAAGATTTATAGAGAAATGGGGCATACCTAAGACTCAAATATGAGCACATGTAACTGCAGACATATAATAATACTCATCTTAGTTAGGATTTCTATTGCTGTGAGGAGATAACATGATCATGGCAACTCTTATGAAGAAAACATTTAATTGGGGCTGGCTTATAATTTCAGAGGTTTATTCCATTATCATCATGGCCAGAAGCAAGGCAGCCTTCTGGAAGATACGATGCTGGAGAAGTAGTTGAGAGTTCTTCATCTTGATCTGTAGGAAGCAGGAAGTAAGCTGTGTCCCACATTGAGAATAGATTGAGCATATGAGACCTGAAAGCCCATTCCCATCATGTCATACTTTGTCTAACAAAGCAACATCTCCTGAAAGATGGCCATACTTCATAATAATGCCACCTCCTATATGTGAAGCATTCATATACATTAATGTATTGGAACCAAATATATTCAAACCACCAGAATATTCAACAAAATTTCCAAAAACTTATGCTGCAAAGAAGACAGAATCATGAACAAATGATGCTGGGAAAACTGGATGTCCACATGTAGAAGAATGAAAGTAGAACAATATCTTTCAGTTTGCACAGAAACTAACTTTAAATGAATCAAAATCTGAATATGAAACTTAAAATATTGAAACTTCTAAAAGACAACATAGGCTTTACCCCCATAGAATTCTGGTATAAAAGGGACTTTAAATAGGACCATGTTCCTCCAGCTTTTGAAGCCAAAGATTGAGAAGTGGAATTTCATAATACATAAAAGGTTATTCACATTTAAAGGAACAATCAATGAAACCCACAGAGTTGGAGAGAATCTTTGCCAATTAATGTATATGCATATGTACATATGTGAGGATTAATACCTACAATAAAGAATTGACAAAACAAAAGAAAAAATTATCACTCCCAGTTTTTAAAAAAAAATCTTGGGAACTGAATAGAGAGCCCTCAAAACACTAAAATTTCAAAAAGAAAAGGTCAACTCTAGCAATTAGGTGAATAATACAGAAAAGAATTTTAAAATTTTATCTCATCACAATAAGAATGGTAAATATCAAGAAGACAATTAATAACAAATATTAGAGAGGAAGATGGGAAAAGAGAACTATCATTTACTCATGGTGGGTATACAAACTGATCCAGCCACTTGAAGGTCAGTATGGAGTATTCTCAAAAAGCTTAAAATGAAACTGCCATACAACCCACATATTCGATTCCTTAGCATAAACCCAAAGGCTGAACAACCTACTCCACAGACACTTACAAAGCCATGTTCCTGATTGCTTGATTCACAATAACTAGGAAATGGAAAAAATTGAAATATTCTTCAACTGATCAATGGATAATGAAAATGAGGAATGCACACACTGTTTATATTTAAATTTAGTTTCTCTTGAATATGATGGGGGATGTCCTTCTGTATTCTGTGAATATGTTTCTCTTATTGGTTGATGAATAAAGCTGTTTTGGCCAATAGACAGGCAGGATGTAGCCAGGCAGGAAGTATAGGCAGGGCTGCCAGACTAGGAGGATGCTGGGAAGATCACAGACAGTGAGTCAAAAGGGAGACACCATGTAGCCACCAAAGTACTAACATGCCAGGGGATTATAAGTAAGCCACAGCCTTGTGGCAATACATAGTTTAATAGAAATGGGTTAATAATTAAGAGAGAGCTACCCAATAAGAAGCCTGAACCATTGGCCTAACAGTTTATAATTAACAGAAGGGACTAAACAGATGCAGGACCTTGCAGACAGAAACTCTTGTCTTCGGGAATACTACTCAGCCACGAAGAAAAAATAAAATCATGGACTTTGCAGATAAATAGCTGAAACTAGAAAATACCATATTGATAAGGTAACCCCCTCCAAGAAAGGCAAGCATTGAATGTCCTCTCTAATGTTCTGCTTCCATCCCTAAGTTTTCAGTTATCAATATTTAACCTGGAGTACTGTAAAAACCAGGAAAGTAAAAGAAGACCATGATGGTTGGGCAATGTAGAAGGAAATATCAAAGTACAAATGATAAGAAGAAGAAAATGGAAAAATGGGGGGAGTGTAATTAGGGAAGGGAGGGAGAAAATATACATGGAAGGAGAGAATGATAAAATAATAGTAAGGATGTCTGAAAATTTCATAAGGAAACAGTATTATCTATCTACCTAAAATTACAAGTAATACATCTAATCTATGTACACATGTTAGTTAGAGTCACCAATGCAGTACTGAAGTACCATTGTCAAAGAAACTCCTGGGGGTGTTATTTCACTCATGATTCCATGTAACAGTTCATTATTAAAAGCAGTAAGAAAAAGAAGTCAATTGGGGCAGAAAACTGGAGCCATGAGGTGATGCAAAGGACAGGGAGAAATAAATCTCACCAACTTGCTCCTCATGGCCAGCTCAGTCTGCTTCCTTAAATAATAAAGGACCACCAACCCAGGGACATCTCCACCCATAATGGCCTGGGTTTTTCCCCATAAATCACGAATTAAGAAAATAGCCTAAGGCTTGCCGATAGCCATAACTTTTTAAAATAAATTTTGTTTAAATTAGAAACAATCTTATTTTACATATCATTCCAAATTCCCTCTTCCTGTTGTCCTCCCATGTCCCTCACTGAACTCCCCATCCCATCCCCCATACACTCCTCAGGGAGGGTGAGGCATTCAATGAGGGATCATCAAAACATGTCAAGTCTTTTGGGGCAGGGCATAGGCCCTCCCCTGTGTATCTAGGCTAAGAGAGTTTCCCTCCATAGGTAATGGGCTCCCAAAGTCTGTTTGTGCACTAGGAATAAATCCTGGTTCCACTGTCAGAGGCCCCATAGACTGCCCAGTGTTCCTAGCTGACAGCCACGTACAGGGGGCCTGGTTTGGTCCTATGTTGGTTCTCCACCTGTCAGACTGGGGTGCATTAGTTCCCACTTGCTCAGGTCAGTGTTTCTGTGGGATGTCCCAGTGTGCTCTTGATCCCTGTGTTTGGAAAAGAGGAGCAGGGAGGAGAACATGAGGGATCAGGATTTAGTTCAGAGAGGAACAGAGGAGAGTAATAAAAGAGACAAATCAATAGTGGAAGCCACTATAGGTTTAAATAGAAATCTGTCACTAGGGAATTTTACAGAGATCCACAAGGATGACCCCAACTAGGAACCTAAGCAATAGTGGAGAGGCTCCCTTAAATGCCCTTCCCCTATAATGAGAATGATGACTGCCTTAAATGCCATCCTAGAGCCTTCATCCATTTGTTGATGGAAGAGTAAGCTGAGATTCACAGCTAAGCACTGAACCAAACTCCTGGAATCCAGTTGCAGAGAGGGAGGTGATAGCTGTATTTTATTGAGGCTTTTTCTCTACGGAGGCTCCCTCTTCTCTGATGACTCTTGCCTGTGTCAAGTTGATGTAGAACTAGCCAATACAACAGACTCCCTCTCAACTTAAACACAAATGCATCACTTTTCAATTAGAAACTTTCCTTTCTCTTTTATCTCAAAGATGGCTCGTCAATATTAATATCATAGTATAAAATGTCAATAACCTTAAAATTCCACATTGCTCACAAATTTAAAAGCATGAAAACTCCTGCGTCTTTAAAATATCTAATCTCTGTCTTTAAACAAATCAAAATTAGTTTACATATGTTCTCACTTTGAGAGAGAACAACTAGGGCACAGTCACAATCTAAACTAAGCAAAACTAAACTCCAACAACAGTATAAGTCCCTGAGGATCCACTGTAGACACTGTAGACAATTCACTCATGATCTTCTTGGATTCTCCGGAAGTCCAACTCCTCCTTCTACATCACACACAGCTTGTTCTCTAGACTTCATCTGGATCCATTCCATTGCTGCTGCTGTGTTTGGTGGTCATCCCACGGCATTGGCATCTACAAAATCCTGGAGTATTCTGATGCAGGTGGATAGCACTTTTACCATTACCCTCTCCTGGATGTTATTCAAGAGGCCTAGCCACAGAGGTTTTCTATAACCCCTACATACTTTCACAACCAGTAACTCCTGGGTAATACTTATACCACTATGTTCAGCTCCCAGTGTGAGGTAGATCTTTGGCCACCTCTGTGCTGATTCCATGTGCTGATTCTTAGGAAACCCTTCCCCATGGATTTCACTGTGTTTCTGGTCTCTTGTTAATTGTAGCTGATTCTTCATCCCTGGCTTACCAGATACCACAGATAGGTTACAAAAAGGCATGGTAGAGTTTCTGCTTCCTTCTGATTTGGCACAAGCCAAGCATCCATCATATGTACTGCTTTCAGCGTTCTTCTCTTGAACGCTCAACATCCCATGGCATTTCTAGCCCCAAATTCCAATGCCCTCCCTAAATTATCCCCAAGACCACATTGATAGGTCAGTAACAGAAACATCCCCCTTCTTTTATGAGTTTTGGTGAGTAAAGTTACTACTGCTATGATGAAACACCGTTACAAAAGTAACTTGTGGAGGAAACCATTTTTTCACTCATAGTTCCATGCAACCCTTCAATATTAAAAGTAGTCAGAGCAAGAGCTCAAGCCAAGCACCAAACTGGAGGTGGGACCTGATGGAAAGGACATGAAGTATGGCTTACTCACTTGCTTCTCATGGCTTCCCCAGACTGCTTTCTTGTTTTAATTTTTTTATTTTATTTGGAAACATTTTTTTTACATGTCAATCCCAGATCACTCTCCCTCCCCTCCTACTGTACCCCCCAACTAACACCCTATCTATCCCATACCCTTTTGCTCCCCAGGGAGAGTGAGGCCTTCCATAGGGGGTCTTCAGAGTCTGCCATTTCCTTTGGAATGGGGCCTAGGCCCATCCCCTTGTGTCTAGTCTCAGGGAGTATTCCTTCATGTGGGATGGGCTCCCAAAGTCCATTCCTATGCTAGGGATCAGTACTGATCCACTACAAGTGGCCTCATAGATTCCCGAGGTTTCCTCACTGACACCACATTCAGGGGGTCAGTATCAGTCCCATGCTGGTTTCCCAAATATCAATTGGGGGTCCATGAGCAAGTCTTTGTTCAGTTCAGAGGTTTCTGTGTGTTTCATCAGCCTGGTATGGACCCCGTTGCTCATCAGTCCTCCTTCTCTGCAACTGGATTTCAGTTCAGTTCAAGGTTTAGCTGTGGGTGTCTATTTCTACTTTCTTATAGAATGTAGGACCACCAGCTTAGGAATGGTGTGACTAATCATGGACTGGTTGTACCTCCATAAATCACTATACGAATGCCTACAGCCAGATCTTAGGAATACATTTTCTCTATTGTGGCTCTGTCTTTTCTGATGACTCTAGCCTATGTCAGGTTGACACAAAACTAGCCAGTACAATGCATATATGCATATAGTTTATGTAAAATATTCTTATCTAATTTTACAGTGATCCTTTTCCCATGCTACAGAGTCCAACCCCCAACACCAGGTATGACAAGCCACCCTTTGAACTGTTGGTCAAGGAAACTTAAAAAATGATATTGACTGTGTTTCTTTGGGTGTTTCCTAGAGGTTTATGGCAAATTATTGTTCCTAGGGACTCCAAGCACTTTAGATATGTGACCCAGAGGATCTGATATTTGATGTGAAAACTTCCTCCATGCTAACTAGCTTTTATGATACTAGAAGGTGTCAAGAAAGCTTCCAAGGAAGAGCAGCAATCAATAGCCCTATCAATGAAACCGATGAAGCACAACAATGAAAAACATGGCATCATAAAACTTCATGGTACAATAGGGGCTCACCTACCTTGGTGCTAACCAACCATTGTCTAATTGTACATAAGATCCACTCAACAAGAAGGAAATCAGGCTTGATACCGGAAGACAGGGCAACAACCCAAGGCTAGTGAAATTATTAGTCTTGAAGGAGAACCTAAAATTGCTACGTCATTAATCCAATATAGTTACTGACTACATTCTAAACATTTATCCTTATTCCCACAAATAAGCATAGTTCTTACTTTTGGTTAAAGTTACTTCTGTTTGCAACATGCACAAAATTACAGAAAACCACAGCCAATCCAAATGCAGAGTTGTAGAGATACAACTGCAGTACAATTCCTGCAACTAAAAATTATGTATTATTCTTCAGAAGTAGGGACTTTGTTGGGCCTAGAAATATTACCGAGCTACACTCATGAAGTCTTATCCACATGGCTTCCAAAACAATACCTGAACAAGGCAACACCAGTAGACATGCTAATATTTATGGGAAAACTCAAGAGGCCTTAACCACAAAGAAGAGCAAGCACTTAAGGAACACTGAGAATGGAGAAATAGTGCTCCTCAGGAAGAATCCCTCCAATTGGTTATTTAATAGAAAATGGTCAGCTCAGAACGCATATACATATAAGGAACTCTATATGAATTAAGCAGGATTTATTTATATATTCAAAATTATGCATATAAGTTATATGTACACATATAATATGCACATGTATATACAAATATGTATATGTAATACATAAAATTACATATATGTATACACACATATACGTATATGTAATGACTGAGACAAAGTAAAGGAGGTTTATGACAGAGGTTGAAGAGAAAAGGGGAAAAAGAACAATGTAATAATATATTTTTCCATTTTTTAATTTAAATTAGAAACAAGATTGTTTTACATGTCAATTCCAGTTACCTTTCCTGCCCTCCTCCCCTGCCCCTATTAACACCATACCTATCCCATACTACTTCTGCTCCCCAGGGTGGGTGAAGCCTTCTATGGAGGGTCTTCAGAGTCTGTCATATCCTTTGGGATAAGGCCTAGGTCCTCCCCCATGTCACCAGGCTGAGGGAGTATCCTCTATGTGGAATGGGCTCCCAAAGTCCATTTCTATGCTAGGAATAAGTACTGATCTAGTACACGAGGTGCCATAAATTCCCGAGGCCTCATCAATGACACCCATGTTCACTGGGTCTGGATCAGTACTATGCTGGTTTCCCAGCTATCACACTGGGGACCATGAATTCCCTCTTGTTCAGGTCAGCTGTTTCTGTGGATTTCACCAGTCTGGTCTTGACCCCTTTGCTCATCATTCCTCCGTCTCTTCAACTGGATGCCAGTACAGTTCATTGTTTAGCTGTGGATATCTTCTTCTACTTCCAACAGCTGCTGGATGAAAGCTCTAGGATGGCATTTAAGTTAGTCATTAATCTCATTATCAGGGGAGGGCATTTAAGGTAGCCTCTCCTCTGTTGCTTAGATTGTTAGTTGGTGTAATGCTTGTAGATCTCCGACATGTCCCTAGTGCCTGATTTTTCTTTAAACCTATAATGTCTCCCTCTATTATAGTATATCTTAACTTGTTCTCTTACATTCTTCCCCCAACTCAACCTCCCTACCCCATCATGTCCTCTTCTCCCCTTCTCATTCTCCTAGTTTCCTCTCCCCTCTACCCATACTCCCAGTTTGCTCAGGAGATCTCGTCCCTTTCCCCTTCTCCAGGGGACAATGTACGTCTCTCTTAGAGCCCTCTGTGTTGCCTAGCTTTTCTGGCAGTGTGGATTGTAGGCTAGTAATCCTTTGCTCTATGTCTAAAATCCATCTATGAGTGAGTACATACCATGTTTGTCTTTTTGTGACTGAGATAATTTGCTCAGAATTGTTTCTTCTAGTTCTATCCATTTGCCTGTGAATTTCAAGATTCCTTTTTTTCTTTTCCCACTGAGTAATACTCTATGGTGTAAATGTACCACATTTTCTCTATGCATTCTTCAGTTGAGGGGCATCTAAGTTGCTTCCAGGTTCTGGCTATTACTCATAATGTTTCAATAAACGTAGTTGAACAAATGTCCTTGTTGCATAAATGTACTTCTTTTGGGTATATATCTAAGAGTGGAATTGCTGGGTTTTGCAGAAGACTGATGCCCATTTTCCTGGGGAAATGTCATACTGATTTCCAAAATGGCTGTATGAATTGACACTCCCACCAGTAGTGGAGGAGTGTTCCCTTTTTCCACATCTTCTCCAGCATAAACTCTCATTGGTGTTTTTGATTTTAGCCATTCTGACAGTAGTGAGATTGTATCTCAGAGTTGTTTTGATTTGCATTTCTCTGATGGCTAAGGATGTTGAACACTTTATGTGTCTTTTAGCCATTTTATATTCCTCTATTAGAATTCTCTATTTAGTTGTGTAACCCACTTTTAATTGGATTATTTTGTGTTCTGGAAATAGTTTCTTGAGTTCTTTGTAAATTTTGGAGATCAGCCCTCTGTCAGATGTGGGGTTGGTGATTATCTTTTCCCATTCTGTGGGCTGCTATTTTGTCTTCTTGACTGTGTCATTTTCCTTACAGAAGCTTCTCAGTTTCAGGAAGTCCCATTTATTAGTTGTTGATCTCAGTGTCTGTGCTACTGGTATAATGTTCAGGAAGGGGTCTCTTGTACCAAATCTCTCAAGGGTACTTCCCATTTTCTTTTCTAATAGTTCCAGTGTGGCTGGATTTATGTTGAGATCTTTGATCCATTTGGACTTAAATTTTGTGAATGGTAATAGATATGGATCTATATGCTGTCTTCTCCATGGCAGCATACAGTTATGCCAGGACAATTTGTTGAAGATGCTTTCTTGATTCCATTGTATAATTTTAGCTTCTTTGTCAAAAATCAGCTGTTTGTAGGTATGTGGGTTAACATTGGGGTTTTCACTTCAATTCTGTTGGTATACCTGTCTATTTTTGTGTGCATACCAAACTGTGTTCTGGACTATAGGTCTATAATAGTGCTTGAAGTCAGGGATGGTGATGCCTTTGGAAATTCCTTTATTGTTCAGGGTTGTTTTGGCTATCCTGTGTCTTTTGTTTCTCCATATAAAGTTGAGTATTGTTCTTTCAAGGTCTGTGAAGAATTGTGTTGGTATTTTGAGGGGGATTGGATGCTGAAAAAGCCTTTGACAAAATCCAGCACCCCTTCTTGATTAAGATTCTGGAGAGATTAGGGACCTTAATATACCTTAATATAGAAATATACCTGAACATAATAACAATGTACAGTAAAACAACAGCCAACATCAAACTAAATGTAGAGAACCTCAACATGATTCCTCTAAAATCAGGAACAAGACAAAGTTGTCCACTCTCTCCATATCTCTTCAATATTGTACTTGAAGTGTAAGCTAGAGCAATAAGACACCAAAGGAGATCAAGGGGATACAAATAGGAAAGGAAGAAGTCAAACTTTCACTGTTTGCAGATGATATGTTAGTATACATAAGTGACCTGAAAAACCCTACCAGGGAGCACCTTCAGCTGATAAACACCTTCAGCAAAGCGGCAGAATAGAAGATTAACTCAAAAATTCAGTAGCCCTACTATTTACAGATGATAAATGGACTCAGAACAAAATTAGTGAAACATCACCCTTTACAATAGCCACAAACAACATAAAATATTTCAGGGTAACACTGACCAAACAAGTGAAAGGCCTGTCTAGCAAGAACTTAGAGTCTTTAAAGAAAGAAATTAAAGAAGATACCAGAAAATGGAAATATCTCACATACTCTTGAATAGGTAGGATCAACATAGTAAAAATGGCAATCTTGCCAAAGCAATCTACAGATTCAATGCAATTCCTATTGTAATAATACAATTTAAAATTTTTAAAAGATTCTAAAAATAAAACATATTTACTGAATGTAAACTTAGGAACAGAGAGTTGTTGTAACTTAACAGGGACAATATAGTCAGGAAAGAACAAGCTCATTAGTTAAGGTCAATGGACTCCACAGTCTGACCTAGGCTAGACCACATCTTTTTCAAATTTCTTGCAGTAGTTTCAGAAGTGTCTGCCATTCCTGCTCAGATAGGATCAGATTCTCTGAACTGAAGCATTCCCAAGTATAAATTGAATATTCTGTTTTATATACAGTTACCTGGTAAGGATGTTCCTACTTAGAATACAGACAGCAAAACAGAAATGTGTCTGCTCAGAGGTGATGGGATGATGGGATGCTATGACTGTCCTGCCATGTGATCTTGCTCACCGTAGGTTACTTTAATAGAAGTGCATTGTGGACTGGGACTTGTGGTGACTTTGGGTATCCAAGTGCTAGTGTAGATCGCTCTCCATCAAGTGTTAATTTTTTGGAGATGGTTATTTTGTTCCTGACTCTGAGTCACAATCTGCCACATGAGTGCAATGGAGAATGAGTACAGTGGAGAAGAGAACAATCAACACTGAGCATGTAATTAAAAACTTGACTCTTGATGTAAAAGGAGAAATGAATGTAATACAAAATAGCATGTTGCTTGAGATTCAAAATATTAAGTATACAAGGCTCAAACCCATTGGCCAATTTCAGCACAACTGCTTTGTTATGGCTAGTATCCTGACTATAAAACTTCTACTGGAAACCCCTTTGCCTCAGTATGGTATCTTTTGATGACTGGTACAATTTGTTTCTGAATACATCACATTAAATTTAATTATGCTATACCAGTCACTCAGGAGATCCCAGCAACACAGCCAGCTATAAACTCTCTCTCTCTCTCTTTCTCTCTCTCTCTCTCTCTCTCTCTCTCTCTCTCTCTGTGTGTGTGTGTGTGTGTGTGTGTGTGTGTGTGTGTGTGTGTGTGTTTAATGTGGTACTTAAAACTTTTTTGTGAAGCCCAACTCATCTCAGTTAGTGGTCTTTGAGAAGTAAGGAAAATGCTTAATGATTTCTATTAACAATTTTGAGAACTTGACATTAATACCTCATATTTATATATTTGTGTTGCAAAATCCATGCCATTCATTAATCTATCTCCAGTCTAACTCATTTTAACCCTCAAGTGAATGATACTCTCCACATCATACCCTTTTCTTTTTTACTTCTCAGAATTATATTAATCTAAGAATTCCATTCTGAAACCTTGCTAATCAAGACAAACACTGTCACACCTTTACATGGAGGTGTCCTGCTGCTTTCTATAATATACTTCAATAGTACAACTATGGCTCATAATCCTAGTGAGACTCTGGGCTCCCATAAAATTGTTAGTGCAACACTGAGAATCTTTGTCCTACAGCACCTTATGCTGAGTGAGAAGTTAATAGTTTATGCAATCTCAGGTCTAAGGAGCAGGAGCTTGAAGGAAACAGGACTAAGTGTCATTAAGGGATACATAGCAATGTAGTTGCATCAGTAAAATTCCAGTTCAGGTTTCTTACTAATTTATCATGTTTTTGCCTGAAACAAATGACATAAGAAAACTGATGTAAGGAGAAAAGGAATTTTCACTACTATTAAGGTGCTGCTGCTTGTGCTCAATTCTTTCTGCATGGAAGTGTTACTCTTTGTCTCCAGATGCTGTAGTTGCTACATATGCCAGTATAAATTCAGCCATTCAGTTTAAGCTTTGTTATCCACCTTGAAGTCTTGGCTTCATCTTTTAACTCCTTCTATTGTATCTACATTCTGACTTAAACTTCACTATAGCTAGAGATAAAAAGCCTCAAAAACTTGTATCCAAAGTTATCAGATAAATTTCTAATTTCTAACAATTGCGATGAGTCAACTTGTGCCACAATATAAACTCTCTATAGGAATTGTGTGGCTGCAAGAGGTGGGGGAAGGCATAGGGAGCATCATCATATGCTTTCTCTACAGTTGAGATTAGTTCAAATGTTTTACCAGGTTCTAAAGTGTCCATCAGCAACCCAAATATGAAAAGACAACCAGGAATCCAAAGGAATTTCCATTGTAATTGATCTGCCTATAATGACAAAAGTAGTTCATTATTTAGCTTTCCACAGAATAGGTTTGGATGGGCAAAAATTATAAAAGTGTTAATTTACTTTTATGTCTTTATTTTTATTACATATATGTATAGTGTATTTGCATCATTTTCCTTCTTTACTCTCCAATGTGTTCCTATGTCTTCCCAAGACAACTTTCGTCCTTTCAAATTCATGATTTTTTTCTTTAGTTAGTATTGTTATACACACACACACACACACACACACACACACACACACACACACACACACACACACACACACACACACACACACACACACACACCACAAGTATGTATATACATTCTACCCGTCGAGTCTATTAGTATTGCTCATATGTACATGTACTCACTTGGAACTGAATAGCTGACTGTGGGGGGTTCATCCCTGTAGAAGACTGACTCTTCCACTTTCATCTTCTGGCTTTTCAGATAGGGATTGGGCCTTATTACATGTAACCCATATGTGTTTTTATTTCACCTGGTGTTGTCATTGTTCAGTTCATGTTTATCAAAAATAGTTGAGATTTCATGGGTGAAGATTCCCTGCAATATGCAGAAATAACCTTACAGCAGATAGTGTCATCCTTTTGATATTATGATCTTTCTTCTATCTCCTCTCCTAAGTTCCCAGAGACAAAGCTGTACAGGTTACATTTTAGATTCAGCAACTGAGGGCAGGTGTCCCCTGTCTGTTTTTCTCTGTATTTTTTCCAGTTTGTATTTCTTTAGTGGTCTTTGCTACAAAAAAGAAGCTCTTTTGATGTGCAGTGATAATCTATACTTATCTGTAGTTATAGGAATAAGTATTGAAATAAGAATTCAGCTAGAGATTATATTGGTTTGTGAAACTGTTAGTAGTAGATTCTTCTCTACTTTGTGTGACCTCACCATTAATGGATATTTGATTAAACTTTCAGTATTAGGCATAAATTTCCTACTACTAAGTGGTACTGAGAGGGCCTTAATTCCAATTAGACAGCTGTTGGTTATTTCCAAGATATAAGTACCACTATTGAAACATTAAGAACATCTTGCTGTGGTTCATAGACATCACAGCTATGTAAGACTATTAAATACCATTTTCCTTTGGTAGCTTGCATAGCAACTTCTCATATAATGAAAGCTAATTTTCAGGGATTATGCTTCGAAGTTCCTCATTCCTGTGTCCAATGTGTGAAATGTCTGCTGCAAAAGAGACTTACTTAGAATATGGAGAGGCAGACAAGGGCAATAACAATAGTCTGTATTATTTTGGGAGTTATTTAGACTCTGCTGACTTTCATACCTGGTATTGGAAATTTTATTGGATAGTCTAAGCTTTATCATTCAAAGTCCCAAAGTAGGGAACTCTATTTATCCTTTATCTGTCTGTCTCCTACATGTATGCTAGGATTTTAGGCAAACATAAAATGATATGATGTTCTACAGCTATCGCAAACATTCTTGGCGTTATTTGTTCCTTCTTTCTCTGGTTCCTTCTGTATAGACCTTCCTGCCCACTTCAAATAAAAGCCACCACATCTTTTTCCATTTCTCCTTTTATAGTACTTGTATCCTTCTATTCTCCTCTTAAGAGGTAGAATATCATGATGCCTTGATTTATTGCCAGTTTCTGTAGTTGCTTCAGGTTATATATTCATATCTGAAGATTCAGAAGTAGATACCACAAATAAGAGAGAACATATGGTATTTGTGATTTGGAATTTATCCTGGTGATGGCTATTTTCGATTGTCTCATTGGCTACATCTGGCATTAATTACAATTGAGAATTAGAGGGCACAACTTTAAGTGATTATTTGCTCAGTTTGAAATGGATGAAACCAATACTAATCAGAATCTTTGAGGCAGAAAGATAACTGCCTTTGATCCATATCTTGAGGTGGGAAGACACACACCCTTACCTTTACCCTGGGCCATAACTTCTGCTGGAACTCTATATAAAGACATATAAAATACAAAGTTTTGCTCTTGGCATGCTTGTTGTAGCATTTCTGACATGCCCATTCATTCACTGATCTTACAGTCCTGATATTCAGGACTCCAGAATATATTGAGGACCAGCTGATAGTTCTAGCCTTGTAGTCTGAGAAATTACAGGATTCTTGGATTTTGTTGGTTAGCCATTGGCTGGATTAGCCAGCCATTGTTTATTGTCATCTTGACTGCAGCCTATAAGTCATTTCAATAAATATTCTAGAGAACCTTGACTAAAATAACCCCACTCTCTTAGATTTTTTTAGTTGCATTCAATTACCCTAAATTTCATTATTTCACTTTATGTATAGCTGAACAGTATTGTATTATATAGGTTTATGCATTTTATTATAAATTCATCTATTGAAAGACACTTAAGTTGTTTCTATTCTTAGCTATTATGAATAGAACAGCAAAGAACATGGATGATCAAGTATCTGTGGAGTTGGTTACAGATACCTTTGGACATACGGAAAGGAGTAAGTAGTATAGCTTGATAGACTTGCTTGTAGCTTTTGTGATTTCTCCACATTGACTTGGAGAATAGCTAGATAAGCTTGCAGTCCAATTGACAGTAAATGACAGTGCCCCATTGCCCACAACTTTTCAGTATTTATTATTATTTTTATTTATCTTAGCTATTCTGACTGGTATGAGATGAAGGCTCAATGTTATTTTAATTTGCACTACCCGAAGACCAAAGATGATGGTTATGATTTAAGATATTTCTTAGCCAATTTTTTTCTTTTGAGAACTCTCTGTTCTTCCAAGGCTAATGTATGAATGGTAATTTGTTTTCTCAGCTCTTTCATTCTTGACTTCTTTATATATTCTGGATATTAATTCTCTTTCAGATATATAGCTAGCTGCCAATGATTCTCTCCCACACTGTGGGCTTTCTTTTCTTTTTACTTATTGTTTCATTTGATGTAATAAAACTTTATGGTTTTTTGAGTTTCAGATTCTCAATTGTTGGCATCAATTCCTAGACAAACAGAATTCTATACAGGAAGTCATTCCCGAAACCTGTATCATGTAGGTTATGACTTATGTTTTCTATTAGCAGTGCCAGTATTTTAGGTTGCAAAATTAAGAGTTTGGTCAATTTGAATTTGGTCCATTTTGTGCAAGGTGATAGATACACATTTACTTTCCTTCTTTGACACATGGACATGCAGTATTCCTGGAAAAGTTTGTTTTTGATTCTTTTAGATGTCATATTTGCTCATATTTGAGTAGTTTATTTTGTTCTATTGGTCTTCATGTCTGTTTTATGCCAGGACAATACTGACCTTTACTACTGTTGCCCAGTAATATAATTTAAAATCTGTAGTTCTTTTGTTCAGTATTGCTATAGCTGTCTTGAATTCTTTGTTGCTATAAGCCTTGCTCCAGATGGGTTTGATGACCTGGGATGGCTATGTGAAGTCAGTGCCATAAAGAAATTGTGACCACTCATTGTTCAAACAAATGGTCGCAGATAGCCTGGACTCTATCATACATTTCAATCGTTTTCATGAACAGTTTTATAATCAGGTTTTACTTTCTAAGTTTCTAAAAATGGTTACAAAAATTGTTGGTTTTTTCCTTGCTTCTTTCCCTTTCCATCCCCCAACTTTCCCACCAGTAGCCATTACCTTTTTTATCTCTATCTCTACTGTTAGAAGCATAAGCAGTGTTGCAAGCCACACAGGAAGTTTTCTAACTAGGTACACCTACAGGTGTAATAGCGTGCTCAGTTGACAGCATATTCCTTTATAGCTTCATGTAGGGTAAGAGATAGTTTTGTCTCTAGTGGTTAATATTTACATTTGAAAGGGTCTGTATTCTCACAATGAACTCACCAGCCCAAGCAGGATCAATCCATCCATTCTATACTACTGTATTTCCTCTGGAGATACACCAAGTTTTTCCATTTATCCAGTAAACATCATATCTTGGAAACTTACTCTTGATAATTGACACTGTTTATCCCTTGTGTTTATGTCCATCTCTCTTAACTTCTTAGGGCACAGCTACTAAAAATGAGGGAACTGTGGTTTTATGATTCTCCTTCATTCCCAGTTTCTAGACTATTCCCATTAATTCCTTATATTATCTATTTAATAACATCTCTCAAATACTTTTGTGGTTAAAATCATACTTTCTAGTTATGCAAATATGTAACATTAAACTGCATGACCTACTGTGACTCATTGAAGCCAGCAGTATGGCTATCACAATGAAAGCAAGGAGATCACGTAGCACATGTGCTCCTGGGGTCATGCCCAGAATTATTCAGAGAACTGCCCACAGTTCTTTGCCAAGTGGGTCAGGGTCTCCAGGGCTTTTTAACAAAGATAGTCTTTCATGGTGTTATTGGAACTTGTTCCCAAAAGAAGTCATATGGTTTCTGCCATTTTGTGACTCAATATACATTTTAGAAATTTTTTCATTTACTATGAATAATGTCATATAGATTTTGATTAAGTATGCAATGAATCTGTTGGTTTATTTTAGAGAAATAGTAATTTTAACAATATTAGTTCTGTTAATCCACAAGCATGGGAGTTTTTGGATTATATTTTGCCATTTCCTAGGGATTTCCCCAACATTTTTCTACAGTATTTTGTACAGTATTTTCATCTTCTTTCTTAAGTGTATTCCAGATATTTCATTGCCTATTGTAATGACAGTGTTTCTATGATCTCTCTTCCTCAGTGTTTATTGTTGGAATTTTGAAAGGCTACTGCTTTTTATTTTTGAGTTTGAGTTTTTTGAGTTTTCTTTACTGTTGATCATTTATAGAGGTGTTCTGGTGGAATTTGGGGGATTAGTTATGTATTATAACATCATTTGCAAGTAAGAATAATTTGACATCTTCCTTTTCTACTTGTGTCCTTTAATTCCTTTCTCTTTTCTCAAAGTTTTGGCTAGTGATACATGCACTATATTGAGAAGAAGTGTGGCTAGTTGATAGGTCTGTCTGGATTGTAATGGAGACCCCAAGATTTTTGAGATATCAGAGCCATGGAATACCTGTAAAGGAGTTCTAAGAACAGACAGTGACCATCCTAAGACAAAGAACCATGTTGCAGTTGGAAAATCTGGAAGGAAATGTCATCACTTAGCATCAAATATAGGGACACAAAATTTTGAGTTTTCCCTGCTTGTTTTTTGTCTTGCTTTGGTTAAATATTTTATCACTCTTCCTTCTTTCTTCACTTTTGGAATGGTAAAGTATATCCTATGACCCTGTATTTTAGAAGTGTATAAATTGCTTTTTGCTTTTGATTTATAGGGGTTTAAAATTAAGAGATTACATTAAATTTCAAAAGACACTTTGGATATTAGGCTTTGAAATAACATTGTGACTATGAAAGACTGTGGGAACTACTTTAGAAGTACGACTAAGTGCATTCTGAATCATGATATGGCTACATAGACTTGTAAGCACCACATTATTGAATGTGCTAGTTTAAATGAGCCTGGCCTCCATATACTCAAATTTTTCAAAAGTCTCAATTATTTGAATATTTGTTCTGCAGTTAATTGAATAGTTTGGTGAGAACTAGAAAATACCTTACAGATGAATCTTATGTGGGGATTTTCTGAATTGAGATTCTGTCCTTTCAGATAATTCTATATTGAGTCAAGTTCACATAAGACTAGCCAGCACACTGCTATTTCCTTTTAAGTTCACTGAGTTGTTTGTTCTCATCTTCATTAAAGTATTTGAATTTTTGGTGAAGTTTATTATTATTCTTTTAAGTTCTATGCCATGGGGTTCATCTAGGTAATCCTTTTTGGAGTCTATTTCTACAGGATTGGTGGATTTGGAAGAAGATCCACTTTCTGAGGCTTTCATTTTGTTTGTATTTGGGGAATAAGACCAGGTCTTATTCCTGGTCTTATTCATATGGCATTCTTTCAGTATGTATGTGCCTTATAAATATAAGATTCTAGGTTGTATTGAGGTGGGATGATATACAGGCTGTGAGCTGGAAGCAATGCTGAGAGAGGCATAGGTAGGTGTTTACAAGGCTAGGCCTTCTGCCTGGATACAGTGTAGGAAGGATAGAATCAGAGAGAATCATCAGACTGGGCTGACACACAGAATCCCTGGATTCGGATCAGTGCAGGAGTAATGATGCTCAATCAGAATCAAACCTAGTCATTGAGAAAGGGGAATGCATGATGTTCCACTGAGAAAAGCTTGGTGGTTAGAAACAGCACAGGTAGAAGTGATCAGACTAGGCCAAATGCACTGGATGTGCCACCAGGACTGCTTCTGGGGTTTGGGGATGGTGTAAGTTAGCTGTTTCAGGAAACCCATTGGAGTGGATTTTGGCACAAGATAATGCCCTGAGTAAGATATGGATGTTGGATATGGTAAATGTGAGCTAAAATTAACTGAGCTGACTAAAGTGGTCTGGTATACAGTACATACAACTAGGACCAAGCAAAATGATTGGTGAATGCACAAAAAGTACTAACCAGACTAGGCCAGTTCTCAATATGAGCAATGGCTATTGATGTGATGGTTGGAAGAAAGTGAACATTTTTCTGAGTTCCGTTATTGAGTTAGTCATCACTAAGTGGATTACTGCTGAATTTCCCAGTGCAACTGAAATTCTAAAACACTGCATTGCATATTTTCATTCATTTGACTTCTTAGAAACTCTTGAAGGAACAATTAATGGTATCCATGTATAGTGCCTATCTCTTCCTTTACTCATCAGTAGACATCCATTAGTCACTGGTTTTATATTATGACACCAACTTGGTAGAAATTTGGTAGAAACTATGTGGGAAGATAACAAGTCAGTGATGTTAAGTTGTTTAATGTGGAATATTCATTAATAAAGATAAGCCAAAGCAAAATGTATTTCAAAGACTTGGTTTATAATGGAGTTTTGAGAGCAAAATGAAGTTGGTAACAGGATAAAGACAGACAACTCATAGCTGTTTTCTATATAACACATTTTAAGATTTTCTGAGATTCTTATCTTAGGTAGGGCTCCTATTGCTCTAAGGAGACATCATCATGTCCATGAGAACTCTTAAAAAGGAAAACATTAATCAGGAGCTGACTTTGAACTATAAGTCAACTTATAGTTCATTATCTTCATAGTGGGAAGTCTGGTGGCATTCTGACATGGTGCTGTAGAGATACCTGAGAATTCTACATCTGGATCCATGGGAAGCAGCAAGGGTGTAAGACACTGGTCCTGGCTGGAATAAGTCCAACCTTATGACATATTTCCTCTAACAAGGCCACACCTACCACAACAAGGCTACCCTTCTAATAGTGCCAATCAGTATGAGCATAGATGGGTCATTTTTATTTACACTACCACAATATTGTTCTATTAAAGATATGAAATAATACAAAGAGTAATCACAAAAACTGGGGTTGGTTTTATGGCTCAAATAGTGTAAATTTTGTGATAGTGAATGGAAAAGGAAATGTACAATTCAGGAATGATGGTAATAAACAATGATGTGGAAATAATAAAGGCTAATCCATCTTTCTATAATAGAGTCTATCTCATTATTCTCCACTATAAAAACACAAAATGTGCACACACACACACACAAACACACCCACACACACACACACACACACACACACACACACACAAACACATACTTCACAAAAAAAACAAACCCTTTCTCCACACCATGCGGATCTTCTTCAAAAGCCACTACAGCCTCAGACACAATATAAGTCTCACCAGAACCAAGAATATTGAAATCAAACAAGAACTGAAAAATATCTCCCTACATCCTATCAGAGTACCATGGATTAAAGCTTCAAATCAATGGCAGAAACAAAAAAGAAAAAGCTTACAAACTCATGGAAACTGAACAAGTTTCATAGCAAATGAAAAATGGGTCAAGACAAAGAAAGAAATTAAAGTATCTAGAATTCAAGAAAAGCAACATATCCATTAATAGGATACAATGAAAATGGTAATAAGAGGAAAGTTCACAGAATAAATTGCCTATATTTAAAAAAATGGATTTCTCATATCAGTAACATAAGAGTACACCTGAAAGCTCTAGAGCAAACAAACAGAAAGTAATCACAATCAAAAGGAGTAACCAGCAAGAAATAATCAAATTGGGGGCTGAAATCAATAAAAGAAACAAAGAGAACAATAGAAAGAATCAATGAAACAAAGAGTTGCTTCCTTGAGACAATCAAAAAGATAGACACACTCTTATCTAAACTAAGTGAAAGTCGGAGTGAGAATATCCAAATTAATAAAATGAGAAATGGAAAAAGAAGCATAACAACAGATACAAAGGAAATCCAGAGAATCATAAGGACATACTTTAAAACCTGTACTCTATTCCACAAAATTGTAAACTCTAAAGAAAATGGATACTTTTCTCAGTAGGTACAACTTAAAAATTAAATCAAGATCAAATAAACAATTAAAATATCCCTATAACCTCTAGTGCAATAAAAGAAGACATTAAGAGATTCCTAACTAATAAAAGACCAGGTCCAGATGGTTTTAGTATAGAATTTTACAAGACCTTCAAAGAAGAGTTGATGCAAATGCTCCTTAGATTATTTCACAAAATAGAAACAGAAGAAATATTTCCCAATTTATTTTATGAGACCACAGTTACCCAGATACCCAAACCACACAAAAACTCAACAAAGAAAAAAATTACTGATCAATTTCCCTTATAAACATGGATGCAGATATAGTCAATAAAATAATTTCAAACTGAATCCAAGATCGCATCAAAAAGATCATCCTCTGTGGTCAAGCAGGCTTCATCCTGTAGATGCAGGGATGGTTTAGGATACGAAAATCAGTAAATTCTATACACCACAAAAACAAATGGAAAGAAGAAAAATATATGACCATCTCAATGGATGCAGAAAAGCCCTTTGACAAAAATCAAATACCATTTTATGAGTATTTGAGATTGTGAATATAAGAGACATACCTCATCATAGCTAAGCAACTTACCAAAGCCTATAGCTAATAGAGAATTAATGGAGAGAAATTCAAAGCAATTCTACTAAAATCAGGGACAAGATAAAGTTATTCATACTTTCCTTATCTATTCAATAGAGCACTTGAAGTTTTAGCTGGAGCAGTAAACAACTGATCAGAGTAGCTAAGATTACTAACACAAATAAGAGCTTTTTCTGGTGAGGATGGGAAACATTCTTGGGCATATACCCAAGGGAAGTTCTTCTACAGGGACACTTGTTCATTGTGACTTTACTAATAATAACCCCAAACTGGAAACAAACTAGATGCCCTTCAACTGAATAATGGATAAAAATATGATATATTTACATAATGGAGTATTACTCGGGTGTCCCAAAAAAAGGTATCATGAAACTTGCATGCAAATGGATGGAACTGGGAAAAAAAACATCATCCCGAATGAAGTACTCTAGACTAAGAAATCTTAATATGGTATGTACTCATCTATAAATGGATATTAGCCATTAAGTAAATGATAATAACCTTTAATTTGTAGACCCAGAAAGGTTAGGTAAAGAGGAGGTATCTTGGAGGCATACATGTGTCTCCCTGGCCAGGAGGAGGGGCAGTAATTGAATATGTTTTCAGGACAGACTTGCAATGGGTAGGATGGGAGAGGTTTGGATCAGGTAGAGGGAGGGAGAAGAGTTGGAGGGAGAATGTGAAGGCAGAGAAGGCTGGAACTGGCAGTATTTATGTGTATGGTATAGAAGTCTAGTGCACAGAAATCTTTCTGGAATCTTTGAATTTAATCCCAATGAGGACTCCTAGTAGTGGGGGATATGGATTCTCAATTGGCCATCTGTTGTTACCAGGCAAGGCTTCCCAAGGACTGGGTTGCAATTACTTGAGTTGTGGCCAAGGGGTCCCATGGAAATCTACACAAACTAGGCTGTTTCTAAGACAAAGGACTGCTCACTGAAAACTGATAGTGGGACCTCTTGCTGAGGATAGTACCCACACAATTCATTGAGTATGAAGATCCCCATTGTTCTAGTGTCTTTGGTATGGGAAGTTACTCTGAAACCTACCAAACAGAAATGTAAACACCAACCCAGGTACAAAACCTTTGACGTACAATCTGTCCTGCCTGCAATATATGCTAGGGCAATGGGGGCAGAGAACTTGTGGAAGTAGTCAATCAATGTCTAATTTCACTTAAGGCCTACTCCATGAGAAGGAACCCATACCCAACACAGCTATGGTAATCTGAGACCAGATTAACCAAGACCTTGGGCAAAACCAAAGGATAGATTATATATATATATATATATATATATATATATATATATATATATATATATATGAGAGAGAGAGAGAGAGAGAGAGAGAGACTCTTAATGTTATTCTGCTGTACTGAGAGCTCAGTGCCGCCTTATCCAGTAATCATAGAGGCTTCTTGTGGCAGCAGATGTGAACAGATGAAGAGACCCACAGCCAGGCATTATGTGGAGAGAGAGTTTCAATGGTAGGTCTCCATCATATCCTGATAGCCCCAACCTCATAGCTCAATGAATCCCAAAGAGATTATAAGAGTCAGAGTAGAAGGAGGACACCAAGATAATAAAACCCTCTGTATCAATTGATCAAGGCACTCATGAGCTCATAGAGACTGAAGCAGCAAGCACAGGGACTATATGGGCCTGCAGCAGGTCCTCTGCTTATTATAACTACTAGTTTACTGTTTTTATGGGACTCCTGGTGTGTGTGAATAAGTAGAACACTGACTCCTGTGGTTTATTGGGGGTGGCACATTATCCCTCCTGTTAGATTGCTGGGTTCAACTTCAATGACAGTCTTTTGCTTCATCCTATCACATTGAATTTTTCACATTTTGTTGTTATCTCTTAGAAGCCTGTTTTTTTTTTTTTTGTTTTTTTTTTTGTTTTTTTTGAGACAGGGTTTCTCTGTGTAACAGCTTTAACTGTCCTGGAACTTGCTTTGTAGACCAGGATGGCCTCAAACTCACAGAGATCTGCCTGCTTCTGCCTACCAACTGCTGGAATGAAAGGCAAGTGCCACCATGCCTGGCTCTCATCTTTTCTAATGAAACAATGGTTCTGGAGGTGTGGGGATATGGAGAGGAATTATGAGGATTGGGGAAGGGAGGCTGTAAACAGGATACATTGTATAAGAGAAGTGCCTGCTTTCAATAAAAGGAAAAAATTATAAATAAAAATAAAAACACATGATTATCTATGTAGAATGAATTGCAAAAAATCATAAACTTACAGCTCAATAGATTTTAAAGATCTGAATAATTTTCAAAAAACACATGTAATATTTTCATCACTCCAGAAAATTACTTTGCTGTCCCTATCAGTAAATGACAGCTTGGAAAAAGATTGTACACATAGAATTACTATTGTGTAAATGAAATAATAAACTACCCAATGCATCTGGCTTCTTTAGTGTGAGATAATGCTTTTGAGAGTCCTCCGCAATGTTGCATTCATAAATAGTTCATTCCCTTCCAATGCTAGAAATTTGCTATTAAACTTTAGACTGAAAATTCATTCTTTTGCTTGTTGAGTTGGGGGAAGAATGTAAGAGAACAAGATAAGATATACTATAATAGAGGGAGACATTATAGGTTTTAAGGAAAATTAGGCACTAGGGAAATGTCTGGAGATCTACAAAAATGATACCAACTAACCATCTAAGCAACAGTGGAGAGGCTACATTAAATGCCCTCCCCTGTTAATGAGGTTGATGAAAAGCTTTTATGCCATCCTAGAGCCTTCATCCAGCAACTGGTGGAAGTAGAAGCAGACACCTACAGCTAAACCTTGAAGTGAACTGGAATGCAGTTGCAGAGAAGGAGGACTGGTGAGCAAAGGGGTCCCCACCAGGCTGGTGGAACCTACAGAAACAGCTGACCTGAACATCGGGGAGCTCTTGGTCCCCAGACTGATAGCTGGGAAACCAACATGGGACTGGTCTAGACATCCTGAATGTGGGTGTCAGGGAGGAGACCTCAGAAATCTATGGGGCCCTTTGTAATGGATCAATAATTACCCCTAGCATAGGAATGGACTTTGGGATCCCATCCCACATGGAGGGATACTCCCTGAAACTAGACACATGGGGGTGGCCTTAGGCCCTATCCCAAAGTATATGACAGACTCTGAAGACCCCCTATGGAAGGCCTCACCCTACATGGGGAGCAGAAAGGGTATGGGATGGGTAGGGTGTTACTTGGGGGGGCGCATGGAGGAGGGGAGGGAGAAAAACTGGGATTGACTTGTAGAATAATCTTTCTAATTCCAATTTAAAAAATACAAAAAAAAAGAAAAAAATAAGGTTCCATACGAATGGCAAAGCACTATTCTATCACTAATACATCTATGTCTCACTGAGACCAAAACTTAATAACACACAATGAATATTTCTTTAAATACTGAACAACTTCCAAAGCAGCAGTTTCAGAAAAGAAAGGACTACTTTTTACATAAGGGGACATTGTGTAAAGATTTCATCTCACTTAACATTTAGCACACTACTTAGAATCATTTAAGGGCAGAGACTCTGTCTCGGCTAGGGTATTTGTTGCTGTGATGAGACACCATGACTGTGGCAACACTTAAAATGCAAAATCATTTAATTGTGTGGCTTACAGTTTCAGAAGTTTAATCTATTATCATCACAGCAGAAACATAATGACATGCAGTCAGGTATGGTGATGGAGAAGGAGCTGAGAGTCCTACATCTTTGATCTGCAGGCAATAGGAAGTGAAATGTCTCACTGGGCTTGGCTTGAACATATATGAGACCTCTAAGCCTGCCCCCACACAGACATGTTTTCTCCAAAGACCACACCTACTACAAGAAGGGCACATATTCTAACTGTGCCACTCCCTTGTGGCTATTTTCTTTCAAACCACCACAGACTCCAAGCCAGCTTTCTGTATTACACCTTATTACATAATAACTAATACCCACACACTCACATTACAGAATATTTCTGTATCAGAATGGCCCCTAGTGCTTGGGAATGTGTAGAATATTGTTTATGTTTGTTTGATTTTAATTTGACCATTATTCAAATCACATTTATTCAGTGCCTACCAAGTGCTAGACACTCTCTGGAAACACAAAGGCATTTTTCAATACACAGCAGAATATTTGAAGTTGATGAATGTTAGGTCTAGGAACCTAGTCATGCATTTGAAAAACACTCCAGCTAATAATTGCATTCTAATTCATACTGGGGTGTTGAGAATTCTCAAGTTTTCTTTTCAGTGATGTTTCAACTAGTTTCCTTTTCAGTGATGTTTCCATTTTGCTCACCATCCCTTCCCATCATCTAATCTTAACATATAGTGTAGCATATGGGATTTTGTAAAAAGTAGCTCTGCCCTTTGTCCTTAAAAGATTAAATATATAATAATATTTCAGAATTAATTTCTTATAAAACCTCCCTATCCATACTCATCATGTGTGAAATAAACAACCTCTAAATAGCCTCTTAGCAAACATGGTGACCAGGTACCTGAGGTTGATCAACCATCTCAGATTTTTTCCACTTAACCCCTAATGAGATCTGGCACTGAGTTACAAGCTTTGGTTCATTGAAGTAACTAATTATAAGGTTTTCAAATATCCTAATTTTATGGAAAGAATCCATAATCAGGATTTTCCCAAGGTCATTGCTCAGAGAATTTTGTCTCAAACTGGTGGTTAGTAAACATTAAGTTGATGCCTCTACCCCTCTATTACTTTCTAGTTCATCGTGATCTCTGAAGTGACTTCTTCCATTTGGGAGATTAAGAATGCACAAACTCTTTGAGTTATTCATGCATAGGTGGTCAGATATCAATTTTCAGGATAGTTAATCAATGTGGAGAATTTCTCCCTCTGTTAGCTATGCAAACAGGGGTTCAGGATGTGGCAACCCAGCACAAGAAAGATATGACCAGAAGTTCATTAGAAAGTCTGATCTTTTAAAAAGAAGGGAAGAGAGACTAGTACATCAGAAGGGAATGCATAAGTTCCCTGGTTACTGACGGCTATAGAATCAGTGATGCAAGTGAGGCCTGAAATTTAAATTGCTTCAGAAATAGAAGAAACAGCAGTGTGAAGTGCCATTTTACAAAAAGTACCACCATTTAGTGCTCCGGATTGGCTTTTCTTGTATTTATGTAAGTATGTCTGGTGTCCATCTGTATCTTTTAATCTATCCATCTATATGCTTGGGTGTGTTATATCCTTAATATTCTTCCTCCGAAGCCACAGGGAATTGCATGACCAAACAAGGGTGGGGTATATTTTGCAGATTAGAAAATAAAGCAAGAATTTTAAATCCAGTGGGAGATATTTGTTTCTGCTATGGAAGGGGTTAATGTATACTTTTGGAACATACAGGCCCTAAAAATATGACACAATGAACTCTTCTTAAGAAATCACAACATGCTCCAAGGCAAATCACCACTTGCTGAACCCTGGAACCTGCAGTTCTGTTATAAGTAGCACCCTAAAACTTCAAATGAGGCTTCCACATTCCCATAAAACTCTGTGCAGGCCCTGGAAAGCATCCTGATTGAATGTTACCACTTAAGACATGGGGGAAATAGCATGAGGAAAAGACAACCTCTTACTTTTTACCATTAAGGATATGGAATGAGGAGCTGCTTAAAGCAGTTGAAATCCTGTTGTTAATCCCACAAGGTGAGAGCAAGATCACTACCACAATTTTTGAGACAAATTCGAAGCAAGCTATATTAAATACTGGCCAGGAAGATGGAAACTGGCCAGGTCCACACCTGAAATTACCAGAGAATGGTTCTGAATTAAATTAGGCTTATACAGGCAAAATCCACAAGGTTAGGTACTTCCCACCTGCATCCTATTAGGGGCAAGCAGACATCCTGGCATATTTCCTATCTATGTACCTCTTGACTACATCTGATCGGATCAAGCATATCCTGTACAACTGGGACAACTGCATTCCAGGATGTTATCTGCCCCTGTGCAAGTAGGACTTACAGGTTTATCTGTCCCTGGGCAAGTGGGCTTACAGGTTAGAAGCATTTTTGTTTTATAGATCTCTTAAGCACAGTAAGTTAAACTTGAAACATAACTTTAGCCCTCACAATGGATTTTCAGCACACTATGTGCATTCTGCTGGCTATAGCTATAAAGCCATCAGCTTTTATAGTCCCCTGAGTCCCACAATGCCTTAATTTCTTTACAGTAAGATAAGCATAAAATCACCACTTCCTACTATATACTGCCCCGGGTATTGTGGCTAATATATGAAAAACATGTCATAAATTCAAAATGAACACTAGAGAGTTACTACAGAGTAGTAACTCTTATAGAATGAGTGTATTCATCCTGGAAACTATTGAAAAATTTCAGTCATTCTTTTATAATGGAAAAAAGATGAATGAGAATGAAAGACAGCTCTGCTTCTAAGACTTGCTCTATGTCCTAGTGATGCGCTTGTGCTAAACTTATAACTTACTCCTTTCATTTAAAAAGATGGTTGTTTTGAGCTAAGAATCTGTTCTTACTCTTTCGGTGACAGTCCCACAATTATCGCTTTTTTCAGTGTATTTCAAACTTATGACTTCAGGATTCCACTTTCTTCCTCACTGTGGCCTCAAAATGAGCACTGCTTAATATGTTCCTTTACAAATATTTACCTCATCATTCTTACATTCACACATCACACATATTTACACACACACCTCTCCCTTTATCTAATTTCCTTAAGTGTATCTCTTTCTTAATTCTCAAACCTGAAAGTTCGCTTCAAAATGCCTATTCTCAATTCTCCAAAAGAAATGACATGTTTCTACACTTTCATGGGCTTTCTTTGTGTCACTCATCCATACATGTTTTCCTGCCTTCATGAAATATTCATGTATATGACTTATAGTTCATACTTGTCCTACTACAGCAGACCTTGTTTCTTTCTTGTTTTAGATACCACCAGTCAAAAGATACTTCTTAAAATACTAAAGGTTGTAAAACTACATTTCATTAAAATATCCAGTTCTGTGAAGAAATACATGTACATTTATAAACAAATTCTACATCTTTTAGTCCACAATATGAACATGTTCATAACTTCATTAGAATTGGATTTTTTCCAATATGTAGTTTCTTCATGTGGTCAATTAAGGTAAGACCTATTCCACTTGAATTCATTTCATGAAACAGCCTGGGAAACTGCTAACATAAACCTTGACTTTCATCTAAGCCTTGATAACATTTCCTCATTATCAAACTCATCAGAACATTAAAAGAAATCTGAAAGATACTTTTTATAATCTACTTATTGAGACAGTTTTGGTGGTTTTGTGGTTTATTGTTCATTTCATGCTCTTTCCAAGACTCTACCTATTTTCCTGTTGCAAACTTGAGTATTGACATTATACTTTTCCTTAGGGGAATTTTCTGTTTTCTTTTAATTCCACTTCATAGCCCTCGACTGTGTAACTCCATAAGGGACTTCTCTAGCATATTCTCTAGAACGTATACTAGCAGGAATAAAACAAATGATGAAGACAAAGTCAGAGCATGCATGAATTCTCTTTGCACTTTAAGGCCATAATTCACCAGAAGCAACTCTTGGGGATGGCATGTTCCATGAAATAGAGGGTCTGCAATAATCTTTCCTAAAATCATGCACCTCCTAGCAGCACTGAGGCAGTAGTTCATAAAGATTTCTTTTTTTAGGAATTAGCTTTGATCAAGTCACATCCAATTATTGTTAGAAGTGGGAAAGGTATAAATTATAAATAATTTGATTAATGAGGAAGTCAGATTAGTTTAGCAGTTACTGATTATAGCCATGAATTTTTAAAAGACATTTAAGGAAAGCAATGAAGTTATATGCATATGGAGAAAAGTTATAATGGTGTGTGTGTGTGTGTGTGTGTGTGTGTGTGTGTGTGTGTGTGTGTATGTATCTCTGCAAATGAATGTAGAGGTAAACATACACACATGAAAGTATGTATAGACTAGAAGGTGATGTCCACATGTCGTCCGTATTCTCTTTTCCATCCAACATCTTTTGAGAAAGGTTCTCTCATTGGATTTGAAGCTCATTATTTCAGTTTGATTTATTGGTCAGAAAACCCCTGGGACCTGCTTGTCTCTTATCCCAGTACTGGTCTTATAGGCACACATAACTTTTAGAAAACAAAAGGAAACAAAACCAGATACTGGATTATTGGTATCCAAACTCAGACCCTTTGGTACTATTCTATCTTCCACTGGTTGACTATTTTATTCAAATTTTTCTCTCCTTGGCCTTAGCATCCATAGCTGTAAAATATATAAAGAAAGCATGAACCCTAAATGGAGGCATCCTCTAACTGTGGGAAATGTAAACAAAATGCACTGCCTTTTCTATCAAATTACTAAGTGAGACAAACCCCTTTAAGAAGCAAAACCTTCAAAAAAGCCACTTGGCAGATACTCAAATTGTCCCAAGATCAGCAGTATGCTGATGCAGTCTGCCTTGCACACATCTACCTATAAGCAACAGTAAAGGAATTCAGCGGGTTCATTATTAAATTTGTATATTTTGTATATGTTTGTGTGTATCTGATGAAAACCCTACCCAAACACCAATGAATATACTTCTATAGAGCACATGGAAGATTCTCAAAAAATAGACCATGTGCTGGAAAAGTAAACAAACTTTGAAGAAAATAAAAAAATAATAATTCCATGTATTCTACATGACAATTATTCAGTAAAACTTAAAAAGAACAGCAAACAAAACTCTAGTGAGATTGTAATCTCATGCGTTATTTTTTTTTCATGGGCATGAAGAAAAAACTCATTTCTGAGTGATAAATGGGTCAAAGATGAAAACAACAGAAAACTAAAACTATTCCTGGAACTAAATGAAACTAAAACTGCAACATAGAAATTCTTGTGTGGCATATTAAAAGCAGCTCTAAGGGGAAAGTTTATAGCTTTAAGTAGCTATACCAAAAAAAAGTAAATAAAACAGCAAGAACTGGGCATGTTGGCACATGCCTTTAATTCTAGCATTCAGAAAGCAGTAGCAAGGGGGTATTTGATTCCAGGACAGCCTGATCTACACAACAAGTTCCAGGTCAGTCAGGGATACACCTAGAAGCCCTGTTTCACAAATAAATAAATGAATGAATAAATACAGAGAGAAAACGAATAAATTACTTAATGAAGCAATTCAACAAATTGGAAAAAACAGAAGAAATTAAACCTAAAATCAGTAGAAGATAAATAATACAAATCAAAACAGAAATTAATGAAATAAAACAAAAAAAGTCAAAGAATCAATAAATTGAAGCTACAGTTCTTTGCAAAGATAAACAAGATTGAGTGACCTTTGGCCCAACTAACCAAAATAAAGAAATTTATTACCAAAATTTACAGAATCAGAAATACATAGGGAGACATTAAAACAGACATCAAAGAAATACAGAATATTATGAGGGAATATTTTTAAAATCTATATTGCAATAATATGGAAAAATCTAAAAGAAATGAATGAGTTTTTTGAGTCACCCAAATTATCAAAGTCAAATGGAGACCAACTATCTAAGAAGACACATAGCAAATGAAAATATAGAAAGATCAGACTAAGAAAAACTCAGGACCAAATGGATTCAGAACAGAATTATACTAGACTTCCAAATAAAATGTTCAACAAATATTCCTTAAAATAATTTCTAGAAAGAAATAGAAGTAGCATTCTTCTACTCATTCATAAAAACTATTGCTCTAATACCCAAACCAAGGAATAAAGACAACAAAATAAAACTATAGTCCACTGTTCCTAATGAACTTGGATGCAAAAAATCCTAAATAAAAAGTAGAAACTTGAATGAAGGCACATATCCATAATTATATGCACCAAGATCAAGCTGACTTTATCCAACAAATGCAGGGATGGTTCATCATAAAAAATCAATAAATGTAATAAATCATGTAAATAAACTTACAGTAAAAAACACACAATCCTTTTGATATATGGAGAACAAACACTTGACAAAATCAAACAATATTTCATGATGAAAATTCTAGAGAGAGTAAGACCAAAGGGAATATTCCTCAACATAATAAAAGCTATATACTGTAGGGGACACCCTAACCATGCCTGCTTGGGGCTAGTTACAGGTATGTCTGGCCACGCCCACTTGGGCATTGTCAGGGTGGTGAGGAAGGTTTAAGAGTGAGGGACACATACGTGGGGGACTTTCTTATACTTATCTTGTTCCCTGCTGCCTGGCTAGGCTGTTCTGGTGAGTATGACTCTCCTAA
The DNA here is from genome assembly GCF_003668045.3 of Cricetulus griseus. Lineage (NCBI taxonomy): Eukaryota > Metazoa > Chordata > Mammalia > Rodentia > Cricetidae > Cricetulus > Cricetulus griseus. The sequence goes on from NC_048595.1 coordinate 71,828,827, forward strand.
ATAAATATCCTTCTATCTAGCCCTGACTCCATATTACTATTTCATATTAACATACAATAATCCCACAGCTAATATCATCATAAATACAGAAAAGCTTGAAGCAATCACATTAAAATTAGGAAAGGGCAGTTCACTATCCATACTGCTTTTCAATATCATGTTCAAACAAAAATAAGACAAGAAAAGAAAATTAAAGTTAATGAAAATTGGAAAAGAAGACGAAGTATACCTATGTGGTAGTTTGAATATATTGGACCCCATAATCTCATAAAGAGTGGAACTATTAGGAGATGTGGCTTTGTTAGAGTATGTGTGGCTTTTGTTGGAGAATGTGGGAGTGGGCTTTAAGGTTTCCTATGCTCAAGATATTTCCAGTGTTCATGAGTGTTCCAGAGTTCATGCCCTGATGCCTTCTGATCAAGATGTAGCCAGCACCATATCTGCCTGAATGCTGCCATGCTCCCCACCATGATAATAATGGACTGAATCTCTGAAACTGCAAGTGAGCCACTCAGATTAAATGTTTTCCTTTATAAGGATTGTTCTGGTCATGGTATCACTTCATATCAATAGAACCCTAACTATGAGAGAAGTTGGTAACAGGATTTGGACCATGGTTTGCTTTGAGAAGTATAGACTTTATAGTAGTTGGGTTGAGAAATTAGTGGAATGCTTTAAGCTTTAAGCACTGCTTAATAGGCAATATAAGTAAGAGCATGGAAGACAATGGTTCTAAGATTAACTATGGGAGGACTCACTGAATCTTTGAGGTGGTGAAACAGCTACCCCAATTAAATGTTTTCCTTTTGTAAGTATTTCCATGATCATGGTGTTTCTTCATACCAGAATGTAGAGAATTGAATATGTTGAGGAAATACTGGAACAAAGTAAGATTGAAAACCAGCTAGGCAAACTCTAAACTCTGCATCACCATGCCTGCTGTAGAAATGCTCCTCAGATCTCCAATTCCATTCTCCTTGAGGCGACCAGGCCCCTACTTTGCTAGCCATGAGAGGCTGCAGAAAAGATATGTAGGTCTCTGACTCAGCACATATCTGACCTTGCTGGGCCTGCCCTAGTCATTAGAAGGTCAGATACCCTCCTCATGGCAAGCAACCAATCAGAAGTTAGCCAGCAGGACACTGGATGATTTGTGAGTTCAGAATTTGGGCACAACAACCTCTGCTTACTGTAACACTTCTCTTGGGCTGGATTGACTCCCTGTTAACCACTTTCCTTTGTCAAGTATCACATAGATCTAGAATCTTGAAAATCTTGGGTTCTTCAAGACAATCCAACCTTCAACTTTACAGCATATACCAACGACCTCTCTACACCTACCTTCATGGACACACCTCACATATGCACGGCCTCAGAAGTTTTCCTTAGATGCTAAGTCAAATGTTCTAATCTGTTTCTTCTGCTCTTAACTCTAAAGTCAGAACCACATGGCTAAAATAGCCAAATTCTGCAGCTTGCTGGGGGGTGAACCAATGGACTCCTCATTCAAAAATATCTTCACCAGATTTCTGTTTTTGATTGATACCTTTCCTGCTTAAGCTTGGCTGGCTTTAAACTTGTTTAAGAAAGTGTTCAACATCCTTAACCATCAGGGAAATTCAAATCAAAACAACTCTGAGATACCATCTTACACGTGTCAGAGTGACTAAAATAAAAAATACCAATGACATACAACCAAAAAGCCAAAAGCTATTTATAGAATAAGCAGAATCCCAATAAGACCCCACATCAATCTTTATAAAAATAGAAAAGATATGCCCTAAAATTAATATGGGAAAAATAACCTGGTTGCCAAAGCAATCTTGAGGAAAATGAATAATACTAGAAGAATTGCCATCCAGATAAAACCTGATACTGCCAAAAACACAGACTTGTAGAACAAGAGAATAAAATGCAAGATGCAAAAATGAATATAATTAACTACAGGTATCTGATATTCGAAAAAATAAAAATGTACATTGGAGAAAAATAAACAGGATCCTCAACAAATGATGCTTAGAAAATCGGATATTCATATGAAGAAGAATGAAATTAGACCCACATCTATCACTCCATATAAAAATTATCTCTAAGGGGATCTAGTACCTCAGTTTGAAGTCCTAAATGATCAAACTGCTAGAAGAAAACATAGCCGGTACCTTTCAAAATACAGGTTTAATAAAGTAATGTTAGAATGGTTTTCCATGTCCTGAGGAAGTCAAACAATTGATAAATGGAGCCTCATAAAACTGAGTTATTTTTTTAAAAAAATTTATTTAAATTAAAAATAAACTTATTTTATATACCAACCCCAGTTCTCTCTCCTTCCTGTCCTCCTTTGACCTCCATGAACCGCCCTCCCCCAGATCATCCCCATCACCCATCTCCTGGAAGGGTGAGGCCTCCCATGAGGGATCATCAAAGTCTGACATATAATTAACTACAGGTATCTGATATTCGAGGGTCCTAGGCAGTCCCCATGTATGTAGGCTGAGAGAGTATCCCTCCACAGAGAATGGGCTCCCAAAGCCCATTCATGCATAAATACTGGCTCCACTGCCAGAGGCCCCCTAGACTGCCCAGGCCTCCCAGCTGACACCCACATTCAGAGGAGTAGTTCAGTCTTATGCAAGCCCCCAGCTGTCAGACTTGGGTCCATGAACTTCCACTTGCTCATATCAGCTGTTTCTGTGGGTTTCCCCAGCATGGTCTTGACCTCTTTGCTCATCACTCCTTCATCTCTACAACTGGATTCCAGTAGTTCGGCTCAGTGATTGGCTGTGAATCTCTGCTTCTGCTTCTATGAGTTACTAAATGAAGCCTCTTCATCAATCTCATTATAGGGGAAGGGCATTAAAAGTAGCCTTCCACTATTGCTTAGATTCTTAGTAGAGGTCATCCTTATTGATTCTTGGATGTTTTCCTGGTGCCAGATTTCTCTTTAAACCTATAATGACTTCCTCTATTGAGGTATCTCTTTTCTCTCTCTCTCCTCTATTCTTCCCCCAACTTGATCTTCCTGATGCCTCATGTTCTCTTCCCTTCCTCCTCCCTCCCTGCCCCATGCTCTCAATTTGGTCAGGAGATATTGTCACTTTCCCATTCTCCAGGTGTCCATGTTTGTCTCTGTTAGGTCCTCCTTGTTTCCAAGTTTCTCTGGGGTTGTGGATTGTAACTGTTAACCTTTTCTCTATGTGTAATTTCCACATATGACTGAGTACATACCACATTTGTCTTTCAGTGCCTGGGATACCTCACTCAGGATGGCTTCCTCTAGTTCCATGCATGTGCCTGAGAATTTCAAGGTCAGAGGATGATGCTAGGTTGTTCCTGTATCGCTCTCCAAATTACGCTTTCAGGCTGAGTTTCTCTCTCACTGAACCCAAAGCTCACTAATCAAGCAAAATTAGCCAGTGAGCCCATGTCTGTCATGCCCTGCTTGTTTTATTTTATTTCATTTTTTAATCTTTTCACACTCTGACACAATAACAATATTTACCACCTCCATTTCCTCCCTCTAAACCCTCTCATGTCCCCCAACTTTCTCACTCTTCTTCAAATATATGAAATCTTTTTCCCACTGTTTTTGCATTCTTTTTACATATGTACTTAAATATAACCTGTTCATACAATTCTATTTCAGGGCTGATCACTTGGCATTGGATAATCAATTGTTGTGCCCTTACCTCTTCCCATCAAAGACTTCAGCTTCCCATGGATTTTCTGTAGTGTTGAGGCATTGTGGGGTTTTAGTTATCTTTTTTGGCATTTCTACTTGTGTCATCCTTGTTCAATTAATGTTTGGGCATCCTGCTTTTATGTAGATGCTAGGGTTCCATATTAAGGTCCTCCTGCTTGAGTGGCAAACAATTCACTGACCAAATCATTTCCTCAAGCATACCTTTTTTAAATTATGCTGAACTATTGTACTAGGCAAGAAAAGTTTGTTTGGATTGTTTTCTGTCTATTCTTTTACCACATATACAGTCATCACTGCATTCTTTTCTAGGTCAACTCTGTCATTTCCTCATATTCCCTAATCTATCACTTCACTTCTAATTTTGAAGTTTCTTCCTCTAAAGCTGTTCATCAAAATTGCTAACAGGCAATTTTCTCATCTTAATCCTAATTTCCTTTAGGGGTACATAAATTCTCACTTTCAAAATAGGATTCTATTTATTGCACACAGCCCGTCACAGGATATTAAAAGTTCCACACACTTTCAAAGGTCTCCTTTTCCTGACCTGGTTCACGACCACTTTCTTCTTTTATTATTTTGGTAAATAGAACATTAAACACACTCCCAAGAATTTTGATCAAAGTCTTTTGGAACTATTGGCTAGCTACAGACCTTCTGTTTACTATTAGTATTGTGAGCTGGAGATATAGCTCAGCCTTCAATGGCTAGGCTCACAAAAAAAATAAAAAAAGTATTAAACATTTTCATCTATAAAATGAAATAATATTGCTAGAAAAAGATTAAACCTTAAATAAGACAATGCACATGAAACTGAGTCTAAAAAGTGCTGTACTTTTTGAGAGCAGGCAACTTTATTGCAAACAAAATACAATTCCAATAGATGCTGGTTATGCTTGGAAAAAAACTTGATGAGCTACAATTTTTTGTATAATTTAAGAAGATTACAACCCTATCATTGCCATTGCCTTCTATTTTCTTTCATGCTCTAGAAAAAAAATAGAATACAATATGAATCCAGATCCAAGTATTCTTATGTCTAGGACCCATTTTCTGACCCTTGATGACTATAACTACTAGAGAAGCCACAAGTAAGATCATTTATTTGGCTAAGTGGACAAGAACATAGTTATGTGATCTTTAAAATATCATTCATCATCACCAATTACATCATAAAGATGTAATATAATATTAAAAATAATGTTCCATTTTGAATAGAGCCCAAATTCCAGGGTATAAGCAAATGTTTTGACACAGGGCTTTCATTGGCAAAACATTCTTGTTTCTTTTTCCTTTTTTATAAGAAGCCAGTAGAAATGAAGCTTGTATTATCCAAACAATAAGTTCTGTAATGAGCTTCAAAAGTCTACCAAAATCAGTTTTTTAAAATAAATTCTTCGGGCTTATAGTTTAGGTTTCATTTGGCATTTCCTAACATTTTGGTTTTGTTTCATTTGAGACAGATCTTACCACATGGGCCAGGTAGGACTAGAACTTAAGATCCTTCTCCTGCTGCCTTCTAAATGCTGAGGTTTCAGGCATCTGACACCATACCAGGCTTAGTGTTTCTAATTGCAAACTCAACTTTAGTTAGGAAGCCACTCTGAGATATAAACATATAGAAGCACACAAGGACTTAAATATAATTAGCAGATTAATCCAGAAGACTTGAGCAATATTTGTTACTATGAGATAAAGGAAAATTTAGATAAACACATCTTAATGCATCTTAATCATATAAAAGTTTCAGTCGTTATCCATCCATCTACCCATCATTCAATCTGCTTATTCATCCATCCACCCATGAACCTATGAATTCCTTTTTTCATTCTTTATTATGTATTTAGTCACATCTAGGCATGTAGTAAGGCTTCAAGGGATAACACAAACTATTAGGTCGAATAGTTTGCTGGAAAGAGCTCTTAGTTTAGCTGCCTATGAATTGATCATGATGTAATTCAACTAAATGAGCACCAATGTATATTTATGAAATCAGAAAATGTCTTTGGGACTGGCAAAACATTTCAGTTGGTAAAAGCACTTGCCAGTAGACTAATGACCTGAGTTTCATACAGAGTCCACATGGTACAAGGAAAGAACCAACTCCCTCAAGCTGTCTTCTGACTTCAGTATATGAGCAAAGGTATGCATACACTCTCAATAAATAAATGAATGGATTTTATGGAGGGATGCTGTTGCAGCCCAGATAAACGAGAGCCTAGGCCCTCCTCCAAAGGATGTGACAGACTTTGATGATTCCCCCCATGGAAGACCTCACTATCCTTGGGGAGTGGGTAGGGGTATGTTGGGGGGTTTGGTGAATGGAATGGGAGGATGGGAATGAGTGGGAACTGGGATTGATATGTAAAATAAGATTGTTTCCAAAATAAAAAATAAATGAATGAATTCAATTCCATGTTTAAAGAAAATATCTTGAAAACCCATAACCCAATTAAATATCTTTTTGGATGCCTTTGTAACACCATTTATTCATTTATAGCTTTTTTGCATTTAAAGATTAAGCAAATATTCATTGGGCTTGTGATATGTTTTGACATTCTGATACTGATTTTTGGAGATACAGGTAAATTTGATTCAGCTCTTTTGTGGTAAGCATTTAGATAGGAAATGAATATTAATTGAAATTTAGCAGAGGCACAACTGATATCTAAAGATGAATTAGAAAAATAGAGGCATGCTGAGTCAATACAGAACAAATAGAACACAAGTGTGTGAGAAAAGCATAGTGGTAACCACTCACAAAGGAAAAATTTGTATTTCGAACAGAGTTCTACTAGATATACAAACTACACTCAAGGGCAAGCTCCATGCCAACCAGTAAGTGGCCAACACAAAACAAAGTCAATGGTATTTTTTGGAAGGTTTTGTGTCATAGTGACTTTTGTGCATTTTTTCCATGGTTTTCAGTTTTGTGGTTTTATGGGATTACTATGTGTGCAAATGTGTTTTTTCTGTTTTTTTCTGTTTCTTTGTGTTGTTTTATTATGGCTTGTTTGTTCCTATTTTATCTTTTTTTTCTAGGTGTCTGTTTTCTAATGAGTGAGAGCAAGACTGGTATTAATTTGGATGGTGGTGTGGTGGAGGATCTGTAGAAATTAAGGAAAGAAAAATTGTAATCAAAATATATTGTATGGAAAAAGAATATTTTCACTTAAAAGAAAATAGTATAATGAGTAACTTGATGTAATAAGAAAAAATAAAACACCCAGAGATTGATATTGGGGTTCAAACTTCAAGCTGAATAACAGAAAAGCAAAGCAGCTGGCCACTAGCTTCTTACCTCTATCTCAGGCTAAATGGGCTAATCCTGTATCCATGAGCTCTCACCACGCCTCAAACTATAACCTCTCCTTACTGTGGGTAGAGAATGAATGTCTCATACTGAATCCTTGCCCTTTTCTTATATATCTTTCATGAGTCCTACAATTAAAAGTGTGAGCTATAATTCTCTTTTAGACTGATTCAATGTTGTGTAGACCTGGGTGGCCTTGGACTCACAGAGATCCATCTACCTCTTAATTCCGAGTCTACAATTAAAAGTGTGTACTACCACCTCCTATCTTCTGGCTGCTGGGATTAAAAATGTGTGCCTGGCTTCTTTGGCTTGTGGCTGACTTTGCTTTGTGAATCCTTAGACAAGCTTTAATAAGTCAGAAATAATATATCATCACAGCTCAAAGCATGTTAAAGCATAGGACTGCTGGGTTGTGTGATGTAAAGTTTTATTTGTTTTATTAAGTCTTATTTTTATCTTAGGAACAGTATGCTATAGAAAGGGAAAACATCATTAGGAAACCCTGTTTGGATTTGAAGTTTGGAAAAGATTCTGACTACTACAATGTAGAGACTGAATTGAAGATGGGTCGGGATATAATCAAGGAAGAGTTATGGGATGTTGCAGTAGTTCAGTGGAGAAAGAGTCATCAGTTGAATTGTATGGTGGTGATAGAGATAGAAAAAGGAGGTGGAGTGAAGATACCTGAAATATGAAATTTATAGCATTATAATGGATAAAGGCATCATGGGTGAGAGCAGAGATAAGTGGCAATAGATTTTTTACTACACCATCATCTTCAACAGAATTGAGAAATATCTGGACAGAGAATGTTGTTTCTAGTGTTCTCAGTCACTCATTTCTGCTCCTCATTCTTGCTAGTGGTACATAGTAAACTTCAGTGTATAGTTTCTCAAAGTCTTGAAGTTTGTCCTTTCCTTTTCTTCTCCCTTCTGTTTTTTTGTCCCTCCTTGAAACATTTTCCTATCATCTGATGACACATTTCCAGGTTGCTGCCAAAATTACATATATTAGTGATTGGTTTGTGTTCAGGGATGCTTCACAGTGCAGAGGTATTTGATAATGTCTGAGGATACTTTTATCTTCCCACCTGAGGTTGCAGCATATGCAAATTGCTATTGGTACCTAATGCATAGAGATATGTTTGTAAACGTTTTACAATGTGCAGTATAGCTCTCTAGAAAGAGAACTCTCTGTCCAAATAAATAGAACCTAGTACTCTCTGTTCAAAATACCAATAGGGCCAATTTTAGCAAATCATGCCACAGAAGTCAATACTTCATAAAGTTAGCTAAATAGTAAAACACTTCAGTAACTACTTCTGCAGCTAAGGCTATGGGATAATTTCAGTAGAGGGAGACAAAAGATTCTAAGAGCCAAAGGAGCAGAAAGTGTGTTGTGAGATTGTGTCTCCTAGAAATGTCAAAGAAGTTACATCCATGAAGTTTCACTGACATGACTGCCTAAATACAAGCTCAAAAATGAGGATGACAATAGGCATGTTAAAGTAGCCAGGGAGAAAGCTCATGTGGCCTCAACCCTACACAAAGAACTACAAGCAACTAAGGAAGGGTGACAGCAGGAGAAATAGTCTTGCCCAGGCAAGAGCACAAGGATTGATATCTAATACCAAATGGTCAGCCCTTGAAAACATATATACAAGCCGCATTATACAGAACGATCAGGTTTTATTTATATATTTAAGAAATTAATTTTATCCAGCATGGGGAACAGGCTCCCAAAAGCCAGCTAAGCATCAGGGACAGGTCCTGATCTCACAGCTAGGAGCCTTACAAAGATACCAAGCTACACAACTGTCATATACATGGAGAAGGCCTAGATAAGTCCCTTGCAGGCACCCTAACAATTGGTTCAGAGTCCATGAGCTCCCACCTTCCCCAGCCTTGCCACAAGGGGAGGAGCTCGATCCTACCCCAAGTCAATGTACCATGCTTTGCTCAAGCTCATGGGAGGCCTGCCCCTTTCTGAATGGAGATAGAGGAGGAGTTGGAGGGGGAACTGGGAGGAGAGGAGGGAGGGGAAACTGAGGTTAGTATGTAAAATAAATGAAAATGTTATTTCAATAAAATAAAATTTAAAATAAAAGATAAATTTAAAACTATAAGACAAAATTAGATCCTGGAATACATTATTCCAAAAATCCACTCTGGAGTATGATGTGAGAAAAAATCAGCAGAGTTGCTTTTCTAAATAAAAGGCAAGAGCAAGATCTGGGAGGCAAAAGTATAATTTATTACCTAAACCATTAGCTGATTAGATTTTCCATAATAAGCATTTGAGGCCTAAATGTATTACAGTGGTGATCCTTTGGTACAAACTAGAAAAATCATCTGTCACATATGAGAATGGAGCCGGAAGAGAATATAAAATATTTAAAAGCTTCTGTAACTAATTTAATGAATTATAACAGGAAGGGCAGGACATAAAGCTCCGAATGCAAGGGAATTCCAAGGAAGAATTGGCAGGTAATTCCCATCTTCTCCTGTTGTGAGAGATTGCAGCACATGTGTTCCTCCTGCACTTCATGCTGCAGAACAATGGAAGCTATTAATGCCATAAGCATAGAAACCCTGCCCCCGTGCAGAGAGTGAAGGGGTAGGAAAGCTTGTCATTGAATTCTGGACCTTTGTGGCCAGTTTCTTTCTGGCTCAATAGCAGATTCCTCTCCTCCAGATGGTATTTTTAACTTGTTGTATTTTATCTTTAATGTAATCATCTTGGAGATTTTAATTGCTTATTTCCAATACTCATTTCCATTCCTGTGAATACAGAGGAAGTACAACTGCTCCCCTTTCAATATTACAAAAAGAAAACAATTATGGAAACTACTCAGCATGAATAGTATTTAGTTTTCCAATGAAAGGTCTGCTGTGTGTCAGCTATATGCACCTGTATGCATATGCCTGTGCTCAGAATTCTGCATTTACATTTCTGGCTGTTTAAGAAAGGAAATGCCTGATTTGCAGATCAGCTACAATTGTTATTTATGTAATAGTCTGAGACCTGTAGGTTTGGAAGGGATTTTTTTTTACTGTTAGGATAAACTATTTATATTTCATTTTATATTAAACTGAGAAGTTTAGACTAGTGAAACATCAGCTCAGGGAGTGAAGCTTTAAGGAGAAGGAACATGGAGACATTTTGGAGACTTTTCTATAATTCTACCCCAAAGTTCACGAAAAGAGGGGGAATTAAAGGACCTGTCCCCTGGATGCATTTCTCTCCTGTATTCTCAGCTGTGGATTTTCTTTGCCTTTCAGTATGTCAGGCCATGTACTGAACATCACACAGCAGTGATCACTGGTGTCTTGTACATTCTCAAGCTTAGGTTAGGCTGCTAACATGTTTTGGTCTTGGTCCCTCTTTTGTGATCCAAAACCACAAACACTGATCAATCACACCAACTCCCATCCCATTTTCATCTTAGGATGGAGGTCTCGGTTCTTTGTTTTGAAAGAAATCAGCAAGCTTTCATCTTTGAGCATTCCCAACTCCTCAGGCATTTACCTTTGTAACTGGGCACTATTTCCCTTCAGCTGTCACAGCAAGGGCCTCTGAGCTCCTCCAGAAGACTTGTGTGTCCATGGTCTTATGCTTCAGGTTCACCTGTCCTTTAGTGCATTAGTGTTCCCCCTTTTCTGTACAAACAGGCCCAGAGTCCACACACTAAACATCTCAATCTGACTCTCAGCTCAGGTCTTTGCAATTCTTTCTTCTCAGCAGGTTGTATGAGAAGATTTTATCTCTTCTCACTCACCCTCACTATAGGTGATTTAAATACCTTTGCTAGCTGCCTTTGCTAAAGCTGCACTGGCTTCCTCACTGCTGCATAGCCTGGGCCTGCATAGGTGGTTATCCCTGAAGTCTATGTGCTTGGCATTGTTGACCCCTTATTCCACATTGTTTTCTTTCCTGTCGGTGTGGCCTGTTCAACAGTGTGGCCTGTTCCTGGTTCATGGCTCTGGTTCTTTCTAGTCCCCTTTAGACTTCCTTCTCCTCTGCCCTTGATCTACCTTTTTTTCTTTTGTCTTAATACTCTGTTCTGTCAGCTTCAGTTATCATAGAATATTAAAATCTGCATGATGTTGAATCCACAATTTTTCTTACATTTCCTTTGATCATAATATCTTTCATACTTCCCTTGAAAGTTCCATTTACTCCTCAAACTCACTATATCCAAATTCACATTCAATATGTACATCAAGTGTTCATAACTAATTTGTTAGAGCAGTTGTCAAATTTCTCCCTAGTCTGATCTTACTAAAACCCAAACCCACTAGAGCCATAGATGAGTTATCTGGAGTCTTCTTAAATTGTCCATTCTTTCCCATGAATGTGAGGTTGTAATGAATTTCCTAAAACAAAGAAATGCTAAATGTGTGTTTATTGGGGAACAATGACACAGAAAAATACAAAGAACCATTGGAGTGTTTCCCTGCCTTTCCTACCAGATTGGCTGACCCACCAGAAAGACTGAGGGAAGGAAAGTCACACCTCAAACTTCGCTTATACCAATTCTGCCCCCCACACACACACCAAATGGGTGTGGCTTCCATTACAGGTTCACAGGCCAGAGGCCTGCATTCCCATGTATCTGATTCTTTGTTTTTGCTTATTTTATTTTTCACATGAAATAACTCTTTCTGTGTTCCTACAACCATGTCCAGAGTTGACATTTAGTTCATGTACATAATAAATCAAAACAAAAACAAACAAAAGGTCATTTCAGTTTTAGTCAGTACTCTGTTGTAAAGATTGCCATGATTAAGGAAATCTTATAAAAGTTTATATTTTGTCTTTTGGGATTTTTTCTTTTTGTTTTATTTTGTTTTGCTTTTTGAGACAGGGTTTCCTCTGTGTTAACAGTCCTGGCTGCCTTGAAACTTACTCTTTAGACCAGGATGGACTTGAACTCAAGAGATCCACCTTCCTTTATCTCCCAAGTGCTGGGATTAAAGATATGCACAAGCATTGCGCAGGAAAACTATTTAATTGGGGGCTTGTCAAGAATCAGTCAGGCATAGAGCAGTAACTGTGAGCTTTCCATCCTGATTCGAAGGTAGGGGAGAGAGCTTGAGTGAGAGTGAGAGTGGGCTTGGTATTAGCTTTTGAAATCTTAGAGCTCTCACCCAGTGACACACCTTCAACATGGCCATACCTATTCCCTAAATGATACTCTTCCTAATCCTTCCCAAATAGTTCCATTAACTCGGAACCAAGCATTCAAATATATGAGCCTATGGAGGTCATTCTCATTCAAACCACCTACTCTTTTAGAAAAAGAGAAAGCCACCAGTAACCTGTCTTTGGATACAAACCTCAGTCTGTTGATCTGAGGTTGTTGTAACCTGTCTTTGGATATAAACCACATGCAGTCTATAGGTCTGCAGTTTGTTGTTGTCATGATCCCACAGTTTTAGACTTCTTTCATAATGGAGTGAATCAATTCCTTAAAATAACTCCAGTCACACACACACACACACACACACACACACACACACACACACACATATATATATATATATATATATATATATATATATATATATCACAGTATACATGATTTTTTCATAGAACACATTTATTAATATAGGTTTCATATAGCAGTCTGAAACCCGAAGGTTGGTCTAAAAGATATTTCCTTCTGTCCCTTAATAAACCTGAAAATGTATCTTTTTATTATATTAATTACAACTTTTATTATTTTCTCATTTAAAATGCATTAAATATTTATATATTGTATGTGTGTAATTCAGGGGAAAATTTTTAGGTTTCAGTCCTTTCCTTTAGCAATACCGGTCTCAGAGAATCAAATTCAGGTTGCCAGGTTAGGGAATAAGTGCCTTTATTCACTAAACCATTGCTACAATCTATCATTTTTATTTCATTAGTTTTTTTTTTTTTTTTTTTTGAGACGGGCCTCATGTATCTCAAAGCTCACCTTGAACTGGCTATGTAGCTGAGAATTCTATTGAGCCTCTGATCCTCCTGCTTCTACTCCAATCTACTCTTGTGATTAGAGTTTGCTACCACCATGGCTATTTATACAGTGCTAGAGATGGAAGTTTGTGTCTCATGCATACTAGGCAAGTACTCTACCAACAGAACTGTTGTCTCATCCTCCACTACTTTATTTATTACGTAAAGTATTATATTATGTTTCCTTTCTCCGTGTCCCCCCATACTCCCAATCCTTCTTAAAGCATGCCCCTTTTCTCACCACACCCCTCTCTCTCCTGAACACACACACACACACACACACACACACACACACACACACACACACACACACAGAAATAAATATGTAATACAACTTGCTGAATATTTTTCTGTACATGTGAGGTTTTTGTTTGTTTTTGACTGAGCAGTTAGTATTGAGTAATCATGGAATCCATCCCTAGGACAGTCTCAACAGTCATTAAATTCATGTAGATTTTCACCTAAGGACAGGATTCCATGATGTTTTGTTCAATGCATGTTGCCATGTCATCTGGTGGTGGAACTTTTCAGTTCTTATTCAGGTACCCATTGTGGAGATTTCACAGGTATTGCTTTGCTGTCATGTCTAAAATATACACTCTCACAGCAGTCATTCTGATGTTTTGACTCTTATAATCTTTTAGCCTCCTTTTACAATGTGCCCTTTGTATTAAATGTAGGAGTTATGTTGTAGACAGGTTAGTCGGTGATGGACTACTCACAATCAGTTGTTCTCTGAATTTTGGGCAGTTGAAGCTTTTTGCAATGGCTTTTGTTTGCTGAAAAAGGAAGTTACTTTCATTAGTGGCAAAGGTCATATTTACTGTGGCTTCCAAATATAGTTCAGAATTATACTAGCTTAGGAAAGTGACAGTAGGAAGTTCTCTAAGATCCATGACCTCCCCAGCCATAATAGATATTCGCATCAGTTTTCAAGACCAGGCATAATCTTCCTCCTGTTGATAGGTGTGAAGTCCATTTAGATAGCTGCTGGTTCCCACAAAGATATAAGTGTCACTACCATACATTTAGGGATATCTTATAATTCTTGTCATTGTCTAGTGTTCAGGCTTAATGAATGTCAATTTGACACAAGCTAGAATCATCAGAAAAGAGGGATCCTCAATTGAGAAAATTTATTCATAATATTTGTCTGTAGGCAAGCATTTTTTAATTAGTGCATAATGGGTGAGGCCCCATTGTGTGTGTGGCCATCCCTGGGCTAGTAGTCCTGAGTTCTTTAAGAAAGCAGGCTGATCAGGCCATGAGAAGTAAGCCTGTTGCAGCATCCATTTGTGTCTTCTGCATCAGCTCCTGCCTCTAGGTTCCTACCTTGCTTGAGTTCCTACCCTCATTGCTTTTGATGATAAATTGCTATATTGAATTATGAGTAAAATAAACTCTTTTCTAACAAGCTTGTTTTTAGTCATGATGTTTCATCCCATCAGTAGTATCCTTAAGACACTTAGTTTATAGGTATCATATCTGGGGATGACTATTGATTGCTTTCCTTTCTTGGCAGCTTGCATAGCACCTTTCACTACTATGAAAGTTATTCCTCAAGGAGGTGGCAAACCCATATCTAGTTCTCCAGGTTTATTTACAAAATACATGGTTTTGTCAGCAATGGAGATTTACCTTCAACTTCTGAGAAGCAATGAATGGCAGCCACAGTAGTCTGTATTGTTTTGGGAATCATGTGAATTCCTCTGACCAACAACTTGAATGAATGTTTCTCATGCCTGATACTATATTTGTGTTGCTGCTATTGTTAGTTAGTCTATGGCTTTTGTGAGAAGCACTGTCATCTCAGATGGCATGACTTCCTTTAAGTTGCCTATCTATATAATCAATATCTATGTTTATATCTATATCTGTATCTATTTTCACAGACATACATTCCCATAATATAAAATTATATATAAATATTTTATATATGTACATCATTATAAAATATATATCTGTGTGTATAATATATATCTCTATATATAAATTAGGTCCATATAAAGTGATATTACTCCTTGAGGCTTTATCAGACAACTGTAGTATTATTTGTCCCCCTTCACTCCTTGTCCTTCTGTATTAAACTGCCTCCCTCATCCCCAATTAGAGGACTTATTCTAGGTTAATTCACAAAATAAAATTGTTTTCATATCCATCTATTACTTACAAATCTCATGATTTCAGTTTTCTATTGTGCATTTTTCCCACATTTTCATTATCCATTTATCAGTTGAAGGACATTTAGGTTTCCATTTCCTAGTTGTTGTGAATAGAGTGATAAGAAATGTTGGTGAGTAAGTATTTGTGGAGAAGGGTGTACTAAATGTGTTTTCAATAGAATAATATTTTCAACCACTACAAGGATTAAAAACAATCATAATTCAGAGCCCTCTTTTCCTGGGGCTGAGTAAAGCCTCGGGATTATTTTAGAACAGGAGCTGTTGGTGACATAACAGTGACCACCTGAGTTTGCGACAAAGTGTTTTAAAATATAAAATGGAAAGGAGCAATTGGAAGATCATAAAATAAAGCTGGAACAATAATATAACAGATATGCATACTTGAATTCCTGAAGTTCTGAAATTTTGAGATTCCTGGCAGCCAAAGTAAAGAGAGAAACACATCCTTTTTAAGCATCAAAACATCTCCACTTAGTCACCCCTGATAACAGAAGAAATACAGGTTTTCTTAGAACAGAAACCATTGATGATATGTCTCAAGATTGTCTGAAGAAACCCAGTCAATATGTAGCACAATGTTCTCAATAACATGCCTTTATAAAATTCCATAGAACTTATAAACCTTGCTTGCTGTGATGCAAATCATAAAAGGAACCCCAGATGGGCTATTTTCTTTAGCTAAGTTACTATCAAGTAAAGTCTATGTTAAGGGAGTCACTGATAAATGGAGTTTGGGTTTTATACTTTTATTGTTTAATCATTTCAACAGTAGAGAGATAATTTCTAAATTATTTTGGACTCCCTCCCCAGCCCTTGTTCTGGACTCTTCAAGTTTCTTTTACCATGTGTCTGTGAACAGGAACCTATCCCTTTAACCTATATATAGCTATTTAAAATAAGGGAAACCCCACACACAAAGGAAGCCTCTTGACTGGCTAAGTTAAGATAAATAGTTTCTTTCCATTGGTAAATTTTAAAAAAATGCATATATGATGACTTATTCTAGATGGATAAGCCAGACAGCAAACACACACACACACACACACACACACACAGAGAGAGAGAGAGAGAGAGAGAGAGAGAGAGAGAGAGAGAGAGAGAGAGTATTTGGGAACAAGCATGAGGAGTAAGCCAGGGACTTCCTCCTTACTTCCTTGCCTGTTTGTGTTAGACATCCTTCCTAACAGAATGATAGGAGGCTAGTAATTGTCAAACTGGTCAAGACAAAGATGCAGAGGGAGGACCAGAGGTAACTAGCAAAAGGATCATATGTGTGGTGACTACAATGACATATGATCTCTATTCTAAATATATTCACCTATGAATGTGAAAATGAATGGGGATGGCATTTTTAAATAGTACCCAAAGCATTCTGTGAGACAATGCTTCAAGTTCCTCAAGGAATTAATTGATACTCCACTCTCCAGGAAACAGGATGTCAAGCATTAGCCTGAGGTTTTGCAGATTAAGTTGGCAGTGTGCTGCAGCAGGAGGCTTGGGAAAATCAATACTGCAACAATTACCTCTGTAGCATGAAAGCCCTGGCCGACATAAGCACTGTGGAGATCCCATTTCATGCTACAGACCAGCGGCTCCATTTCCTAAGGGATGATCATTTCAGCTCCTACTGCTTAGGTTTACAAAACACTAGACTCTCTTCAAGAAAGCCTGCAAGGGCCTCCGTTATTTCCTAGATGGCTGTGACACAGCACATTGTAAGAGAAGTCCCTTACCAGAAACAATGCTTCCTTTCAGAGAGTATTGTGGCCATTGGCCACTACAATGAGGAACATGCTGCCTGCTTTCTCATGCACCATTTGTCTGAAAGTTGTGCTGATGCTCCCTGAGTTAGCTAAGAATTCCCAAACTTTATATTTAAGGGCAGCAATGGTTCATTTTGAAGTAACCCCGACTGAGCTGAAAAATACTTGTTGCTGGATAGACCAAAGGATACGTCTCTGCTCTGGGGCCACAATCCTGTCTGGTCACCTGGTTCAACAATTAGATTGATCATAAGTTAGCATGCCAGGAATGTTGTATCACTTTCTTGGAGATTATTATGGTTTCCCAGAACCTCCCAGTTGTCAATTCCACAACTTCAGTGAGAGCGGTAACAATTTTGGTCTTTGAAATGTTGTTCATATTGTTATACTTTTCTTACATTCCCTTCTTGGTTTGAATCTTGGTTACCTTAAAGTTAGAAATGAATAGGTGACCATGGTCATCCCTTAAGGGTAATTGGGTTTGGATGATGTCAACACAAATACTAGTGATCAGAGGCATAAATTGAATATTTAAGCTGTGTTGTATTCAAAGAGATGGCAATTTGAAAAAGCATCAGATTCACACTCTAGAAAAACTACCTTACAAAACAAAAACAAAAACAACAACAACAAAAAAAACTACCTTACATGTATCTCAAGACATCTGGTTACATAGGAAGGGGGAACAAAGGCAATCAATAACTACAAAATTCAGTCTTTTTCCCCTGGTCATGTGATTAGCCTCATCCTGGGGATTCACAGTGTCTCAGTCTCTGACTTTGTCATCTCTCGGGATTTGTGGGTCTGAACTGAAAAGCCCAACAATATGAAAAATTGTATGCCTATAGCCTGATAATGGTCTTAATACAAGCTACCTGACCCATTCTCACAGATATGGAAAAACAGAGCAGACCAAGGCTATGTAAACATCCTGAACTAACACTCTGTAATCAGAGGTTGAAATCCTGACTCTGGGGGTGCACTCTCAAGGGGCTGCAAATCCCGATATGTGTATTCTGAGATGTGTGTATAACATTTAACTATAAAAGACACTTATATTTCCTTCTTGGGGTCACAGAGCCAAATAACTCTCTGTATCCCTATTTAGAAGCTTTTGTTCCCTGTGATGTTTTGAATAAAGTTGTTTCTGATTTATAGACTTCAGTGGTCTGATTCCTATTGTTTGCATAGCATCAGGACCCAGCAGAACCATTGAAAAAAATGCTAAATTTTGTCCTCAGATGGAGCATTCCTCCAGGAACCGCCTAGACTGAGGGATTAACTCATAACAAGTAAACTATTGACAACGTATCGTGCTGAGCTATGTACAATACAGAATACAATGGTGCCCTAACATACAATATAGAAATGGCCCTATCTGTTTCTCTGGTCCCCTGGTTATCCTAGAATATTGTTGGATGACAAATGTGGGTTTTGTTGTTGTTGTTTATTTGGTTGTTTTTTGTTTTGTTTTGTTTTGTTGAAGAGTAAAGGGAAGGTGATTGGAGGAATGGAAGCATTATCGAATCATATCTAGACCTCCCAAAAATTTTAATAAAGCTTTCAAGATGAACAAATCCACTTTTAGTTCATACTCTACCATGAAGAAATCAAAAAGTATTTAGAAAAGACTGTTCAAACATCTGGCACTAACTCCAACACCTTCACTTGTTGAATATAATAAAATAGGACAGTGAAGGAACACTTTCCATTATGCTAGTGTCCTAGATGAACTTCAAGGATTAGTTAAAATTAAATTGAAGAACTGTGTTTTTAAAGAACAGGAAGCCTATCAAGAAAGGTCCTTGCAGGGGAAACAAGCATTAGATAGTTTATAAAACTTGGGAGAAAGACATCATCATGGAAGCTGCATGGGAGTCCTTAAGTTCTAGACCTAGGAGGACTATTTGTTGTATCCCTGAAATAGCACCCCTTCTTATCTCAATGAATTTGAGTGGTTTTTATTTTGTTTTTTGTTGTTTTGTTTTGTTTTGTTTTTGTACTGACACCAAAATGGCCTAACTCTAGTAGAAGCACTGAGATGGGGAAATAACTAGAAAGCTAGAGGAAAACAAGAAAATTTGAATAATCTATCAAGAAGACATTCTGGTTCTGCTAATGGAAGACAGAAAAATTGGAACACATTATTTGAATTGAGTGAAGTGTTAGCTTCTCTACATACTACATTACCCTATAAAAAAGAGAATGTGCCTTGTGCATAAAAGTAATTTAATACAAAAGATAATGGATGATGGCTCTTAGTAGTCGGTCTGCAAACTAAGATTTTAAAGGACTTGTTTTTTCTTGTGAAAAACTGTTGCAATGAAATGCCTTAAACCATGTTCTATGTTTTGTGAAATTTAAATTTCTGATCCAAATTAAGTTTCTATAATAACATGTGCCATTTGAAATATGAAGCCACAATTTTACTGTTCTTCAAAATACTTTGGAAGAAGTAAGCCCATAAGAAGTTCAAAATTATAGCCTGGTGGTGGTGCATACCTTTAATCCCAACACTCAGAAGGTAGAGGCAGGTGGATCTCTGCAAGGACAAGGCATCCTGCTCTATAGAGCAAGTTCCAGGAAAGGTTCCAAAGCTAGAGAGAAATCCTGTCTCCAAAAACAAACAAACAAACAAAAACTGAAAAAACAAAACAAAACAATAAACAAAGATGATTAAAATCAACCTAAGAAAGAAAACATTAAAAATAAATGCGAACCGCTTTCTCTAATTGCATTAGTAAAGGAAGAAGGACATAGAAAGTTTGCACTATGAAACTTGCTCTACAGTTATACCTCACATCAGTTAGACTATGCACTTGACTCCTACTGGTTTTACACTTGAAGGGAAGACAGTATTATATGCAATTCTGAACTACTGTATATTAAGATATAAAATTTCCTTGTTTGTAAATAACATTCATTGGTGCCTTAAAGTTTTCACCATCTCATCATGCATGAGTGAGTGTGTGTGTGTGTGTGTGTGTGTGTGTGTGTGTGTATCGAATGATGGGGTTGTTTCCTTGGTTTCTTTCATAGTATGTTTGCAAAGGTATATAGGACAGTTACCTACTTTATATTTTAAGTTTGTAAAGTTTTTAACATGGTAATTACTAAATGTGTTTATTAACTCAAAGAGTTTTAATGGAGTCTTTAAGATCTTGTATGTATAGTATATCAACTGCAAATATGGATTTTGACTTCCTTTCCTATGTGGGTCATTTTAATTACTTTCTCTTTTCTTATTGATCTAGGTAGTCAAGAACTACATGGAATGTGGCAGAGGAAAGAAGAGGAAACCCTTGAGTACCTGATGTTAGAGGCAATGTTTTAAGTTTTTCTTCCCTGAGCTGGATGTTGGTTGTAGGTTTGTCTTATATAGCCTTTATTGTGTTTAAGTATACTTTCTCTATCCTAATTTTATAAATTTTGTCTGCATGGGATTTTGAATTTTACCTTGGCCTCTTTTTACATCAGATAACAGGGTCATATGATTTCTGTCTTAAAACCTATGTATAAGTATGTGGATTTATTTATTTACATATTTTGAACCATACTTGAGTCCTTGAAATAAAGCCAATTTGATAATCATGAATGAGCTTGGTATAATGTTAAATCTTACTTTCTTGAGACGTTTGCTTCGATTTTCATCAGAAATTTGACTGTAATTTTCTTTCCTTGTGTCTTTATTTGTTTTTTCTTTGTTTTATTTGTTTGTTTTTATAAGAGTAATTCTGGCTTCATAAAAAAAGTACTTGGAATGTTCTCTTCCTTTTATGAGCTGTGGAATAATTTAAATAGTATTAGTGATCTTTAAAATTCTAGCAGAATTCTGTAATAAATCCATCTGTTTTAGGGAAAGTTTACAGTGTGAAAATTTTTATTACCATTTTAAACAAATTGTTTTGACTCTATTTAATTTTTAAAAATTTCCTCCAGAAGAATCAGTTTTCTTTAAGTGTGTAGCCCCACACAAATTAGCCATACTCTAGTGAAATACCTCACATCTACAAGTACATGGACAACACAAATTGCAGTTGGTGAGTTATTAAGTAAAAAAAAAATGAAAATATGAAGTTGAGGCAGGCAGGTGGGTTGGGGAGTAGTTGAGCAAGAATATGACCAAAATGCATTGTATTAAATCCTCAAATAGCTAATAAAATATATATTATACTTTTCTTCTTGGA
Organism: Cricetulus griseus; assembly: GCF_003668045.3. Lineage (NCBI taxonomy): Eukaryota > Metazoa > Chordata > Mammalia > Rodentia > Cricetidae > Cricetulus > Cricetulus griseus. The sequence continues at coordinate 71,849,973 of NC_048595.1, forward strand.
TTAATTGTTTAAATTGTACACAGCTAAAAATTCATTTATTTCTTTTAGGTTCCTAATTTAGAGGAATGGGCATCTTAAAACATTTGTTTTCTTGTCTTTGTTTTTTTGAGTTACCTTTGTATTCTAGATATTATTCATGTATAAGATATATAGCTATCAAAATTATTTTCCATGTATGTTTTCTCACCACTCAGTTGTATTTTTCCTTTGTTGTACATACATTTTAGTTTTATGAAGTCCTATTTGTAGTGCAGGAACCAGGAAATTAAAAGGGAACCATATGCAGACAGAATAAGTTATATAGAGAGGGATAATAGGATATGGGTATTAAAAAGGAAAATTAGGGGGAATCTTATCTGTTTAAGAAAGAGAGGGACAAAATAGAGGGATAGTGAAAGAAGATGGATAAAGCACATGAAGGATGATGATAAAACTACCAGGAAACATGTATAATCTTTACTTAAAATGCATAATTAATATATATGATATATATATATATATATAATATATATATATATATATATATATGTAATCTGTTATATACATTTTTTTAAATGAAGTTAGGCCACTTAGAGAGATGTTCCCCATATGACATAAATACTAGCTATAAACAAAACACTTTTACTTGTAGGAAATCTTCCTTTGAGTTCTTTGTATGAAATTCACAAAACAATATAGATTATTGCCATTGGCCTTGAATCACTTGCAGAACTTGAAGGTAAAGTTCAAGTTCTATTTCTCAAGTCATTTCACATGTTAGATACAGGATACTGAGTAATCAAGTTGGAACTGACTTGTAAGCTAATTCCCTGAAGATTAGTTCTCCTTGGATCCAGATACAATTCAAGCTGCCAAGGCAAAGTTAAAGATGCTATGAAAGCTACCTAGATATAAAGCCTATGAATAACCAGCTTGGCAAGATAGCCGCCACTGTGTAATAGTGAGACTAATAACTTGGGGATAACCTACAGCTATCTAATTGGACTTATGGCCTTCTTGATACAAGGCAACTCATTCCTGGCACTGTAAACCTTGAAATTACAGACAACTTGCAAATCTTTTAGAGGAGAATCTACCACTACCACTTTTTACAACTAATATAATTCACAACAGTGTACTTAAGATCTTTACTTATATTCTCAGCTGAGTGCAGTTTTCATCAAAGAATGTTCTTTTTTTGCAGAACATGGATGGATCCCAACACAGATATCCATAACTAGTAAAATTCAGAGAACTGATACTTTTTAGAGTGTTACTGGGTAATGCTGAATGAAAGTGAAGTGAATTGGTGGATAGATGGGTGGATTTTAACTTAAAGCATGGGTCTTCTAGCAGCAGTCTTTCTTCACTTTCATTGTCTAGAGTAGCATAGTTATGAAATACAACAATTACTATTTCCACCTCAGAAATATATCTTTTTTCATACCATTCTCAAATTTCTAAGATGGTTGACAGTTTGTTTCTTTTCTCCCTGAACCTTTTTTTTCTAATTTTCCATAACTTCACTTTCTGTAATTCTTTGTAAACACATTACCTATCAGTCTCTTATTTTTTCCCTCAGCTTGATGATTTGACTTTAACTAGTGAATGAAACCTGCTAGAAATACAGGCTATGCCTCACTATGGATATTTAGAAACACATACCTGAGTATTACAGAAGTCCAAGTTGATGTAATTTTAAGGTTTTAAATCAGAATAAAGAACACAGTTCCAAAACAGTAAACTCATTCCATCCACATTAGAGAGTATGATGTTATATTGCCATTATTTGATCATTTAGGTCAATGAATAATGAATGTCACAACTCTGGGTAGATAGAAGTCATGGAGAAAGAAATTCTATCCATATAGGATTGAGGGCATTGTACATGCACCTATTTGGAGAGAGTATGTGTATGCTTAGTTAGAACAGAGATGTTTTCTTTTATTTAGCTTCAATATATAAGCAGCTATTTGAGTTGCCTCAGGGTACTCACTAAATTCCTGTGGTATCCAGTTGCATACCTTGTTTTCATACCTTGTTTTCAAAATTCTGCAAGGAAAATTATTGAATTCTATGTGGCATTTTCATAGCTCTGTGAATTTATTCTATTCCTCTCACTTATCACCTTTACCCCCTTTTCAAAAGCATATTTCTTGTGGCTCGATCTCCTAGAATGCTAAATACTCTTTGAAATCTTTAGTTTTCATTATCAGTCATCTTTCTCTATTATACTTGCTGCATAAATATTCTTCAGTCTAAACTGGCTTGGCTGTAAAAATAGAATATGATTATTTGAGCTGAGATATCCCATATCCGTTAAGTTTAACTCACTGAAATAAAATCTTTCTTACATGATAACATTACACACTTAAGCTCTAGAGTAAAAGAACCCATTACATAAACCTGGCTGTCTCCTTTTCTCCTGATTGTTCCACTTAAATATTTTCCATCTCACATTGCAAAGTATCTTAAGATCCTTCAAGGAGGTTATCAAAGCTGTGGTTTCCCCATGACTTACTTTCAGGGATTTTAACTCAGGAAATCTGAGCAGGAGCCCTAGAATCTGCTTGTCAAGAAGAGCTCTTGATGCATTGGGCACAAGGACCTAGTATTGAAAGGCCCGCTGCCTCTCTGTCTCCCCCCTGCCTATGCTGATGCTGGGTGTTCTCTCTGGAGCAGCCGGGATGGGCTGGAGAGTGCAGCGCGGGGCGATAATTGTCCGGGAGCTGCTAGCTGCCGCAGAGCTGCCCTGCTTCACCTTCATCCTGCCCCCGCCGGCCTCCACTTCCCCCGGCTGCCGTTTTCCCTCCCAAGCCGGTTCACCCAGGCGGGGCTGCCCTGGCACCGCGCCGGGGCTGGGGCCGAGCACCCCTCGCCCCCACGCCCCCCCCCGTTGAGAAACACTCCGTCCCAAGGTCTCCGCCCCCAAGGTCAGCCACCTGGGCGCGGAGGGAGGAATCAAGTCTGTTGTACCAGACACCAGACCTTGAGAATATGCTGATCTGGAATGGCTCTGTGCCTCATTTGAACCATCAAATAGAATCCCTGCTCCTAGCTTGCGCCTTTTTCCCTATATAAGGACCCCTTTCCCTTGGCTCGGGGCGCTTGGCCTCAGAAAAGCTAAGTCGCCCCGGGTACCCGCGTCTCCAATAAAGCCTCTTGTTTTTTACATCCAGTTCGTGGCCTCGCTGGTTCCTGGGTGCGTGGGTCTCCCTCTACGAAAGTATCCCTTCGGGGTCTTTCAGTATTTTATTATAAAACTCTGACAACTAATTGGAAAAAATCTATAGTGTTTAACATTTTATTGGCTATTCTTTATCTAAACCTCCCATTTTCTAATTTTCTGGCTCTGCCCTACATGTCTGCCATCCACCTCTATCAGTCCCTGTAACCCTCCAGATACTGCTGTACTCTTGCACATTTTCATCTTTGAATGTGGAAGAATGACTTTTCATCATAACTCACATTATACACTCACCTCTATTTCTGATATCTTCTTTGAATAACCGTAAACAAATGAATTAATTCCTGTTTTGTGCATGAATGAACAATCAGTTACCTATTATCGGAAACATCGCTAAATACTTAACTGTACAATATCTCACTTATTTGCTGCATTCCTACAGCAATAACTTACTCTTCTCATTATACAAATGAGGATCCTGGGCATTAGAAATGATAATTGGCTTTTTTCAAATGTATAGCATTTTTAAGTACTTGAATAAAAAACCAAAAGCAAGCTTGGTTCTTTTTCTCCTGATTTTATCATACCCATTTACTGAATTTCCTTATCACATTCTTCATAAATTATTGTGGCTTTAATATTGCGTCTTATTCATTACAGGCTTCTCTTGCCTCTGAGGTGATAGCTTCTTCAAGGTAAGGACCAAACTATTTGCCTTTGTATATTAGATATATGGTCCATTGATTGGCTGACTGAATGAAGACTGCATTGGAGACATCCATGCCTGTATTCCTGGTCATATACTTTGATGGAAGTTTGTCACTTTGGGATTATTTAATATATATCCATGTTAGAACAGCATCCTGATTTACCACAATTTTATATTCCATATTACTTTAATTTTGTAAGGTATCTAATTCTGGATACACAGGGAAAGCAATTCCTAGGTGAGCAGTTCAAGGACTGGGGAAAGAATTCAAGTCCTGATGGCAGTGGACTTGACCAGACAGTTTAAGGCAAAAGGTAGTTGCAAGATTCTTTGCTTCCTGTTTTCTAGAGCTTTACTAGGTACCATCTGTTGTCAGTCCCTGATACTTTACATGCTAGAATCCCTGGGAATCCTCTAATCATGGTAATCAAACTTTTTTTTATTAGACAAACAGTTTCAGTTACTTGTAGCCAAGAATTCTAATTCTGCAAGATATATGTATTATTTACAGAAGCCAATTTTGCTTTATTTCATTGCATAATAGATTTTTCAGATAATATGTCTTTGATATTTATGTGTTTGTATATTTGATATACATTCATGCGTGTATGAATGCTCACATGTATGTGGATATATATGTGTGCAGATGTGGAGACACATGTCTATGCCTGTGTAGACATTAGAGGTTGATGTTGGATATCGTCCTCAATTGCTTTCTACTTTATTTATTGAGCCACAGTCTCTTGCTGAATGAAGAGCTTGGTAGTTCAGTGACACTAGCTAACCAGCTTATTTCTTGCCTCTGCTAGGATGACAAATTTACCACCATACATACCCAGTATTTATGTATGTGGTGGAAATCTTAACTCCTGTCCACATGCCTGGACATTAACCCTTTACCTGCTGATCTGTCTCCCAAGCCCTGTACAAGAAAATTTTCACAAGCAACTGAAACCTCTGAACACTCAACAAGATATAGTTGACATTTTTAATATTTCATCTGGAGATGGGGAAGAGGAGGGAAAAAGAGGGGAAAGGGGGGATTTTGTTTGAGATAAGCAACCCTTGACACTAACCACAGATTGCCTTCATCCAGTAGCTGATTGTAGCTGAAACGGGCTCCCAATGCTAAGCACTGAGCCATTCTCTTGGAATCCAGTTGGGGAGACGGAGGAAGGATGAGCAAAGGAGCCAAGAAGGTTCTGGAGAAACCCACAGAAACAATTGACCTGACCTAGTGAGAGCACAGAGATCCTAGACATAAAGATGTGGAACCAGCATTTGATCAAACGAAGCCCTCTGAATGTGGGTGCCAGGTAGGAGACCAAGACAGTCTAAGGGACCTCTAACAGTGGAGCCAGTGTTTATCATAGAGCACAAATGGACTTTGGGAGCCCGTTCACTATGAAGGGATACTATTACAGCCCCGATACAGCAAGGAGGGCCTAGACCATCCCCCAAATGATATGATGGACTTTGAAGGTCTCCCATGTAGGGCCTCACTATCCCTGGGGAGGAAGTGGAGGATGGGTTGGGGGGTTGGTAGGGACCATGGGAGGATGGGAGGTGAGGGAATGGGGGGATGGATATGTAAATGAGTACCTCTAAAATAAAAAAAATGATTTTAAAGACTTGTTTTGAATTTATAAATCTTGATAACCCTGCTTATGGGCAAAGAAGCAGAGTCTACTCACATTTTATGAAACAATTCACTTATAGGATATCTAGTGCCATTGTAAGTTTCTGATTCACACTTATGGCAACAATAGCCACGGGGTTTGATATCATTTACTGAAAGGAAACAATACAATGTTAGGAGTTCTTTTCCTATTATTTGCTTACTTGCAGATAAAGAATGAGCAAAGTGAGCAGAGACTCTGTTGGGGGAAGAAAACATTGGAAAGCATGGCCTGCTGACAGTAATGTCTTATAGAATTTAATGTACCTTGAAAGGGAGCATAAATGCCCAGATGATAAGCTCAACCATGGAAGTAATTTCTTAGTGCCTGTGCTGATGTAAAACTATTTTCAGTAAACTTAGTAGCTTATACAAACTCTCAAAGCAAAAGAATTAATTAATTCATTCACTCACTCATTCACTCATTCATTCATTCATTCATTCATTCATACTTTCGCTCTTACTACATGCTAAGTTATGGAAATATGGAGATAAAGAATAGTCCAATAAAGCCATTAATTTGTACATGAACTTAGATGGTTGGGTAGGATCCTTACAGAATATTTAATTAGATACAATGGAACTGTTGTTTGCATTGTAAAATCAGTGTTCAACTGTGGGGGACCAAAGTATTTCTGCTATGGAATATTTTGAGATTCAGCCTTGGCTCTCATTAAACATGGAATACCAGAAAGCTCCGGCCCACTATTGTATTGTTAATGTCAGTAAGGCTACTACTGTTTACCATGGCCTGAGGGTAATATGCCTCTTATTTGCATCTGTATGTGCCTAAGCATCTGAATAGGACCTCACCTGGGCAGAGGAGAGAGGTGTGTGAATAACTTGTTGATGTAGAAGGTTAGGAAGAGAGGTGAGCAGTGAGAGCAGCGAGGGAACAAAGAGAGAAATGGTTGCCTTGTGATATTAGCAGGATGGTTAAGAAACACCAGAAAAGATGGCTAATAAAGAAATGATTCTAGTTCTACAACATAGAACTGAGAGCTCTCTGAAGATGACAAGATGTCTGTGTTTGGTCTTTATCCCTGTTGGGTTGCTAGGAGCTTCCAGGTCCACACACCCCCCACTCAGGTAGAACCTCGTGGACTAAGGCTGAGACATGCTGGGTCACGACATTCAACCAGTACTACTACTCTGAGATAATATTATCTTAGATTTTGTTGTTGTTGTTGTTGTTATTGTGGGTTTTGTAAACTAAAGAAGACTATAACATGACACTAGACATACTGAAAGTTACAGCATTTTGGTAGCAGTAATTTTGAGATTTTATAAAGCAAATGAGAATAATATAAGAGTCTGTGACACTAGAGGTAATATAGATTGTGTGTAAGAGTTTAGAGATAAGAAATTAGTACATGCTAACTAGATAGGAAGGTACCAAGAAAGACCTGAGACATAACATAAACTTTAAGATATCAATGATTACCAGTACTTAAAAGGAACTTAGTAATACTAAAGCCTTGCATAAAGTTTCTTAATAATACAGATTTAGTCTCAACATTGCCGAGAGCAGAGGATTTGTAAAAACATCAATATGCAAAGGGGTATAAAGACAAGCCAGACCTCAAAATTTTAAAATATTGTGATAGGATTACAGGAAAAATTCATTGTTAAAACTATGTTGAGAATTTATGGGAAATAAGAATGGATGGGGGCCTTGGGTGACAAAGAAGTGTTCTGAAGACAGGCAAAACAATTATTATATTTCATTGATTCTAACTCTCTTAGTCTTTTATACTTCAATATTTATAAACCAGGCACAGTTAATTTAATCAATAGCATCTTCATATTGTTTCATGTTTCATTCTGGTTTGAGGGTGATAGAACTAAAAAATTCTGAGCACAAAGTTGTCTTGACCATTTCAGGAGTTGTCTTAGAAAGATTAAGAAGTTTAATTTAAGAAAGACTTAAAATTAACTTAAAGTCATGATAATATTTTAATGTCTTCACTTTTAGAAACAAAACACAATGAAGGTAGAATAAAAAGAATAATTGTTTAGGATTGAAATATTAGATGAAATATTAGGATGGAGTTAGGGACAAATGCCTAGAAGAAATAAGGCTTGATGTGAGTTCCAGTAAGATGATTAGTTTAAAAAAGAAGAGAATAAAACATTCCACTTTCTACTGCAAAGAGTGCATTATACTCAATAATGTTTCTGTATTGCGTGAATGAAGGCAGCACTTAATAAAAAAGGACCATAATGTAATTACCAATAAATTAGAAAAACCACTAGGGTCAAATATGACAAAATGGAGAAGCTATTGGATGAAATTTTTTGCCTACTTTGGAAATAATAAAATATAGCAGTGAGAATGTGAGCACCAATAAAATACAACTTTGTAGTATTGGTTAAATTGCAACTAAGTAGTTGGCAGCTTTTCTTAGGAACTCTAATAAAGTATGTAAATAGCCAGGTGTCTAAGAAAATGACATATGATTCAGCATAAACAGATATATGAATACATTCCAGATTATGCTTTCAAACAGGGGAACTTTTAAATGAGTTATTTTATTCTTCTGAGTTTAGTTTCCACATAGGGAAAACTAGAAGTTAGAATTGCTGCCCAGTATTATGGGAATAGCTCATTACACATAAAATATCTAGGATAGTTTCAGCACATTGTAAGTGATGACAAAAAACAACTGAAATAGGTTATTTTTCTCCAAAATTTGTGGTGTCCACAAACAAGAACAAAGAAATATGTAAAAATGCATGAATTATCCTATTTCCCTGTTTTAGTAGAGCCAATCAATATAGGTTTATTTACAAAAAGTGACAAAGAACTCTAGAGAGTTGATGGGCTCTAAGGCAGGAGTACCATTTATGATTTTCTTTTGCTTTTTTTCATTTTTTTCTTTTCTTTTTTATATTATTATTATTTTTATTAGTTCAAATTAGGAACAAGCTTGTTTCACATGTCGATCCCTTCTCCCTCTCCCTCCCCTCATCCCCATCCCTCCTCCCCAACCCCCGACTTACCCCCACCCCATCCACCCTCCACTCCCCAGGCAGGGTAGGGCCCTCAACCAGGGCCCCAACAAAGTCCACCACATCATCCTGGGCTGGGCCTGGGCCCTTCCCCATGTGTCCAGGGCAAGAGTGCATCCCTTCACATGGGATGGGCTCTCAAAGTCCCTTCTTACACCAAGGAAAATACTAATCCACTACTAGAGGTCCCCTAGAGTGCAGAGGCTCCTCATTGACATCCATGTTCAGGGGTCTGGATCAGTCCTGTACTGGCCTCCCAGACAGCATCTGGGGTCGATGTGCTCCCCCTTGTTCACGCCAGCTGTTTCTGTGGGTTTCTCCAACCTGGTACTGACCCCTTCGATCTTCATTCCTCCCTCTCTTCAACTAAGTTCCAGAGTTCAGTTCAGAGTATATCTGTGCATGTCTGTCTGTGCTTCCATCAGCCACTGCATGAGGGCTCTAGCATGGCATAAAAAGTAGTCATCAATCTCATTTTAGGGGAAGGCCTTTTAGGTTATCCTCTCCACTATTGCCTGGATTGTCAGTTTGTGTCATTCTTGTAGGTCTATGGAAATCTCCTAGTGCCAGATCTCTCCTCAGACCTATAATGTCTCTCATCTTGCTCTCTCTCCTCCTCTATTGATCTCCCAACTCAGTATTTCTGCTCCTCCATTTCCTCTCCTCCACTCCTCTTCTCCTGCTCTCAATCTGGCAGCTCCCTCTCCCCTACCCTCATGCTCCCAATTAGCTCAGGAGTTCCTACCCCTTCCCATTCCTGAGGTCCATTTCTTTATGCCTTAGAGTGCTTCATGTTTCCTAGTTTCTTTGGTGAAGAGGATTATAGGCTGATAATCCTTTGCTCTAGGTCTAAAATTCATATATGAGTGAGTACATACCATGTTTGTCTTTTTGTAACTGGATTACCTCACTCAGGATTGTTTCTTCTAGTTCCATCCATTTGCCTGCAAATTAGAAGATTCCCTTGCTTTTTTCTGCTGAGTAGTACTCCATTGTATAAATGTACCACATTTTCTCTATCTATTCTTCAGTTGAGGGTCTTCTAGGTTACTTCCAGTTTCTGGCTATTACAAACAATGCTACTATGAACATGGTTGAACATATGTACTTGTTGTATGAATGTGCATTATTTGCAGCCTCAAATCAATGGTTTCCTCCAGGTGAAGCACAGGGAATTGAACCTGGGCCCTCATGCATTCAAGAAAATATTGTGAACTTATGACTGAACAGCATTCCTGGGCTCATTTTAGGGGAAACTCTTATTTCTCAAACTCTAGATTTTTGGCACAATACAGTCAATATTAATATGGAATGTAAGTATACATCTCCTTTAGTCCCTTACAGCAGCTGCATGGATTGAAAATTAGGTGAAACAAAACACATAAAGTATAGAAACCATGATGGTATAATACTAGATTTGTATTACGGGCTGAACTGTTAAATTCCAAGTCACTTTTCGCTTAATTTTTAATTTCTGAAGCTAGGAGAGAATGAGCCCAGAATTGGATCTGTTCATAGTTAAACGGTTTTCTCTTAGATGCTGTAGGGCTCTTTCAGATGTCAGATGCACCATAATTAAATGTATACTGCTCTGTTTATTGTACTTTGTGACTATCAGTCAGTCTGTTATTTGATTATGTTTCCTGACTTCTTCCTGACAATGTAATTCTCTGTTTTTGTTACCTGGAGGAGCAGGTGGGAAGAGGCAAGAAGCTCGTGACAAATGTTCATCCAATTGGGGTGATGCTTTTCTTCACCAGCTGAAAGGAATGATAACAATAGGCCTAGGTTTTTCTGTGGTTAGTACATTTTGTGAAAACGTAATACATTATTATTTCTTTATATGTACATCTCTGTGTTTGTGAAGTCAGAGAGGAGTGTCATCACTCAATCTGATGTTACATGAGTGCAGGAGACCCAAACTCTGGCATTATGGAAGAGCACAGCACTAGGAAGCATTATTCCATTTTCCCTACAACATCTATTTTAAATAATCTCTTTTTGTTTTTGAGAATAATGTATAATCACATCATTTCTACCTTCCTTTTTATGCTTCCAAACTCTCCAATATATTAGTCTTTGCTTTTTCAAATTCATGGCCTCCTTTTTCATTAGTTATTGTTACATATATATGTGCTTATTCATATATATACATACATATAAATACAACCTTTATACTTCAAAATGTTAAATGTATATATGTGCTCAGGAATGTTCATTTGGCATTGGTATTGGATAACCAATTGGTGTGCTCTTCCCTGGGAAAGACTATTTCTACTTCTTTCAGCATTCCTTTTTTTTTTCAGCATTACTTTTTGGATGTAGTCAGTTGTGTAGTGTTGAGGGCTCATGGTCTTTTCCCAATCCACTTTTAGCAACTCTGTTGTTCTTAGCCTTGTGCAAGTCTTGTTTAGGCAGTCAGATTGGTTAAAGTTTATGGGTGTCCCTTTTTAAATTACTAGAAGAGACAATCCCATATCAAACTCCCTTCTCCCTTGTTCTTTTTGTCCCCTATTCTGCCAAGATCACTGAACCTTGGGTGTATAGTTTTTTGTAGATGTATCTGTTGTGATTGGTCTCCACAAGTCTGTACTTTGACTGGTTACAGTTTTGTAGGTTGAAAAAAGAAGGATTTTGTTTGGTTTTGATGAGGCGTGAAGTCTACACATTCCCTAGTTATTATACTTATTTAGTATTGATCTTATCAAAGAAATTGGGGCAAGGGGGAGAGTATAAGTAGCAAGGGTAAAGGAGATAAATATTTAAGAAGGAGTGAAGAGGGTAAAATAACAGTAAAGTGTTTCACAGAAAAAAGTCCTAAGTAATTATACTACTAAGGTTCTACTGAAAAACACCCAACTAGGGAAGTTTTCTCATTGGGCTGACAATACTCCCTTGAACAGCAACACAAAAAAAAACACAAAATAAAAAAGACAATCAAACAACAAGTAATATCAATCATGGGAAAGCCCTCTTTTGAATTGGTGGTCAGGATTGTTCAAGAGACTCCCAAAACAGTACAGGCTATTGCTATTGTCTTTGGTTGACACCCTATGTTTTTGGTAGAAGTACATGTTTCATCAGTTTATCTATTTTCAGGCATCAACAAAGTTGTTATTTCTCAGAGGAAACCAAAGGATACAAAATCAGTCTTGATTCACATGATGGTAGATAGACGGATTCAATATTATCTCTTTTGATTAAATATGTTAGATTCCTCTGAATTCTGGCTCAGTGGGGCCTACCTTTGGACTTTTCTCTCAGATTTCATAGAATCCTGTTTGAATAAAAACCTTTTAAGTTACCTTAATCACAGACTGCCATTTTTGGTGTCCAGGGTTTCCCTTAATTCAGTACCTGACTGTCCTGCTCAAGTGGTATTTGTCATATTTGTTCATCCAGAAGCACCTTTGACTTAGGTCTCCACTGTAACTTACACCTGAGGCTACCATCTGGCTAAAAATTCATATTGTTCTTAATACGCCTGAAGGTGAGCTCAGCACCTGTATCCTCATGGCAAACTAAAGTCAACACCCTCAAAAAATCAAAGACCTGTTATCAAAATTCCAGTACATAGAGGAAATTAACTCCTTCCATAATCCCTTGTTTATTTTGACTCCTACCCTTTTTTTTGGGGGGGGGGGTCAAGACAGGGTTTTACTTTATAGCTTTGGAGCCTATCTGGTATGCTCTGTAGACCAGGCTGGCCTCGAACTCACAGAGATCCTCCTGCCTCTGCCTCCTGAGTGCTGGGATTAAAGGTGTGGGCCACCAATGGCGACCTCTATTCTTTATCAGTACTCTGATTATGCTATGCTTCATTTTGATGCTTGCCCCTGCCTTATTCAGTTACTCCAGCAACTGATCACCAGCATTTCTAAAATTACCACCATTGAGATGTTCATTACCAGGCTCTGGACCTTCTGACACTAGTGACAGGTTCCTCTAGGATTATGATGATGCTTCTTCATTATTAAAAAACAAAACAAACAAAACAACAACAACAACAACAAAAACAACATGGGGAGATGTGATTTTTGCTGACTTGTAGAGGTTGTACTGTGCCCATGTCCTGGCAGCTTATGTCAATAACTCTCTCCCTCTCGCAGAACTTCCTGCTTCTACCTGGCTTAAGTGAAGAATGTCCCTCGGCCTGGAGGACCTATTTTATCTGAAAGCTATCTCTAAACCAGATGCATGTCTCTAAACTAGATGTTTGACTTATCTTTAACTTTAACCCTCGCACATATCCCTGATAGAAGGCTCCCTTGGCACCCATGACTAAGACTTGTGGTAAGAACACAAGAATTGTGTCACTTAACATAAATTAGGGTTTGTTCCAGGCTCCCTAATGCTATATATTCCTTATATTCTGGAATAAAGTCAATTTGATTCACCAAAGTCTGTCTCCTGGAAGGCTGTCTCCATTCATACTCATGGGCACATGCAAAGTTTTCGGTCACTACTATTGCCTTTTGGCCTCTTGACCTGGTGGCTGGCAGACTGAGAGGGAAAGAAGACATCCCACAGCTTCCTGTACTTACACAATGGATCTTCCCATTGTTACATTCTACTCAACAGCTCTAACAACCATTACCTGTGATTTTTTCTTTAACAAACAGAAAGGGGAGTGTGAATGGAAAGTTATAACAGGATAGTTGGGAAGCTTGTTAGAGACATTCATGTTACAGACATTTAGCAAACGACAAATTTATGGTAGTCATAAATTGTAGGAAGGCTCCCTCTCAAAGATAAATATTATTCAAGTAGATACTTACAGTGACAGGAAGAATGAGTTTTATTTGAATTATTTGCTGCTTTGATAATACTCTCCTAAGAAGTAAGAGACGAGCAACCGCCAGTTGACAATGTAGTTTGCAAGCAAACTTTAAAATAAAACATGGGGACTGCAGAGATGGTTCAGAGGTTAAGAGAAGTGCATGCTCTTCCAGAGGTTCTGAGTTCAATTCCCAGCAACCACAAGGTGGGTGGCTCAGAGCCATCTATAATGAAATCTGGTGCCCTCTTCTGGTCTGCAGAGATACATGCAGGCAGAATACTGTATGCATAATAAATAAATCTTTAAAAATAAAATAAAATAAAACACGAGGGTTTACAAGACTGCTTCAGCATATGTGGGTGTGTCACTGTTTAATAATTTACTACAGATTGCTTTTCAGAATACTAGCAAGCATGGTGCAAAATGTACTCAAAGAGGCATAGAGTGACTTTCCTGAAAACTTCAGGGTTCTGCGAGGAGCTGAGAGAAACCTGAAGACACAAAACAAAAAGGAACATCTTACAAAAGCTTCAGTCATTATAAGTAGACATTCTGCAGCTAGACATGGATAAATCTATGTCTCTGTGTTACCATACAACTGTTTTCTTCACCATAATTGTTGAGCTTGTTTAGTTCCATTTAGTAACCATAAAATGAAATTACAAACAAGTTACTGATGTCATTTTTAGTTTATTTCAAACTATCGAGATTTACTCTGCTGTTCATAGATCTTAAATAACACTCTAGCCCTTAATGTAATCAATATTTAATTAAGTTATAGTTACTTATACTAACTGCCATTTAAATGAAAATTAAATGCTACCCTGTGGCCTTTAAGAGCTTATCACTTTTCCTATTAGATCACTGTATATGTTTAATGCTCTAATTTATCCTTATTGCTGGTGAGAGTATTTATAGTGACAAAAGATAGATTAATTTGCAAAACACTAAGAAAAATAAGTGCTTAACAGCCATATTGTTTTATCTTCTAAAGCCTGGTTTCTGTTTTTTTTTTTTTTTGCAAGTTCTTTATCTAGTCAGCTATCTTCACAGACCATTTATTACTGACTAAATTATGATTATAATATTCTTTGGTTTGCACATGTGTGCATACATATGTGTGCATATGTATGTGAGTGCATGTGTATGTGTACATGTCCTCCTACTGAAGCTTGGAGAAGGGTAGCTATGTTTTTTAGATCTGTAATTTAGTAATATTCCCAACATAGCAAAAAAAATGCAATTATTTATTTAATTTCTTCTTTCACCCCCCATTTCCTTTTATTTAGATTGTGGAGATTATGCTTCAGAGGCTAGAGGGTTCCCCACCCCCAATCACCTTTACTTTTCCTGGAGAGGTCTCATGCAGATCAGGCAGACCTAGAACTAATGAAGGAGAAACTTAAAGTAAAAAAATGTTTACTAGTAAGATTGCTCAGCAAATATTACATTGCATGAAGTAAAGTTTAGCTAAAGGACAATGCCTCCAATATGATTGGAAGACAAATAGCATATTATCCAGATTTTTAGATACTGTAGGAATGAAAATTGTGTACCATAATTAAAGTTTGGAGTTGAAGAGAAAGTTTGTTCACCAAGATTGAGTTCAAATTAAGCTGAATTCCCATAACAAAAGCAAAAAACAAAAACAAAAAATATTACCACCACCAATAACAACAAAACAGCCATTAGGCCTATCCTCATAACAAATAACTTGCCTCTAAGGGAAGAGGAGGGTCACTACCACCCTTAAATCCTGGTCTGCCATTAAGTCCCCTGTGTTCTCCCCTATCAGGAAAAGCATAATTCTGTCAGTTGGGCAACAGTTTTGCTATTTAAATTTCCCATCTGTCCAAGTATCCAGACAGTTTCCTGTGTCTGTTTAAATTGTTCAAAGAGTAACCAGAGGTTGGACCTGAAGGACATTTAAGGATGACACATATGTAAAAGGAGTAAGCCTAATGTCTACACAAATTATTAAAGTCTTCTATTCATGGAAGGCTCCTCTTTGAGCATTAGCTAGAGCCAAAGGAGTGTTGCCACTAAAGAGTTTTCTCCTGATATATGGAGTAGAATTTCCCTTATGGTGAGAAGAAAAGTGTATTTCTGTATCAGAATTACCTATGTTGTCAAGGATAACCTTGAACTTCTGATCCTACTGCTTCCATCTACCAAGTGCTATGATTATGGGATGCACCATAATGCCTGGTTTATAATTTAGCATCTGCTCACAAGAGCAAATAGCCTAGTCACTGCTCACACTTCCCATGGATTCAAAGGAATGCCATTCCCTCACATCCTACAACACACTGATATTCTGTGGCGAATTAGTGAAGTCCAGATGTAACTGGATAAGGCAAGACAGATTAGATGCTGCTCTGTAGTTGAATCAACCCTACTGTAACTACAGAAATTAGTGTAGACCTCAGGATAGTACCAGAAGAGATAACCGTTTCAATGCTCTAAATGGATGTTATCTCTCTACACTAGAAAACATGACCAAGTGTCTACAATAGCAGGCCTCAAAAGGAATAGGCAGGCTGATTTTGAAGATTATAAATACATCCTAACCAAATCAAAACTTTCTGTGAGGGATAGAAATCACTTTTATGACTTTGATATCCTCCATATTCCCTATCTCTGTAGCTGGCCTGTGAAATGCAATTATCTATAACACAATTTGCTAGACAATGGGAAATGGTAGTAAAATTTTAAAGTACTGTTGTTTAGATTCAGTATAAGGCCAATTTAGCCTAGGATAAAGTTTTACTTAATTCCTGGGCATGATTAAGAGCATTGACTGCTCTTCCCAAGGATATGAATTAATTTCCCACTATCCACACTGGTACAGACCACAACCACTTATACCAAGAGCTCCACAGGATTCTACATCCTCTTCTGGCACCTACAACATAAATTACACACATACACACACAAAAAACCATGTACACAATTAAAATAAATGTGTAAATTATAACTGAATTCAAAGATATCCATAAAAATAGGAGATCCCAGGAAACGCTGTAGTTTTCAGTAGGGAGAACTAAGTCAAAAACTGGATTCCAATAAGATTCAAAACTGACTATCCAGGAGAGGGTCCATTTCTGGAGATCTCCTGGCTGACACAGTTATAAAATGGTATTACCAACACTATGTGTAATCTAGTGTTGCAGAAAGAGGAGGCAGACATGGAGAAAGTGGTGATGATGAGTGTGAAAATGTCATCTACAAGAAGTAAGTATCATTATTTACAAGAAACTTCTGGCATGCAACAGATTTCTTATTTTCAATGAAATTGTAGAAGTGTGTTGGGAGCCATACAGCTTGGCATGAACTTTTATGCCAAATTTGGCAAGCCCCACACTTATAGAACTGTCTTTTGATTACAAATGGCTTCTAGAAGCATGAGCACCCAGAAGGAACAACATGACCCAGATGTCAATCCATTGTTCCAACCATAGGCCCACTTACCTAAGCAACCCTCCTGAGTCCCACCACTTATCTAGGCAACTCTCCCTCACCCCACCACTAACCTAGGTAACCCTCCCTCTCCCCACCACCCATGAACTTTTTACCCTGACAATATCCTCCTTCTATAGTTTTCTAACATCCTGCTTGAACTAACACCTGGCTCTTGGCCTCTCCTCCCCCTCCCCTTTACCCCATACTACTGACTATATAAGCTAGCTGGAAAAAATAAAATTTGCCACTTGATCAGAATCCTGTCTTGTGGTCATTCACTTGCATCTCTTGTCTCCATTCCCCTCTCTGGACTTCTTGCTCTAGGTTGCTGTCCTGCAGGTTGGAACAACTAAAGAAGTGAGATTTTCTGAGAAATACAATCATATGGCAAATAATTTGAATTTTTTACAAACATTTATATGATCTACACTGTGCAAACAACATGAAATACAACCTGTATTCCACTCACTTTGTGAGTAGCCAGTTAACAGTCCATTCTCTTATGTTTAATACATCAGTTTTCTTTATCCACCACAGCTGCACAATAGATCTTCAGGTCAGTAACTGATCTATATCCTTCATTTCTCTGTCAAAGGTTATCTGGCTTAAATTCATTCAGTATTTAATTCTTATCCAGAATACCAGAAGCTCAGGAGAAATTGATCTAAAACCTAGTCTTAGAACCCCAAGACCTAAGGATGGTACAATGAAGTATTGCAAATGATTCATGTGTTCCAAGGTACCAAGCTGGTTTTCATGCATGCTGATCATTTATGTTACTCTTCTAACATAGAATATTTCCCCTTTTCTATATTCCTCTTCTGACAAAATCTTAAATGGTCTCCTGAATAGCTAACTAGTGGCTGCTCTTCCATAAAGCTTTCCTCACTTGTTCCATTGGCTTGTCCTCTTTGTTCCCATAGCTTTATAAGCTCTTACTACATTAGATTATATGTATTTTTGTGTTTTCCTCTGTGGGACTTTGGATTCTTTAAGAGTATAGCTCTTTTTTCCATCTTTGCATTCTTAGGCCCAACAGATGCCTGGATTTTATTGCTCTTTTATGAATAAGCAGATACATCTAATATTAAGACCATGTTATTTTCTTGACAAAGCACAGATCTTATAAAATATGAACTATACTTTTGTAATGTGCAAGAGATGTACTTTTTCATGGAAAATATAAGCTATGCACTTTGAGAAGTCTACACCAGCTAAGAGCTAGCAGATGGGCTACAAGAAATATGTGCCAGGAACTGGACATTCCAGACATATGCTAAAAAATGATTTGAAGTGGGGCTGAAGAGGAATGTGAAGCAAGGATAGTTTTATGGCATAATTAAAGGCCTCAAGATAAATTCAATGCAACATTTTAGAAAGTTGAAAACATTCTGTGGAAGAATAGAATGATAGGTGGCATCCAGACTTTGATTAATGTAAGTATCCACAGCCTGTAATGCCATGGCATACATGTATGTGGATTTTTAAATTTATTAATACAATTCTAGTTATCCTTCCTATTTTTTCTCAATTAAAATATACATATGAATAAAATATTTTCATTCCTTTTTAAAAGAGATGCTGAAAGACAAAATATATAGGATTATAGAATAGATTATAATGAGTGACTTTAGACACTAAAGGCCACAGCATCAGCAAGAGGCATTAGGATTTTGAACAGGATATAAATTCAGATATTAGGTGAAGACATCAGAGCATAAGTCTTTAAAGGCTCAACCCCTCCTTCTGGAAACAAGTGTGTCCTATCTCTTTCTAATTGCCTAGTTCCAAATTATGCAATGCTGCTGTGATTTAAAAGGCCTGAAGTCAAGTTTCACAACTAGCTTAAGATCTTTCAAAGATAGAAACAATGCCTGACTTTGCATCTATATCTATGTTAGAGTCTTTTAGGCAGTCAATATGATTGGTATTCAATTTGTAGCTCTGTCTTTCTCCAAAAAAGCCAAAACATACTTACTAGCTTTTGTAAAGTCTTATATCATAGTCTTGTCTGAGAGCAAGCTACACAAGACTTGTCACTTAGCATTGGTGAAGTACAATGTTTGGAAACATGTAACCTTGATGCTAAATGAGAATAGGATATATAATAGCTGAATTCTCCACCTGAGGAAGGATCATGAATGTATAAATTGAAATATATTAGCCTCTATTCAAACAAGAAAATATTCAAGGAAAGGAAAAGGGAACACACATCATGCTGGAAAAACAAAGACAAAAATATCCCACCCATGCCATGTGTTAACTCTTCTGTTATTTTCACCTCGGTGACCCCATACAGCAGATGTCTTTAATACAGGTGTTGTCTGAATATTTGTTTTAAGGTTGAAAACCATAAAGTTTATGACTAAACCACCAATTCATCGGTTGTCCATCATTCATTTGACAACTGTGAATGGCAAGATATCAGAGAGTGTGGTGTTAAACCCATAGTGGGACACTATATCTGAAGGGTAGCCTCTTTTAGAGATTTCCCTTGTCCAGGGCTACTCAACCTTCTTATTCAGTCCATGCACAATACCTGAGTCTACATTTCTTAAGGTCCACGATGGTTTTCTCTTCAAATCCAACTGGGTATTTTTGTTTTTACCTGTGGACACAATGGCCTTTAAACTCTCAAAATCTGAAAGTGACTTTAGGAGGATATAAGTTTTTATATTGTTATGACCACTGTAAACCATGATTTCAGCAAGATCAGCAAGTTGTTCCTTGTCACTGTTGAGTACAAACATTCCATTAGCATGGTATATCTGAGCATTTTTTTATCACTATGTAAGTATGGTTGTCTGAAACTGAATACATTTCAGAAGATAATGGTTTTTTTGCACAAAATTCTGAAATATTCTAGGATTTTAAATTTGTATAAGAAGTTTTAGAAATTATAATCCTTTGGAAAGTCACTGAAATGAGATTTTTTTCCAGTGTTGGTGATGACTCACTGATATTTACTCAGCCATCTTCCACAGTTTCTTTGAGTGACCACAGCCCTCAAATACCCTGTACTTTCAAAGCAAATGTTCTCAAGTCTTTCATTCTCACAGCATTTCAGAGAGGTCAGGCTACTGACCTCTGATTCAATCACTGTATTTTTCTTTGCCATTGTTTCCTGGTTTCTTTCTTTTTTGTGCTTTTTAATTCTGTCCCATTGACAAACTAGTTTCCTATGTTTGTTTCTAGAATTTGTAAACCAACCCTGGAGCCAAACAGCCCATAGCAAAAGAAATCAGGCTGGATGATAGAATTATTGAAGGAGCAGAAAGACAAGGTAGTGAGAATATTAGGCTGAACAATTAATGGTCCTACTCTGCCTCGGACTGTAGATGGGCACTTGAATATACACTAACTTTGATGGAACTGGGGCAAAAAAATCATCCCCTTGTGAACAAGAACTTTAATATAATATTTGTATTTCTTAGTTTTAGATGATAGTGATAGATGCTACATCATGTATAGGTGATAAATACAGATAGATATATAGATAGATAGGTAGTTAGATAGAAAGATAGAGAAATGGTAGATAGATAGATGATACATGTATAGATAAACAGAGAACATAAGGTTGCATTATTATGGGAGTAGGGACGATCTGGAAGGAACAGGGGGAGAGAAAAACATACTCAAAATATTTTACATGAAAAATTTATTTTAAAATATTAGTTTCATTACAATGGATTTATTTACAATGTCCAAAGGTTTTGTTGAAGAAACCTCTTTAAACTTAGAACCACTTTGTTAGCAATAAAAGATGTGTTGCAAGAACATAGAAGGTAAACTCCAGGGGGGCTTGGAATGTGTTTAATATTTTTATTATATCCAGTCCTTAGAACATGGAATCTTGGTGCACCATAATTGGTGCTCAGGTAACATTCATGGTCTTTGTCAATAAGTCTTGGCCTTTGGAAAGGGAGTGATTATGCAGTCATCTGACAATCTAGGTCATTCTTGGTTTCCAGATATTTTTTGGCAAAAGTACTTCATGTTCTGCAATAATCCCCTTCAGTCTATAGTTACTCCTACTACACAAGTGATGGTGACACCATGTATAATAATTCTTGTTCTGTCTAAGGTCTGTCTCTTAATGTTCAACAAGATTAACCTGGAATACTGAAGCTTC
The DNA here is from genome assembly GCF_003668045.3 of Cricetulus griseus. Taxonomy (NCBI): domain Eukaryota; kingdom Metazoa; phylum Chordata; class Mammalia; order Rodentia; family Cricetidae; genus Cricetulus; species Cricetulus griseus. The sequence goes on from NC_048595.1 coordinate 71,870,912, forward strand.
CATTACTAAGGCACATAAACTCAGACAAAATGACGTCAGTTCCTTTTCCTTTGCAAGTGTGGTTTGATTAATTTTTATTCAGTACTTTTCAAAGTATTTTTTCATGGCCTAACATATATGAATAAAAGACTGAATAGGACATTAGATACTTTATCTTTTGTAGGAAGAGAAGTACCATTTTTTACTACCTATATTGGTTTAAATTTCAAGAACATCTCCATTGTTTTATTTTTTTTAAAGTTTTAAATCTGGAACTTGAATTTTCTACTGAAAGGATCCAAGTGAATAATGTCAGTTATGGGTCCCTACTGTTTGTTAGGCTGCATTCTAGGAACTTGGTATATTTTGTTTGCTAACTTCTCATGAATGTCCTATGATGCATGCATTACTATTAGTCTCACTGTTCAGAAACAGGGACATTAAAACATCAGAAATCTTATAAAATCTATCCACTACTATTTGCTGTCAAAATTAAGATCCAAAGGGGAACTTGTTAGTTCCTGAACCCACACTCTTGACCCAATTAATTATGAGACCTGGAAAGCATCAAAGATCAGCACTTCCCTGCAAGCTGTAGAATAGTTTTTGCTTCTGGGAATGTTTCCAGAAACTAGTCATGATTTTCCTTGGTGGATAGGACTTTTACCAAAAATGAGAACCATATGTGCTCAGACATGTCAGAACTGCATTTTGTTCCCTTGGAAAGAATCCCTTAGAATTCCTGCTTGGTTTATGACTTGGGTATAGTTTCCCACATTTTAGATTTAAAAGCTTAATCTACAATTTAATCAAGATGAGGGTAGAACTTTCACTGTGCCCCTAACAGGCAATGATATTTTAAAGGAAGACAAATATTTATGTTCCTCATACTTGCCAGTAAACAGTAATAAACTAGACATACTTATGGAGCTGATGATAATGCTCATGGGTCCTGGTTGCTTGTATCTCACCTATTTGGTCTCAAAGTACTGTCTCCATGCTACTGTAAACAATTGGCTTCAGGACCTCTGTTCCATTTTGTGGCTAGACTTCTTCTTACACTGCTCCGTGGCTTTTCACTAGATAATGGGCTCAGATTTGTCTTCCCTTGCTGCTGTCACCCAGGTAGTCTCCTGACAGAATGCAGTTTTAGTGTCTCCATTTTAGCACACATCAAGTTTTATTATTCCTTCCTAGACTTCTGTCCTGTTAGGTGTTTTTCTTCTCCTTATTTCAGTACTAAGTTAGAGAAAATATGAACTCAAAGGAAGAGATCTCAGCATCCACAAGTCACTTATAACATGAGTGGATCATCTGTGAAGTGACAGAGAAACACAGCCAATTGTTTACAGACTGTAAGAAATGGATGGAAACTTTCCAAAGGAAAAAATTGAAAAATTTGTATTACCTCAATTCTAAGCTGAGACAACTACAGAGATATTTTTAATAGGTGTTTGAAAATTAGGAATCAAACAGAGAAAATTGGAAAGTAAATTTATATGATGATAAAACAATCCTGTCATTGAAGGGTGGAGTATTAATAGTTGGTCATTTTAACTTCCAAAGTAAATAATCTATTGGGAATAGATTTCTCCAAAACTACCAAAGTTTACTTTTAGTACAATGGCATTTCTTATTAATAATAATTGACTTTCCCCCCCTACGTTCCCTCCTCTAGTCTTACAAGTTATTAAACTTTTATTTAAGTTAATTTTAACTCAGATGCTTATGATTAGCCTGACCACTACTAAGTCTCAAATCTTTAGCTAGAGAAGACAGAAAGCACCTTGAATTGATGTTGCAGAATACAGAACTCCAAAAATACTTGATTGCTCCTTATCCATAAAAGTTATTCATATGCTGCACAAATATTTACTCTAGACTTATTGGATTAATGAAGATTATTTTAAAATAAAAAGAATTTCTCAAATGAAAAATATCCTTATAGAATAAAATTCTGGGACTAAAAATCCTAATGAGCAAAATCCTTAAAGTTAACAGTCCCAGATGTTCATATTCTGGAAGATAGAATTTCCCCAAACATAAAGTTCATAGAAGAAAAGCTAGACTACATTACAGAGGTTAGAAAACAGCACAAAATATGTCAATGATGAAAACTTCAGTTTGAAAAATATGTAGGCTGAACTAAATTGGTATTCCTTTTACTTGATAAACTTTCCAGGATTATTTAAAGAATTCAAGATTTGTTAGCCTGAAGAAGCCAAAAGCGTGTTTAACTATTTTGTGTATACTAAAGAATAAGAAGAAACTACATTATGGTGTTGCTCTATGTATTACTCTGCATTCTATAGAGCAGACGAACTGACACATATATGTAATGAAAGTTAATGTATATCATGAAAGTTAATATTGTGGATATTTTTATAACTATATGTGTAACTATATAATATAAGTATATATGTATAATCATAAAGATATTCACTACATTAACTTCCATGACTGGGATGTGGTTAGTGCAATAATGACCCATTGCACACTGGGGAGTCAGAGAGAATTGTAGTTTCGTAGTCCATGAGCTGGTTGTCTCAAGATATGGTATGGGGATTTTAATAAGAATGGCGCCCATAGGCTCAATTTAAATACTTAGTCACCAGGGAGTGGCACTATTTGAATAGGTAAGGCCATATTGAAGAAGTATCTGGGGGTAGGCTTTAAGGCTTCAAAAGCCCATGCCTGGTTCAGGCTCACTTTCTTTGCTAGCAGATCAGGATACAGCTCTCAGCTAATTCTCCAGCACCATGCCTGCATGCTACCATGCTCTCTGCTATGATGATAATAGAATAAGCCTCTGAAACTATCAGCAAGCCCCCAATTAAATGCTTTCTTCATTAGAAGTTTCCTTGGTGATGGTACCTCTTCATAGTAATATATTATTGACTAAGACACCTAAGATCAATAACTCAGTCTCAGTCTGAGGCTGAGAGTCCGGAAGTTCCCTAGATAGTCACTGGAATGAATTCATGATGACACAAAAGTCTGTAATGGTGATGGAATTTTGGCATGTGCTGCCTGGCTAATTTTTTTTCTTCTTTTCCAGTTGTATTTAATTTGGATTCTCAGACTATTTTATAGTGCTACCTACATCCAGGGTAGGTCTTTTCCCCACAGTTAGCATTCTACATATCAGTTGTCACTGGAAATGCCTTCAAAGACACTCCCCAAGGTGTACTCTACTATGCTTTCATGAACCTGTCAATCCAATCATATTGACAAGAGTAACAAGAGTATAGAATTCTATAAAATCTAAGCAACACAGAAACATGGAACAGAAATGAGATAATTCAGTAAAGAATGCTCATGGATTGGTAACAAAAATAACAAAAAACCCTCTAAAATGAGAATTACCACATGGAATATGTTGTGAAAGCATCCTTCAGGGACAATTAATTTACCCTCTAAGCAATCAGCCATCAAAATTCAAACCTTTAAAATATAGTTATTGATCTTGGAAGCTGGCCAGCTCTTAGAGCTTATTTCTACAATTTCATATATTCTAGCCCTGCAATATGCTTTTTCACAGGGCTTTTCTTTTCAGCTTGTGTCTTTTGTTTTTAAGTGTTAATTTTTAGTCCTTTCTTACTACTTCCAAGTTTGTGTGTTGATTTTTCATTTTCACACCATTGCTGATGAGAGATAAAAATTGAGTTCTAATTTGTTAAATGTAGTTTCAAAATTTTGACATTGGTAAAGTCCAAAGTTATAACATCAACTTTGCTTTTCAGTAATCTATGCACATAAAAATATGAAGACTTCTCAATAAACAAGATTTCCTCTTCACATATTTATATTTATGACAAAAAGTGTCTTCAGATCTCTGCTTTTGAGTGACTTTCTATATGGTAAATAAATATGACAGCTTTGAATTAAAATCAAAAGTGTTGGACTGTTTATCCTGGTACTTCATATATGTCAGTTATGAGCTGGGTGCATAGGCCACTAACCACAGGGATGTGTTGATGGCTCTCATTATGTGACCTCCTTTATATATATTTCACTATTTATAACTATCTTATCACTGTAACTCTTGTTAATGGACCTCAGTGTCACTTCTAGAAAAATATGTTTGTTAGTCTTGATTATTTTGTGTAAGGGCCTTAGAAGTCTATTGTCTTAATATTTGTTTCACAAATTATCTTTAAGATGTAAATAAATTTATTCAAAATAATTTTTCAGGATTTTCTTCTTACATATTTTTCTGTTTTGAGATATCAGCATTCAATACTATAATGAACATTTTGGATTATATATTGTAGAAATATGGTTAGCTCATGCAAAAATTTCATGAAATGGTTTATTTAAAAAGGTTTATATAAAAAAACTAAGAGGTGGAGATTTGGTGGGAGTGGGGGAGGAGAGGAGGAGCTGGGATTGACATGTGAAGTATGCTTGTTTCTAATTTAAATAAAAAATTAAAAAATTGGGGTACATAGTGAGATTTATGCGTGAGTCTGAGCTACATGGTGATCCTTCCTTCCTTTATTTAATTAGGTACTATTTCCCAAAGCTCATCTATGTTAATTGTTTGTTCTCATCCTGTAGAAGCACATAAAGAGGTTATTAAATTGAATCACTTCACATTGCTTTATATCTCAGATTGGAATTGAGATTGTAGAAACTGCAAGGAAGGATATTTCCTTCAGACATTTGTTGTCATTTAGCTCCTATTGGTGTGCATACTTCTAATATCTTATTAAGTATATAATAATCATAAACTATACATTCCCTTTTAATCTAGGATAGTGTAAAAGTACATTCCTAATAAGAACCTAATATAAATACACATATATAAAGTTTTGTAATATCTTATGAATTAATGCTCAAGAAGGAAGAAGATTAAATCCTAAATTTGCCTTAACTTTCCTGAACACTTTTACTAGTTCCTTAACTTCTATAGAATCCATTGCCATGATTACCATTATTACTCATAATATAAGCAGTTCATCAATCATAGGGAATTCCAAGTTTCCTTAAGGTTTATTGTATTTCGAAGAAGAAATTATAATGTCATATCATGACACATTCTTGCTGCAAGCACAATTCTATAATTATAAAAAGAGTCATAAAAAGCTGTAATTCTAGCCTGTAGCTGAAGAAGGCTCATGATAAAATCCAGATACAGAAAAAAAAAAGCAATGTAGTACCATAAGAACTTCAAATGAACTATGATTTAATTTCAAGCACTCTATCATTCTAAAAAAGAACTGTTTCCAAATGTTTCATTCATAGATCTCTGTGATAATCCTTGTAGAGGAAGGAAAGAATGGAGTTGTCTAAATATTTCCCTCAAAGGAAGCCTAGACTGATAAGAAAATTAATGAACACATAATATGTAGGTTTTTAATTCCTATAGGTAGCTGGATCTCACATTATAATCTTAGTTAAGGTAATAAGTATATTATTTCACAAAGATATTTTAAAAATGAAACAGGTTTAAAAAATATGAATCTACTCCTTATGAAAATTCATGGGAAGGGGGACAGGTAGGTTCTGGGGTGACCTAGACTATAAAAACACACTTGTCATTTTTGAGGCATTCAGAAACTCAAATTGTACCACAGGTGTGGATAAAGAAAAAAAATATTTATAGACATTGAAGGTAATTTCATTATGCAGTCTCAACTATCCATAAAGAATATAGAAAAAGTTGTTATGTAGAGGGCATAGGAAGAAATGGAGAGTGAATTTTGGTGGACAGATAACAATGTGCTTATAGTAATATTTTTCAATCCTTTCCTTCACATAATCACCACAACTACCCAATGACATAAATGTTTTATATCCACTTTGAATTTTACATAACCCAGAGGATAGAGGTGTGAAGCAACTGGTCTAAAGTCCTTTCCTCACTAAATAGCAGTGATAAAATTCAAACTTTATATTTGGTGATATTGCTCCCATGATAGGGGTGTTCAAACATGCATTATTTTTGTACAATTGTAAACATACAGATGGCTGTAATATGTAGAAAGTTAGAAGAAATTTTTCTTTTAAACCATTTGGTATTTCTTACTGGAATACTGAACCATTTCTAAGGGTTAAAAATTACAGTGGAACTAAAACAAGAGAGAAAAGAAAAAGGAATGAGGGCTCATGACATAACAAAAGGTAGGAAAACTTGGCACATAATGGTAAGGGGTTATTGTCAAAATATACAGTAAAGGATGGAAAGGCAATTTTATAATTGTTGGGCTGCTTTTTTACTTTTAAAAATGAGACAAAATGCAGAACATGATTTTTTTTCACTAGGCAATTCATGCTTCAGCTTGAGAATGAAGCTAGGCAGCTTGCATTCAGGACTAGAAGCAGTGATTAGCTTGGGCGCACAATGTTCACGAAGCCTGTCCATGACTGGCAAAATGCCTATCAGTGGCACAGCAGCAGCACAGTAGCTGCAGCCCTGTCATCTTACTGAGGAAGGAGGGGTGGCAATGTCTACTAGGTGTCAGGAAGCTTGACAACTGGCCATTTATCATTTGAAAAATTTCAATGAACAAAAGAAAATACAGTACATGTGAAATCATAGAAATATTTAGCTGAAATAAACCATCAGTTGTCTATCTCCACAATTTGTAGGATGCTCCCAGAGCAGTGTCCAGGGGCTGCACTGCAATGACAGTCCCTGTGTCAATGACATTGCTTCACTATGTCCTAGTAGGTAAGTGAATAACTTTGCATTTTATTTGCCCAGTCTCTTCCCATAGTTACTACTCTACCTGAGAAACAGAAGTAACATAATTTATTAAAAACTACCTTTAGAGATCTCAAATATCATTGAAGAAAAGAAATTAAGTGATTCAGAACAAATGAATATACTTGGCCCAGGGACTGGGGTGACATCTGGGTAAGTAGTATGGGGGTTCATGATGTGAAATTATCAAAGAATCAGCATAAAATTATTTTTGAGAGTGAGAGGAAGAGAGAGAGAGAGAGAGAGAGAGAGAGAGAGAGAGAGAGAGAGAGAGAGCAAACTACCTACAAGTTGTTCTATTATTTTCATGGGTGCACCATTTCTATTACAATAAATAAATTAGGACAACAAATGTTAAAAATTAGGTGAATGGAATTTCTACTTCTCTTCATTTTTTCCAGCAAGAATATAAAGTTTCTCCTTATTTTTCATGTTTTGTCCTCTTACTTTTCAATCGTGACAACAGCATTTGCATGCATATTCTACCAAGTTATACACTCCACTTTCTAGGAATCTCTATGTAGAAAACAAGCAAACAAGTGACTGTGGGGACTTCCTCCAAAGTCAAGACATTTTGACAATAATTTTACCCATATTTTCCACTTACATTGAATGCCTTTTACCACCTGTTGGTGTCTACCTGACCTCTACTCCCACAGCTGCAGCCTGGTTATTCTATAGATGCAATGTTTTCCTCATCAATGTCAATATAGATTGGAGCTGTTGGTTTAAAGTGACTGCCCTGTGGCAGTTCTCCTTAAACAAAAATTAGAAACACTTAGACTTAGGTGAAATTTCAAGGGCCAAGAGCTACCCAGGAAGTCATGTTGGAGGTATAATCAACTTGTATCTCTGTCTGAGATTTGTCTTACATGAGACGGGGGACACAAACATCAGAGACAATGCATTTTCTTTTTGGTGGATTGTTCCTTTCCTGGGGAGATTGAGAAAATCTACCCAGGTAGAGAACCAATGACCACACAAATAATAATGCACCCCAAGTCCAACTTACAATATCAATGAAGGCTACTGACAGGACTCTATGATAAGGGTTACTTACAGGTGTTTGCATGACTCAAAGCTGCATCAATAAAAAGCCCAATTCTGGGGCAAAGGCTGCACAATATTTAATAGGCAGTCTTGTGCTCTTGGGACTTATCTTAGCCATGCTACTTTTGCTCTGGTGAGATGCCATAGAGAGCACAGCAGCAGGTAGGCAGATGTGATGCTGGAACAGTAGCTGAGAAGTTACAACTTTTCAGCAAGTTGGAGACAGAGAAATAGATGGACTGGGGCTGGTGTGGACTTTAAAGTCTCCAAATCTATGCCCCAGTAGCACATCTCATAATTCTTCCCAAACAGTCCAATTCAAAACCAAACATTCCAATAGATGAACTATGGGGACCATTCTCATTCAAACCACCAACTGGACTATCCTTCTAAGAGGGTAGTAAGTCATTAAGTTAATTCAACCTGAAAATTCAGCCAATTCTGCATTGTGTATATAGGAGACTTTTAGATTCCAGAGTCTTGCTAGCTCTTCTGGCTATCCTTAGTTGCCCATTATTAGTGGTAGAACTCCACTAGGAAGAAATAGATAACAGAGGATAGAAACACCATTTTATACTTGTTGAATTTGTTTTGTTTTTAGTTCAAGATGAAACAAACTCCATCTTCCTCCTTTAGAGAAAATAAAGTATATTCATATAACATTGTGAAGAGAGGGACCTCCACCAGCATTGAATGATTCAATTCAGAACTTCCTGTTTAAAGAGCTTTCATCCATGATAGAAATTCAATTCAGAACCTCCTGAGCCTTAATGATCTCCCATCTGGATTTAAAATTTCAAGTCTGAAATTTCACCTCCCCTTCTTTCTGCTCCTACATTGTCCCTAGTCTCCTTTTCTCAGTGGTCCCCAAACACAGAAGGGTGTTACAGATGGTCTTCTATGGAAGATCATTGAGCTACTAGGCCACAAGTGTAACTTGTTCTCCGGAGCTACATCAGTGTTTAGCAGTTGCTGTGATACATCATCCATTGAAAAAGGGATGTTTCCTTCTCTGACAAATTGCAGCTGACAGCACCACCATAAATAAAAATGTTTACAATGCACTTTAAAATTTTTTATTTATGTATTTCAACCCCCCAAACCCATCCCCCAACTCATTCCCAGGGATAGTGAGGCCCTGCACCAGGGACCTTCAAAGTCTGTCATATAATTTGGGGTATGGTCTAGGCCCTCCTTGCTATATCTGGGCTGCAATAGTATCCCTCCATAGAGAAGGGGCTCCCAAAGTCCATTTGTGCTCTAGGGTTAAAGACTGGCTCCACTGTTAAAGGTCCCATAGACTGTCTTGGCTTTCTAGCTGGCACACACATTCAGAGGGCTTGGTTCAGTGCAATGCTGTTTCCCCAGCTTTATGACTAGGGTCTCCATGCTCTCACTAGTTCAGATCAACTCTTTATGAGTGTTTCTGTAGCACCATCTTGTCTACTTTGCTCATCTCTCCTCCCTCTCCACAACTGGATTCCAGGAGTATAGTTTAGAGCTTAGCTGTGGGTGCCTGTTTTTGCTTTGAACAGCTACTGGATGAAGGCTCTAGGAATGGTAACCAAGGTACATATCAATCTCATTATAGGTGAAGTGCATTGATGGCATTTTCTCCACCACTACTTGGATTGTTAGTTGGGGTCATCCCTGTGGATCCCCAAACATTTCCCCTGTGCCAGACCTCTCTATAAACCTGTACTGTCTCCCTCTATCAAGGCATCTTCTTTCTTGCCCTTCTCTATTCCTCCCCTGTCTCAGTCCTCTTGTTAATAGGATGCTTCAGAAATTTGAGGTTACTATCTTGTTCTGGCATTCAGATAACAACCGCAGTAGCAACAGCCTGTATAGTTTGGGGAGGCCTCAACGGCCTCTGAGAATAAAACTCTGATGGAAGAACCAGGATTTTCACTTAGTAACCTATGGTCTTTTGCAGTGTCCTTTTCCAACCATCCAAGGTGCCCCCTTCAGTTGCTATTTTAATAACCCAGTCCTAGTTTCAATTAACCTAGCCTCTTTAGGGTAGCAGTAAAGTAAAGGGAAGTATCACCGCACACAAGCGTTTTGGAAACAATTCTGCAAATCAGTGTTTATCAAATGTAGTCCCTACTGAATCAACTTGTATAACTCTCCTATAAACAGTTCATCCAGTCTGGTAAGCTGTTCATCAAACACCACTATTCTTATTTCAAGTTCCCCAGTATGTTTGTTCTTTCTTTGTTGTCTTCTATTACCTGATAAATATGGGGACTTGGGCTAGTAATAAATTGGTATTTCTTAGGTTTCATGTAAGCAAGTTTACTAGGAACTTATTTTCCTCATATTGCCTAAAGTTATGAAGGTTTTGTCTTAGTGTCTTAGGGAAAAATGAGTAGTAATATTACTCAGTTTTGTTGTTGTTTTGCTTCCAAAGCTCTCATACTTATATCATCTGCACCCATTTCCCACAGCCTTGGGGGCCAAGCTGTGGCAGATTGGCCACTGCTTCTATAAGTCTTTCCTAATCCAAACAATTCAGGTGTGGAGTATTCCTGATTATTATAGATGGTGGACTTTGTTTGATTTGCTTTGGTAATTTTCTGTTTATTTTTGAGACACTCTTACTATGTAGCTCTTCAGGCTATGTAAGCCAAACTGGTCACAAGTTCATTGATACCTTATTGCCTCTACCTCTGAACAGACACCTTTGACCACATATTTTCTTATATTGGATTATAGTTCAGAGTTCTGCATGTTAAATAAGTGATTTCTCCTTCCTAGCTTTTAAAGGTTGAGTCCGAGGGTTACCTTATACCACTTTTACCATATTCTGTTCCTGCTCACCCTCTGATTCTTCTCATGGATTCCAAGTTTTAGGAATCCCAGGAAGCAATCTGTAGCACAGACCTAACTTGTACTCTCTTTCCCTTTCACCTCCAAAATCACAAGAAATGACAAGGCAGCACCTCTATCCTGTGTCTTTCCACATTGTAATTACTCATTTTTATAGAAAGGCTCTTCTTGGACAATAACCTTGGCCTCAGATGAATTTCTCCCTTTGCATATACATGATTAGGCAACCCCTACAGCAGCTTTCTGATACTCTTTTCCATTATATATTACACTCTGATATTTTAAAATCTTCAAATGTTCTAAGGACATCTCTGTAATAGTAGAGTAGACCTCATTCAACAAAGAACTCTGCCACTTTATACCACAGAAAAAGACTCCTACCCAACATTTTACCCAATAACTTAGCCTTGGTTATAGTCTTACTATAAATAGTAAGGCTCATGTAAATCCTCCCATACCAAGAAGTGCACCATCAAACACTTCATGGGGATATATTAGGATTTTTCCCATGGACACTTCACCCTCAGATGGCTCAGCCTCATTTGCATGTCTCAACATCCATTTCATGGGCCAGCTACAATGTTTTGATGAATGCTACATGAGATAAATAAAAAATACATTTTATATGAAACAAGTAAGCCAAATGCCTTTTTTGAATATTCTATGAGATAAATTTAAAGCATTTTGCCTCATTTTCTGAATATAAAATTAATCTGTGCATATATATATATAATATATATATATATATATATATATATATTAAATACATTACATGCCAAGATGATATAAAAATATAAAAGTAAAGAGTAGGTATTGCTGGATGGCAGTTCCTCATGGGGTTCTCTCATTTCTGTGCATTGACCAAAAAAGAAAAGTCAGCTTCTATTCTAGACAAGTCTTTCAGTAACTATAATATTAAAACTTTGAAACACAAGGATGATTTATCCTTTTGATGCAGATGTCAGGTGTTTCTTATAAAGTTTAATGAACATAATATTTCTGTTTGGTAGACACTCAAAAAGTCTGTCTGTAGCCCATGCTAGAAGCTTCCATCTCACTAAGCCTAGATATAGTTACTGCCATACTTATTCAACCAATCTGAAATGCCACTGTAGTTCTTGAGGTAGGGAAGAAAACAAAGGAAACAGGAAGCACATATAATTTTAAAGACCAGGAATAATACATTTCTTTGCCAAGTAGCTAGGAGCCAGACTTGTCATATTGCCTATAGAGTAAACTGCTAAGTGACACTATTTCTGGTGGGACATGAACAAATATCTCTTCATCCCAGGTAGGGCACAGACCCAACAGACCAAAGCAAGGATAACAACAAAGTCTTACTTGGGAACTCATACCTTTTACAAAAGTTACTATAGGAATACAGGTGGGGGTTACATAGAGGAGAAGAAATGACTCAAAGACAGCTGCATCATCAAAAGCTCTCCCCAACATGGGTGGTAGCCCATGAAAAGTCAAAACCTGGAGAACACTGAACAACCTGCAAGCAGCTCAAAGGTTTTGGAGAACGTCACTTTCAAGCAGGAAGTTGGACTGAGAGAATGCCTGGTAGCTTCCTGATCTTTGCTTCTTTGAGATGGATCTGGTGATCTTCATTTCTTCCAGAAGGTTCAGGTGGTCACACCTCTTGGAAGTAGCTCAGCTTATCTGAGAACATACAGCATTTTTTCTTACTGAGTTCATATGTTTAGAGAAAGTGATTTTGTGAGTCTCCTCAGTTTTAGGGACTCTTTGAAGACTTTGAGTTGTTTAGTTACTAAGAAAAAATGAACTTCCCTGCAAGGTGGAATGTTGAGCATTAGTTTAGAACACCCTGGTCTTAATGAACTTCTTACAAGGTACATGGTTTTATAATGAAGGAAAATACTATGAAAGATAGGCACAACAACTGCCTTTCTTTCACAATATTAACCATCAGCTTGCTGAAATTTTTCTGATATTTTAATCCCATTTCTTCTACAAGAATTTTGTGCCCTACCCTATTCCTCTTTTTCTGATATTTATACAAATCCTAATTTAGTACTTACAAAAAAAAAAACAAAAAACATTTTCTGGAGAGTCATCTGATGCAATCGATCTGCCTGCCAGATCCAGTTTGTCAGTGGCGGGTTACGAACACCGAACACCCAGAGGCAGCCCCCAGAGACAGCCCAGCCTCCATCCCCAGGCCCAGGTAGGCCAGGAAATGTTTCTGCTTCGGGTTAGTCATCACAGCTCAGAAACATCTGAGGCAAGTGACCTGCCTGCCAGACCCAGTTCGGCATAGGCGGTGGGTTCCAAACAACGAACACCCAGAGGCAGCCTGGCCTCCATCTGCTGGCCCAGGTAGGCCAGGAACTGTTTCCAGTTCCTGTTCGTCCTCGCTGCTCAGAGTCATCTGACACAAGTGACCATATGGAGTTCGACAGCAGGATCCGACACCCCGAGGTCTGGTAACAGCTCTGCCTCCAACTGCCCAACCGGTGGAACCCGGCATGCCCGGACATTGCCAACACCCAGGTAACAGTGACACCTCAATCCACATGAAAAGAACCTACATCAGAGTATTGTATCTGTTTGCTTCTACCAGAAGGTAACCGTGGTCCCACACCCACCAGGAGAACAAGAAACACTTGCTACACCCACCAGAAGAAAGGATGAGAAGAGGACAAGGTAAAAGCACATCCAACAACAGTAAACCCAATATGACACCACCAGAGACTAGGAACCACACACCAGTAAGACCTCAACATCATAATGCAGATGAAGCAGAAGAGAAAGACCTCAAAAACATCTTCAGGAAAATTATAGAGGACCTCAAAAGGACATGAGAAAATCCCTTAAAGAAATTGAAGACAAAACAAACCAAAAAATACAAGAAACAGTTCAAGACCTAAAAACTGAAATAGAGACAATAAAGAAAGCACAATCTGAGGCAATGTTGGAAATAGAAAAGCTGGGTAAATGATCAGGAACTACACAGATGAAAGCATAACCAACAGAATACAAGAGATGGAAGAGAGAATCTCAGGAGTTGAAGACACACTAGTGGAAATAGATTCATCAACCAAAGAAAATCTTATGTCCAACAAATCCCTAACACAAAATATCCAGGAAATATGGGATACTGTGAAAAGACCAAACTTAAGAATAATAGGTATAGAAGAAGGTGAAGAAATCCAACTCAAAGGTGCAGAAAACATATTCAACAATATCGTAGAAGAAAATTTTCCCAACCTAAAGAAAGACATGCCAATGAAACTACAAGAAGCCTACAGAACACCAAAAAGACTGGACCAAAAAAAAAAAGGTCACCTCGCCACATAATAATCAAAATACCAAGCATACACAACAAAAAGAAAATATTAAGAGCAGCAAAGGAAAAAGGTCAAGTAGCCTATAAAGGCAAACCTATCAGAATCACCCCTGATTTTTCCTTGGAAACTATGAAAGGCAGAAGGTCCTGGATCGATATTCTACCTACACTAAGAGACCATGGATGCCAGCCCAGACTACTATTCCCAGCAAAGATTTCAATCATTATAGATGGAGAAAACAAGATATTCCATGATAAAACCAGATTCAAACAATACATATCTACCAATCCAGTCCTACAGAAAGTACTAGTAGGTAAACTGCAACCCAGGGAAATTAAGTACAACCAGAAAAACATAGGCAATAGATAATCCCAATTTTCCAACAGTCAAAAGAAAAAAGGGATAGAATCCCACACATAATCTTGCCACAATCAACAAATAAAAAACAAACAAGAATGCACAATAATCAATGGTCATTAATATCCATCAACATTAATGGTCTTAACTCCCCTATAAAAAGACACAGATTAGCAGAATGGATAAGAAGACAGAATCCTTCCTTCTGCTGCATACAAGAAACTCACCTCAACCTCAAAGACAGATGGTACCTAAGAATTAAAGGTTGGGGAAAGATCTTCCAATCAAATGGACCCAAGAAACAAGCGGGGGTAGCAATCCTAATATCCAACAAATTGGACTTTAAACTAAAATCAGTCAAAACAGATGAAGAAGGTCATTTCCTACTCTTCACAGGAGAAATCAATCAGGATGAAGTCTCAATTCTGAACATTTATACCCCAAATAAAAGTGGATTGTTCTCCTGGAGTGGATACGTTTGTAAAAGAAACATTACTAAAATTCAAATCACACATAAAACCGCACACACTTATAGTGGGAGATTTCAACACCCCACTCTCACCACTGGACAGGAACACCAGACAGAAACTTAACAAAGAAACAAAAGAACTAATAGAAGTTATGGTGCAATTATACTTAACAGATATCTATAGAACATTTCACCCAAATACATAACAATTTACCGTCTTCTCAGCACCACATGGAGCCTTCTCTATAATTGACCACATCCTTGGCAACATAGCAAACCTCAACAAGTACAAAAAAATTGAAATAACCCCTGTGTCTTATCAGACCACCAAGCTTTAAAATTAGAATTCAACAACAAGAACTACAGAAAATCTACAAACTCATGGAAATTAAATAACACCCAGTTGCACAATTCATGGGTTAAGGAAGAAATAAAAAAGAAATTAAAGATTTCCTAGAATTCAATGAAAATGAGGACACAACATATCCAAACCTAATGGATACTCTGAAAGCAGTGCTAAGAGGAAAGTTCATAGCGCTAAATGCCCACATGAAAAAACAGGAGCATAATCACACTAGAGAATTAACAGCACAACTGAAAGCTTTAGAAAACAAAGAAGCCAATACACCCCAGAGGAGCAGACCCCAGGAAATAATCAAATTGAGGGCTGAAATCAATAAAATGGAAACTAGGAGAACAATACAAAGAATCAATATAACAAAAAGTTGGTTCTTTGAGAAAATCAACAAGATAGACAAACCTTTATCCAAACGTACCAAACAACAAAGAGTGAAGATGCAAGTTAATAAAATCAGGAATGAAAAGGGGGACATAACAACAGACGCAGTGGAAATGCAGAGAATCATCAGGTCATACTTTGAAAAACTATATTCCTCAAAATTTGAAAACTCTAAAGGAAATGGACAATTTTCTGGACAGTTTTCACTTACCAAAATTAAATCAAGAACAGATAAGCAACTTAAATAGCCCTATAACCTCTAATGAAATTGAAGCAATCATTAGAAGTCTCCCAACCAAAAAAAAGCCCAGGGCCAGATGGCTTCAGTATAGAATTCTACCAGAAATTCAAATTAGTATAGCTAATACCAATTCTCCTCAAAGTAGGAGGAGAAGGGTCATTACGAAACTCTTTTTATGAGGCCACAACAACCTTGATACTCAAGCCACACAAAGGCACAACTAAGAAAGATAATTACAGACCAATATCTCTCATGAACATTGACGCAAAAATTCTCAATAAAATATTGGCAAATCGAATCCAAAAATACATCAGAGAAATCATCCGGATCATGTATGCTTCACCCCAGGGATGCAAGGATGGTTCAACATATGAAAATCCATCAATGTAATCCACAATATATACAGACTGAGGAAAAAAATCACATGATCATCTCACTAGATGTTGAAAAAGCCTTTGACAAAATCCAACACCGCTTCGTGATAAAGGTCCTGGAGAAATGAGGGAAAATAGGAACATACCTCAACATAATGAAACCAATATACAGCAAGCCAACAGCCAACATAGAATTAAATGGAGAGAAACTCAAATCAATTCCTCTAAAATCAGGTACAAGACAAGGCTGTCCACTCTCTCCATACCTCTTCAATATTGTCCTTGAAGTTCTAGCTAGAGCAATAAGACAACAAAAGGAGATCAAGGAAATACAAATCAGAAAGGAAGAAGTCAAACTCTCACTATTTGGAGATGATATGATAGTCTACATAAGTGACCTGAAAAACTCAACCAGGGAACTACTACAGCTGATAAACACCTTCAGCAAAGTGGCAGGATACAAAATTAACTCAAAAAAATCTGTAGCCATACTATACATAGATGACACATTGGTGGAGAAAGAAATCAGAGAAGCATCAAACTTTACAATTGCCACAAACAACATAAAATACCTTGGAGTAACACTAACCAAAAAAAATGAAAGACCTCTACCATAAGAATTTTGAGTCTCTAAAGAAAGAAATTAAAGAAGATACCAGAAAATGGAAATATCTCCCATGCTCTTGGATAGGTAGGATCAACATAGTAAAAATGGCAATCTTGCCAAAAGCATTGAATCTGTAGATTCAATGCAATCCCCATCAAAATCCCAACACAATTCTTCACAGACCTTGAAAGAACAATTCTCAACTTTATATGGAGAAACAAAAGACCCAGGATAGCCAAATCATCCCTATACAATAAAGGAACTTCTGGAGGCATCACCATCCCTGACTTCAAGCTCTATTACAGAGCTATAGTCCTGAAAACAGCTTGGTATTGGCACAAAAATAGACTGGTAGACCAATGGAATAGAATTGAAAGCCCTGATATTATGCCACACACCTATGAACACCTGATTTTGGCAAACAATCCAAATTTATACGATGTAACAAAGAGAACATCTTCAACAAATGGTGCTGGGATAACTGGTTTCAGACATGTAGAAGACTGCAGTTAGACCCAAGCCTATCACCTTGCACAAAACTTAAGTCAAAATGGATCAAAGATCTCAACATAAATCCAGCTACACTCAACCTATTAGAAAACAAAGTGGGAAATACCCTTGAATTAATCAGTACAGGAGACCGCTTCCTGAACATTGCACCAGTAGCACAGACACTAAGGTCAACAATTGATAATTGGGACCTCCTGAAACTGAGAAGTTTCTGTAAGTCAAAGGAGACAGTCAGCAAGACAAAACAGTAGCCCACATACTGGGAAAAGGTATTCACCAGCCCCACATCTGACAGAGGGCTGATCTCCAAAATATACAAACAACTCAAGAAGCTAGTCCCCCAAACACCAAACAACCCAATTAAAAATGGGGTACAGAACTAAATAGACAATTGCCAATAGAGGAATCTAAAATGGCTGAAAGTCACATGAGAAAGTGTTCAACATCCTTAGTCATCAGGGAAATGCAAATCAAAACAACTCTGAGATACCATCTTACTCCTGTCAGAATGGCTAAAATAAAAAATACCAATGAAAGTTTGTGCTGGAGAGGTTGCGGAGAAAGAGGAACACTTCTCCACTGCTGGTGGGAGTGCCAACTTGTAGAGCCACTGTGGAAATCAGTATCGCGACTCCTCAAGAAAATGGGAATTAGTCTACCACAAGATCCAAAAATTCCACTCCTAGACAGATACCCAAAGAAGCACATTCATATAACAAGGACATATGTTCAACCATGTTCATAGCAGCACTATTTGTAGCCAGAAACTGGAAGCAGCCTAGATGCCCCTCAACTGAAGAATGGATAGAGAAATTGTGGTACATTTACACAATGGAATACTTCTCAGCAGAAAAAAAACAATGGAACCTTGAAATTTGCAGGAAAATGGATGGAACTCAAAGAAACCATTCTGAGTGAGGTAACCCAATCACAAAAAGACAAACATGATATGTACTCTCTCATATGTGGACCTGCTTTAGGATACATAGTAGTGACCATGCTTTATCAGAGCTGATTTTAATGATGTTGCTCAGAATGTTTGCCTCCCAGATGATGACTGAGAAGCTAATTAAAAAAAAAATACGGTGCCAAGTACCACAAGTGTAACGGAACTGTGCTGTTTTCTGGGATTCTGTTTTTTTACTTTGTTGTTGTTTGTTTGTTTGTTTGTTTTTTGTTTTTTTAAATGGAGTGTGCTGGATGTCTCTACAATTTTGTTCAAAGGACTGCAGAATCTGGAAAAGTTGTTGCTCCTATTGATGCATAACATATTGCCATTATTGCTTTATATATATATATATATATATATATATATATATAATTGAAACTCAAATATGTGATGAATCCAAGGTGTTTCAGTGAGTGCTCACCTGTGCATGCAAATGTGATTTCATCTTTAGTAAGTAGTAAAGTTATATGCTTGCCAAAAAAAATAATTGACACAGTGGAAGACAAATGTCTCACAATTTCAATTTTATGTGTAACCTAGAAATGATGAACTTATGGGAACAGAGAGCACAATTGTGGCTATTAGGCTTCAATGTGGGTCTTTTAACAATGGGGAAATGATTGGTTTAAGGATATAAAACTGCAGTTGGACAAGAGGCATGGACTCTCTGAAGTCTGGAGGTCTACTGAGAGCATGATAAGTATGGTTGATAACAATATGCTATATTTTAAAAATTGTGATAACAAAAATGAATATGTGTGATATAACATGTTAATTGGTTTAATTTAGCCATGGCATTGTGAACATACTGTATTCTGTATCATAATTGTGCATGACTTTATTTATGAGCTAAATAAATGAATGAAAATAGAAAACATCATAAAAAAGATATTTTAAATATTTATTTCTCACTACATTAATGTTATGTTAAAACTTTACTTACTTACTTATACTTTAAAGACATACTCTTAATGGGCAGCCCTGGCTGGCCTAAACTCCCTATGTAGACCCAACTGGCCTCAAACTCAGAGCTTACCTGTCTGATTTCTGAGCACTGGAATAAAAGGCATGTATTATCAAAAAAATCATTTTCTGGTGGCCTTTTCCCCCTAACCATCTTAATCAAAGAAGTATGCCTTGTTCATCTTTGAAATCTTGAACACTGGTACTAAATATATGATTCATAGACAAACTAAATTAGGATATTTCATATAGCCAAGCCAAGCCTTTCACGTAGTTGATCTTTGGATATGGTAGATGCTCTATCGGCTTCTTACTGATGAATAACACTGTAAAATACTTTTGTCTAACCATAGCATCAGTCATCATGATATGCTTTAGCACAGCCTCTCAACTATACAAAGTTCCCTCTGATACCTGAGCCTGATAGTTGACTCCTCAGCAAAAACTTCTGCTATATTTAAGTACTTTTCCAGATATCTTTGTCTATAATATAGAGAAACGAAAGACTGAAATCAGCTGTTCTTACAAAAAAAAAGAAAAAAATAATCATCTTTCTCAACACTTAAATGTTCCTACCTAGAGAAGATGGGAGCATGATAGTTTCTATGCCTAATTATAGTTTTTCTGCAGCTTTCCAAAAAGGTTTTTTCTTATTCCCATGATTCTTCGTTCTCTCAGCACCCTCTTCTCCTTGATGATAATGTGTAGACTTAAATGACAGATGCTTGATGATCCAACTGTGTTTCTTACCAGTAGAATGTGCTGTTATTTTCTAGAGAAGCATTAAGTGAAAACAAATCTTTGTTGAGAGAAATCCACATATAGAATGAAATTGGAAAGTCTATCTTTTTGAGAGAAATAAATATTCCTTGCATGCAAGCATAGGCTAGCATAACTATTGTTTTGGCATAGGTTAAAAAGCATTTTCCATTAAAATGAAGAAATAAGTTTGGAATGGCTTCCCAATCTTTCCCAAATACTCTCAAGGACAACATAGGGTATAAAATTCTGAAGATTCTACGGTCCCTCATTTTAAAGAGGCTGGGTGTATGCAGGAAATATTTTTAAATACACATGAGTACATATTATTAAATTTCTCATATTCTATAAAATATGTTGATAAATGCTGATGAAAGTCACTAAAAATCCTATGTAGAATGGATTCAGAGCTTCTTCATACAAGTTGACTCCTCAGACTCATCTGGGATGGAAACCATACTTTGTGCTTACTCTATGACCTTCCTGTATGATCTAGGACTGTGATTATGTGTTGATACAAATACTGACCATATAGGATGGTTTGAAATGGATGCTAGAGTCACAGTGTTCTCCTCTCTGACCTCACATCATGGTCTGGGATGGCAGCAGAATCTCTGTTCTCTCCTGATGTCACATTATTATCTAAGCAAGAGTCTTGGAACTCTTCTGATGTCATGTCATGATTTGTAATATTGGATGGTATCTCAGTGCTTTCCTTAACCTCACATCCTTGGTTGAAGGCTTGCATCTCAGGGCTCTTCTTGAGATCATCTTGGATGGGAATGAAGTATTGTTGTGCAGGTTGACCTCACTATATTAATCTATGATGTACAGTTCATTTTTTTCAATTCAATTCTGTTGGCAGCATTTTCTGAGTTCGTTCTTCATTTAATTTACTATTAATGGCTGACCAAATTGAGATACTTCATAATATTCACAATAATAATTTTTCTTTTATGAAAAAATGTCCTTCAAAGTTAATGTTGCTTACTTTCATCCATATCAATTATTTAGTTACTTTGAAGTATAGTTGTGTAATAATGGAGTATAGATGCTTCATTATTTCTCCTTAGGAGTTTGAGCTAAATAAATTAAACCCTGAAAATCACCAGTGAGTTAATCTGGGGACTTTGAAAACAAGGTACTTATTTTAGTCACCTACCTGGATATGTTCCTTAGCATTTCTTCCTCAACAAAAATTTAAATTTTGGTTTCTTATTGATTTCCTTTGTTTTTGTATAATTCTTTTATCCTTTATCCTAACACAAAATATAAGGCCATTATAAGGTATATAGTTTAGAAAGGGCTTCTCCCAGTCTGTGCCTTGTCTTTTCTTATATATCATACATGCTTGTCTACTCATTCCAACACTAAGTTTTCTTCTAGTGATTTGCTGTTATTGTTTCTTGTTTGTTTAATTGCTGGTACTGTTGGATTGCTTTTTGTTTCCTTGGTTTTATTTTGTATCTATATGTGTTATAATTTGTATTTAGCTTTGTGATCTTTGCTAATGAATTTTCATACACTATCCCTTGTTCATTTTTCATACATTTAAAAAACAGCATTTTGGAAATTATTCTTTGAAGCTATAAGCCACGATTACTTCAATTACTAGTTCTCACCTGTTTCTTGTAGATTTATAGGTGCTTGATAGATGCTTATGTTGCCTGTCCTTCCTTTAACTGTTGCATATTTCTTTATCTTACCTGATTGTATTGACTTAAACTTACACAATATGTCTGTGACTGGTAATATTTGACACCATTGCCTGTTCCTGACTTTTTAAATTTTTTGGGTATTTTCCATATATGAGTGTTTTGCCTGAATATATGTGTATGGCGATATTTTTTATAATCTAATAGAGCCACTTAAGATCAGAAGGCAAAGCCTTCTACTTAGCCATAGAAGCTGTGCAGTGATGGCACACAACTTTAATCAGGACTCAGGAGATAGAGGCAGATGGATTTCTGTGAGTTCAAGGCCACCCATGACTACATGAGTGTGAACCAGTCTAAAAGAGAAACTGTAGCATGTAAAATAAAAGACACAGATAGTGATACTTGGGTTCAAGCTTCAGGATGAAGATCAAAAAATCAAAGCAGCTGACACTAGCTCTTACCTCTACCTGAACCTTCATGTTTATGATTTTGTAAAATGGGGCAAGTATGTTTTCTGCTTCATAATGTTGTTATAAGATTTAATTTGCTAATATGCATAAAGCACATTCATTTTCTGGCTGAATGGTAGATTGGGTTTTGCTTTCTTGTATTTTGTTCTGTTTTAGCTTCCCCTTCTGCTAGGTAGAATTCTGGGCATACTAGCTAACCTTTCTAGACCTTGACCTCCTTATTAAAATGGGAAGATAATATCTAATGCCATTCCACTACTGTAGTAAATCAGATAAAATATAAACTGGAAGACATTACAGACATTTCATTCATTTGCCAATTCATTTTATGTTTATTTTCAATCAAATATCCTCAAATATCGGAAAATTACTAAGACATGCTCTGAAAGGAAATTCTGAAATAAATTACAATTCCAGGAAAACTGTGCATTTGATCACTAAGAGCAGTATCTCCCTTGGGCTGTTTATGCTTTCCATCAGCAGCCTCCCTGGAGTCATCAGACTTGACAGCACCGTGCTATGAGGATTAGTGTCAGCAATCTTTAAGGTGCAGTGGACTGAAAGACACCTGGGGCCCATCTTCTCATCCACTCACTCACTAGACAGCAAGGAACAGCATTCCCAGATGTTCAGCCATGCAATACCCACAGGCCTAAAAAGATTACAAAGGGGATCAATATGAGTTCCTTCCTTGAGACAGTTAATAAGGAACAAGGGAATAGAGAGGCACATCCTGTTGAAGTAAGTGAGAATTATGGGAAGACCCAAAATAATTAAACTATTTTTGGCAGAGAGCTCCTAAAGACTGTTCACTGATACACCCTTGAATAGCTTCTTTCTTCCCTCACCTGTGAATCCCTTAGATGTTCCTAAGTTTAAAAATATTCAAGGAATATGAAGTGTCATTCCTTGAAGATGAATCCTAAATATTATTACAAGCTATCATGCTAAATACTCTGACCAATGGGAATAACTTGTGTAGGAACTACACTTAGGAGTCCACATACAACTCCTTAAACTTCGCCAGTGTGAACATTAGTATTAGAGACATAAAAGTACTTGATTTCATAAGATCTATTTAATTAGGAATGATACCCTCTTTTTCCCCAATATTGTCTGAATTTTTTAATTTAAACAAAAAATAAGCTTGTTTTACATGTCAACCCCAGTTTTCTCTCCCTCACCTCCACCCCGCACCCCACCAACTCCCTATCCCATCCACTTTCTACTTGCCAGGGGATGAGGCCTTCCATAGGAGATCTTCAAAGTTCGTCATTTCATTTAGAGCAGGGCCTGAATAAACCCTCACCCCTGTGTCGAGGCTGAGAGAATATCCCTTCATGGGGAATGGACTCCCAAATTCCATTCATATACTATCATATAGTGATCCACTGGCAGGGGCCCCATACATTGCCCAGGCCCCTTAACTGACACCCATGATCAGGGGTTCTGGGTCATTCCTATCCCCCTTGTTCAGGTCAGCTCTTTCGTTGGCTTACTCCAGCCTGATCGTGACTGCTTTGCTCATCACTCCTCCCTCTCTGAAACTGGATGCCAGAAGTTCAGCTAAGTGTTTAGTTGTGGGTGTCTGCTTCTGCTTCCATGAGCTACTGGATGAAAGCACTAGGGTGGCCCATAAGTAAGTCACCAATCTGATTATCAGCGAAGGATATTTAAGGTAGCCTCTCCACTTTTGCTTAGAGAGTTAGTTGGAATCATCCTTATAAATTTCTGGACATTTCCCTAGTGCCAGATTTCTCTTTAAACCTACAAAGACTTGCTCTATTATGCTTTCTCTTTTCTTGTTCTCCTCTATTCTTGCTGCTACTCAATTTTCCTGCACCCTCATGTCCTCCTTGCCCCTTCTCTTCTCCTCTTCTCTTTCTCTTAATTCTCTCTCCCCTCCCCCCATGCTCCCAATTTTCTCAGGAGATCTTGTCTCTTCTCCCTTCTCTGGGGGACCATGTATGCCTGTCTTAGGGTACTCCTTGTTTCCTAGCTTCTATGGTGGGGTGGATTGTAGGCTGGTGATCCTTAGCTCTCTGTCTAAAATCCATATATTAGTGAGTACATTCCATGTTTGTCTTTTTGTGACTGGGTTATATCACTCATTATGGCTTCTTCCACTTCCAGCCTATGAATTTCAAGATTCTATTGTTTTCCACTGAGTAGTACTCTATTGTGTTAAGGTACCATATTTTCTCTATCCATTCTTCAGGTGAGGGGCATCGAGATTGCTTTCAGGTTCTAACTATTACCAATAATGCTGCTATGAACATAGTTGAACAGATGTCCTTGTTTTATGAATGTGCATTTTGGTGGGTGTATGCCTAAGAGTGGAATTTCTGGATGCTCTGGTAGACTGATTTTCATTTTCCTGAGGAACCTCCATACTGATTTTGAAAGTGGCTGTACAAGTTTGCACTCCATCAGCAGTGGAGGAGTGTTCCCCTGTCTCCACATCCTCTCCAGCATAAACTGTCATTGGTGTTTTTGATTTTAGCCATTATGTCAGGAGTAAGATGCTATCACAGAATTGTTTTGATTTGCATTTCCCTGATGGCTAAGGATGTTGAGCAATTTCTTAAGTGTCTTTCAGACATTTTGTATTCCTCTATTGAGAATTCTCTAGTTCTGTACCTTACTTTTTAATTGGATTATTTGGTGTTTTACTGACTAGCTTCTTGAGTTATTTGTATATTTTGGAAATCAGCCCTCTGTCATATGTGGGTGTTGGTGAATATCTTTTCCCATTCAGGGGACTGCCGTTTTGTCTTGTTAACTCTGTCCTTTGACTTACAGAAGCTTCTCAGTTTCAACAGGTCTCATTTACTAATTGTAGATCTCAGTGTCAGTGCTAATGGTGTGAGGTTCAGGAAGAGGTGTCCTGTACCACCAATTCTTTCAAGGGTACTACCACTTTCTCTTCTAAGAGGTTCTGTATGGCTGGATTTATGTTGAGGTTTTTGACCCATTTGGACTTAAATTTGTGCATGGTGATAGATATGGATATATCTGCAGTCTTCTACACATAGCATCTAGTTGTACAAGCACCATTTGTTGAAGACCCTTTCCTTTTTCCATTGCATAATTTTAGCTTCTTTGCAAAACTTCAGGTGTTTGTAGGTGTGTTGGCCCATATCAAGGTTTTCAATTTGATTCCATTGGTCTACCTGTCTATTTTTGTGCCAATACCAAGCTGTTTTCCAGACTATAGCTCTATAATAGAGCTTGAAGTCAGGGATGGTGATGCCTCTGAAAATTGCTTTTTTGTACAGGGTTTTCTATTTTTGCCTAACCTGGGACTTTGGTTTTTCGATACAAAGTTGAGTATAATTCTTTCAAAGTCTGTGAAGAATTGTGCTGGTGTTTTGTTGGGGATTGCATTGAATTTTGGCAAGATTGTCATTTTTAATATTCTGATCCTACTAATCCAAGATCATGCAAGATCTTTCCATTTTTTGGTATGTTCTTTAGTTTCTTCCTTTTAAGACTCAAAGTTCTTGCTATATGGGTCTTTCATTTGTTTGGTTAGCATTACTTCAAACTACCGTACATTGTTTGTAGCTATGTAAAGTGTGATGCTTCTCAGCTCATGTATCATCTGTATATAGCAGTGCTACTGATTTTCTTTTAGTTCATCTTGGTTTTTTTTTTTTTAGTTCATCCTGCCACTTTGCTGAAGGTGTTTCTCAGCTCTAAGAGTTCCCTGGTAGAGTTTTTTGAGTCACTTATGTAAACTATCATATCATCAAAAAATAGTAAAACTGACTTCTTCCTTTCCAATTTGTATCCCCTTGATCTCCTTTTGTTGTCTTATTGCTCTAGCTAGAACATTAGACAGCCTTGTCATGCTCCTGACTTTAGAGGAATCACATTGTGTTTCATTCCATTTAGTCAGATTTTGGCTGTTGGTTTATTAAATACTGTTTTTGTTATGTTTAGGTATATTCCTCTTATCTCTGATCTCTTCAAGACCTTTATCCTGAAGGTGTGTTGGATTTTGTCAAAGGCTTTTCAGCATCTAGTGAGATGATCATGTGTTTTTTCTTTTTCAGTTTGTTTATATAGTGTATTACATTAATAGATTTTTGTATGTTGAACCATCCATGCATCCCTGGGATAAATCCTACTTGATCATGGTGGATGATTTCTCTGCTGTGTTCTTGAATTTGATTTCCCAGTATTTTATTGAGTACTTTTGCATCAATGTTCATGAGGGATATTGGAATGTAGTACTCTTTCTTAGTTGTGCCTTTGTGTGGCTTGGGTATCAAGTTAATTGTAGTCTCATAAAAAGAGTTTGGCATGAACCTTCTGCTTCTATTGTGTGCAACAATGTGAGAATATTGGTATTAGCTCTTCTTTGAATTTCTGGTAGAATTTTGTACTGAAACTATCTGGCCCTGGGCTTTTTTTGGTTGGAAGACTTTTGATGACTGCATCTATTTCATTAGGGGTTACAGGTCTGCTTAATTGTTTACCTGTTCTTGATTTAATTTTGGTAAGTGACATATATCAAGAAAATTGTCCATTTCCTTTAGATTTTCAAATTTTGTGGAGTACAGTTTTTCAAAGTATGACCTCAAGATTTTCTGGACTTCCTCACTTTTGGTTGCTATGTCTCTCTTTTCATTTCTGATATTGTTAATTTGCATGTTCTCTCTCACTGCTTTTTGATCAGTTTGGATAAAGGTTTGTTTATCTTGTTGATTTACTCAAAGAAACAACTCTTTGTTTCATTGAGTCTTTGTATTGTTTTCTTTGTTTCTACTTAATCTTTTTCAGCCCTCAATTTGATTATTTCCTGGTGTCTACTGCAACAGGGTGAGTTTGCTTCTTTTAGTTCTAGAGCTTTCAGTTTGTGCTGTTAATTATCTAGTGTGACTATTCTCCAGTTTGTTCATGTGGGAAGTTAGTGTTATGTGCTTTCTTTGTTGTTTGTTTTGTTTTGGTTTGTTTTGGTTTGGTTTTTGAGACAGGGTTTCTCTATGTAGCTTTGGAGCCTATCCTGGCACTCTATCTGGAGACCAGGCTGGCCTCAATCTCACAGAGATCCGCCTGCCTCTACCTCCCCAGTGCTGGGATTAAAGGTGTGGGCCACCATCGCCCGACATGAACTTTCCTCTCAGTACTGCATTCAAAGTGTCCCATATTTTGAATATGTTGTGTCTTAGTTCTCATAGTATTCTAGGAAGTCTTTAATTTTTTTCTTTATTTCTTTCTTGACCCAGGAATGGTGCAATTGAGCATTGTTCAATTTCCATGTATTTGTAGGGTTTCTGCAATTTGTGATGTTGTTGAATTCTAACTTTAAAGCATGTTTGTCTGATAAGATACAGGGGGTTATTTCAAGTTTTTTGTATCTGTTGAGGTTTGCTATGTTGCTGAGTTTGTGGTCGATTTTAGAGCAGGTTCCATGTGTTGCTGAGGTGAAGGAATATCCATTTGTGTTTGGATGGAATGTTTGATAAATGTCTATTAATCACAATTGGGTCATAACTTCTGTTAGTTCTTTTTATTTCTTTGTTAAGTTTCTGACTGGTGGTCCTGTGTAGTGGTGACAGTGAGGTGTTGAAGTCTCATACCATAATTATGAAGTTTTATGAGTGATTTGAGCTTTAGTAATGTTTCTTTCACAAATGTGGGTGCCTTTCTATTTGTGGCATAGATATTCATAATGGAGATTACATCCTGATGGATTTTTCCTGTGATGAATATTAAATGGCCTTCATCATCTCTTTTGATTGGTTTTAGTTTGAAATCTAATTGGTTAGATATTAGGATAGCTACCCCAGCTTGTTTCTTGAGTCCATTTGAATGGAAAATCTATCCCAACACTTTACTCTGAGGCAACTTCTGTCTTTGAAGTTGAGGTGTGTTTCTTGTATGCAACAGAAGGATGTATTCTGTCTTTGTATCCATCCTGTTAGCCTGTGAATTTTTATAGGTGAGTTAAGACCATTAATATGGAGGGAAATTAAGGCCCACTGAGTGTTAATTTTTGTTTGTTTTAGATTTAGTGGTGGTGGTGGTATTGTATGTGGACTTACCCCGCTTTTTCTTTTAGTTTTTGGTAAAGTGGGGTTATCTATTGCCTATGTTTTGTGAGTGTAGTTTTCTTCCTTAGGTTGGAGTTTTCCTTCCAGTATTTGCTGTAGGGCTGGATTAGTGTATATGTATTGTTTAGGTCCAGTTTTGTCATGGAATATCTTATTATCTACATCTATATGATTGAAACCTTTGCTGGTTATAACAGTCTGGGCTGGCATCCTTGTCTCTTACTGTTGGTAGAATATCTAACCAGCACCTTCTGGCTTTCAGAGTTTCCATGGACAAGTCAGGCATAATTCTGATAGGTTTGCCTTTATGTGTTACTTGGCCTCTTTTCCTTAACTGCTCTTAATATTCTTTCTTTATTCCGTATGTTTGTTGTTTTGATTGTTCTGTGGGGAGGGGACTTTTTTGGGGGGAGTCCACTCTATTTGGTGTTTTGTAAGCTTCTTGTGCTTTTCATTGGCATGTGTTTCTTTAGGTTGTGAAAGTTTTCTTCTAT
Organism: Cricetulus griseus; assembly: GCF_003668045.3. Taxonomy (NCBI): domain Eukaryota; kingdom Metazoa; phylum Chordata; class Mammalia; order Rodentia; family Cricetidae; genus Cricetulus; species Cricetulus griseus. Next base: position 71,899,448 of record NC_048595.1, read on the forward strand.
GATTTTGTTGAATTGGGTTTCTTCTATATATGTTATTCTTAGGTTTGACCTTTTTATGGTGTCTCATATTTCCAATTTCTTGGATATTTTGTGTTAGGAATTTGTTGAGTTTAAGATTTTTCTTTGGTCGATGAATGAATCTATTTCTCCTAGTGTGTCTTCAACACATGAGAGTCTCTCTTCCATCTCTTGTTTTCTGTTGGTTATGCTTGCATCTGTAGTTACTTATTGTTTACACAGCTTCTCTAATTCCAGCATTCCCCCAGACTGTGGGTGTCTTTTTTATTGTCCCTATTTTAGCTTTCAAACCTTACACTGTTTGAATTATTTCTTGCAATTTTTGGTTTGTCTTTTCCTCCATTGAATTTTTTGTGCTTGTTTTTTTCTTCCATTTCTTCAAAGGATTTTCTCATTTCCTCTTTTAGTGTCTCTATCATCTTTATGAAATTGTTTCTTAGTTTGCTCTCTTCTGCTTCATTTTTTTGGGGATGTTCAGATCTTGCTGGTGTGGAGTCCCTAGACTCTGGTGGTATCATATTATTTGTTGTTGAATGTGTTCTTATATTTTCTTTTTCCCATCCCTTTTTGCAGTAGGTGAAAGTGGTGTCTCTCCCTCTCCTGGTGTGTACAGGTCCAAGATTCTCTTCCAGTGGATGTAAGCAGATCCAATACTCTGATGGGTCTCAGGATGTGTGTATGTGTTCTGGGAAACTCCCTCTTTCAGTGGGTGGAGGCATGACTACCACCTCAATGTCAGCAGATTCTTTAATGGCTTGATCCACCTGGGCCGGAGATTCCAAAGAGGGCAAGTGGAAATCAGGCCTGACACAGGGGCCCATGGTCACCTCTCCCCTCAGTGATGGTGGGACTATAACTGGGATGTTATCAATCTCTGGATTGCTTTGTCCTCTGGGGACAAGTTGACCTGTCCACAGTCCCCAGGTCAGGAGATCCCAAAGAGGACCACGAGATCCCCAATATCTTAAATTTTCTTATAACCTCTACTTATACAGGATATGGTTATGGATATGCTATGCTGAGTTTCCTAGTAAGAAGCTATATCTGCAATGATTGATTTAAGCTATGTCTAAAAATGCTGACTGGATATTAGAACTTCAGTGAGATGAAGAAGTGTTGCAAAGCAAGAGCCTAATGACAATTTATCTTGGGCAACATTTATCCCACAAAAGATGGCCATTCCTGACCTACCTCTGTTTTGGAACTGAGACTAACAGATTATAAACCTTTTGGAATATATTAATTTAGGAAACCCTAGTTTCTACCAAGCAAAGAGCCATGGACACTGTCAGTTAGCATCAGAGACTTATACATGAGCTTTCTCTAATTGTCTATAACTTATTTTTCTGATATTTCTACCAATGTACTTAAAAATAATGATTTATTTATAACTTTGTTGTTGCTGTGATGCTATAAATGCTTCATGAAACCACTTCTACATTTCCACATGAAATTAGGGGGTGAGCAGAATTGGTGTTCCCCAACCATAGTCATTATTATTTGTCTCTAGAATAAACTGTCATCGATTCTCCTTTTTGAAGTGGGAGCTGTGCTTGTGCATCAACAATGTTAGAGATTTAGAAGGACATTGCAATCGTTCACATTGTATAAAAGTCACCCTACTTCTACATGCTGACATCCAGTTAGATCAGTATCATTTGTTGAAGATTGTTTCTTTTTTCCTTTGTGTATTTCTGGCTTCTTTATCAAACCTCAGGTGTCCGTAGATGTGTTTATTGATACCTGTGCCTTTGATTTGATTCTACTAATCCACCTGTCTGTTTTTTTATGACAATAACATATTAAATGAAAACTTTGTGGAACCTATGACAGTGACCCTAGTAAAGACCCCTAGCAATTGGGGACATAGAGCTTGAACCAATCATCTTCTGTAACAAGAAAAGGCCTCAAGTAGAAGAATTGGGACACCAACTTAGCCACAAAGCCAACTTATAATGTGCTCTGCCTCCAGAGTGTTCTGTGACAAGAGCCTAGCTGAATCAGTATCAAAGAGACCAGAGAGACTTCATCCAGCAATTGATGACAGCAGTTACAGAGTTCCACAGCCAAACATTAGGCAGAGCTTTAAGAGTCCTAAAAAAAGAAGGAGGAAGGATTGGAGGAAACAAATGTGTCAGGGACACCATGAGAATAAACTGATCATGTTTCATGGGAGATCACAGAAATGAGGGAGCTCAAAATTGTCTGACCTAGGTCCTCCGCATATATGCTATAGCTCAGCAGTGTGGTTTCTTGTGGGATTCCTAACAATAGGATCTGGGTTGTAGGAGATTTGTCTCTGACTCTTTTGTCCACTTTTGGGAGCCTTTGCCTTCTACTGGGTTGCTTCATCCAGCCTTAATATGATGGTATGTGTCTGGTCTTACTGTATCTTGTTATGCTGTGTTAGGTTGCTGCCCCTGAGATGCCTTTTTTTCTGATTGGGGGCAAAGGGGTGGATCTGGGGTGTGGTGAAATTCGGGGAGAGATGGGTTAGGGGAAATTACAGTTGGTATGTAATATATGAGAGAAGAATAAAAAATGTGGTTATCTCCAACAAGTCAGATTTTGGTCTTTCTTGAAGATGAACAGCGCATTCCCTCCTGCAGTTTTCAGGGTGATCCTTTTTCTCTGGGCTGTCTGTGGTAAGTGGCATGCAGTGCTTTTCCCTAGTGAGAAGGAAGTCAATAGGCTGTATTTTATTGTGACAGCTCAGCCATTTGACTTGAGCCTTATTACACTTGATGGCTACCTTCAGGAATGTCATTTTCAATTGTTTATTTTTTCAAGCCTCTTGTCAGTTCAAACTACAAAAAGCAAAAGGAGCACCCTGAATTTGCTAATGTGTACCCAGAATATGGAAAGTACTTCATCAAAGATGGAATGAAATCTATGTATCAGTAAGGAAGTACACAGGCATTTACTACATAGCAATTAGGTAAAAAAGAACATCATGACATATAGAATGAGCATGCTTCAAAAATGCATATAAATGAACATACACTAATAGTTCATGCAGGAACATTATCACTAAGGAATAAGAAACTAACATGAGAATTATATAAATTACTTTTTAAAAGAGACATTAAAGGATGGCCACATTATACACAATGGGTAAGGTGTAATGATTGTCATCTGGGGTACTTCTAGTCTTTTAAGGAAAGCAATCTGTATTCATTAGGTGTCTTAATTACTTTTCTATTGCTGTGCTAAGACATTAAGACCATGTAAAATTTTATAAGAAAGAGTTTATTGGGGGTTTACAATTCCAGAGTTTGAATCCATGACTATCATAACAAGGAACATGGTAGCAGACAGGTGGGCAAGGAACTGAAAAAGTATCTGATATCTCTAATATTGAGATAATAACTACAAGATATAGGGAGCTAACTGGGAATGACATGGACTTTTGAAACCTCAAATTTCACACCCAGTGACACACTTCTTCCAAACGGCCATACCTCCTAATCTTCCCCCAACAGTGCTACCAACTTTGGACCAACCATCCTAGTAATATATGAACAGATAGAGGCTATTCTCATTTAAAATGTCACATTCAATTCCCTGGCACTAATCATCTTATGGTCACCACATTTCAAAAATAATTTAGTTTTAGGAGTCCCAAGTCTTTCACAATTGCAGTTTCAAAGTCCACAATCTCTTTTGAGACTCAGAGTAATCTCTTAATTGTAATCCACTGTAAAATATAAGACACAGAGTATACACTTCCAACATACACTGCCAGGAATATACATTGCCATTCCAGAAGGGAGGAATTGGGGGCATAGGGAGAAAGAATGAATCAAAGAAAACTTGAAGTCTACCATGGCAAACACCAAAACTTTAGGTCTGTCACAAAAGGGCTTACATGAGTCTGTTCTTCCAAATTTGCTGACTAAGTCATACTTCTCACTCTAACATTGTTCCACACATGATATTTGGCTTTTCTTCAAAGGTGTCATGCAGTTCTGGCATATCTAACATCTTGTGTTCTCTAATATATTGAGGGCTTTACTCACATAGCTTCATCTAGTGGACTATCAAGGCCTCCATGCAGAGATTTCCCTGTAATGTTCCTGTCCTCAGTGTATCAGATCGGGTTTCTATTATTATGAAGAGACACCATTACCATGATAAATCTTATAAGGAAATATTGAAATGGGTTGGGTTACCCATTTTTGTTCATTAATGCCATGGTGAGAAGCATGGCGGCACACAGGTCCTTGAGAGGTAGCTAAAAGTTCTACATCCATATTAGTAGGCAGCAGGAAGAGAATGAAACTCTCAGTCTGGCTTTAGCATTTGAGAGCTCAAAGCCCACTCCCAGTGACACACTTCCTTCATCAAGAAGGGGATAGGGCAGGGCATAATGATTCAAAACAAGAAAGGTTCATAACAGGATGTTGATACTAGTGGGAAAGGCCAGAAAAAAACAGGAGGTACCCTGGTTATGCTGGAAAACCACTCACAGAGACAACATGGGTGCTGGGTTCCAACACCCAGTGATTAACCCACACATCCTAATCTTTCCTAAACAGTGCATCAAATCAGTACCAAAGTCTCCCATGTAATCTTCCATCTTCATGATTGACTACCTCCACCACATTCCCTGCCTTGAGGACCATGAACTATTCTCTAAAATGGTAAGCAAGCCAATTAAATACTTTATTTTATAAATTGCCTTTGTCATGGTGTTTCTTCATAGCAATAGAACAGAAACCAAGATACCTCTTTGGTTTTCCTTGTTGTTTTTCTTATATTTCTAATTTTTCTCTACCAGTAGAACTTTCAGTTAAAATATGCTATATGCTATAGCAATAGCTTTGCATTTCCAAATGCAATAGATTCCCTTTATTCTCTGTATATGTACTCAAAAAGGAGTGTCTCCTCATCATAATTACCAAGGAATGATAACAAAATGATACTGTATTGCAAGAAGTACTTATGAGATCACCAGTGTCATAGTGATCATATAAGTATGGGTTAGGTAGAAGTGACATCAGAGGAAGGGCTCTTCAGTTCAAGTGATAATTAGGAACTTTGAGATTCTGAAGGTGAAGTCAGTTCAACATGGAAAACTAGAACCCCCAAATCCAGTTCTGATCCATTAAGAAAAAGAAGATGCCAACAGGAAAATCCAAGGTGCCACATGCATCAGAAGCAGTCAGTAGCATATTATCAAAAGACTGAATCATGAAACCTTTTCAAAGTTAGCATGTCACCCATGGTTGAGATGAAGAAGTTATATGAATTCACATAAACTGTCTTAGAATTCACATAAACTTATTCTAATAAATTTGTCTACCTGGGTGATATAGAAAAAAGTTTTTTGAAAATAATTTTTATGAGGAATCAAACAGAGATAAAGATACAGTAAGGAAAAAGAAAAGAATGAACTAATTAGAAAAGTAAATGGTTGATTCAAGATAGTTTTCAGAAAAATATTAGAAAGCATATAATTCAGCACCAAAAACTTCTCTATTAATTAAAAAAATTAGGAAGCAATAAAATGTTTAAAGCATACTTTCAAAACATAAGCAAGAGAATTTAAGAATGATATTATTAGATAGCACAAGAAGATAAAATATGAATTTTCAACTGGAATACAAGCAATGGGAAAAGTTCCAGCAATGGGCTACAATTTTAGGGTTGTGGGTCAAAGATATTAAAAAAAGACCTCAGATATTACAGGACATTGCCCATGCACTTGATTATCCACCAGAATTTGATGACTGCCCCCTGCACCCCACTGCCATAGACACTACATAATTAAGTCATAATACATGGAGTAATCAATGTGGTAATGACCTTTAAGATTTAATCTCACTGGCAAGCTTACATTGTTCTGGAAGGTACTATGGGTTGTTTCATAAGAAAAATTAATTGTCAGTATTACTGAGCTAATATCCCTGTGAGCTATAATAGTGATTGGTAAGATATGCCCACTGGTGCAATAGTGGCACAGATGTCATGGAAGTAACCAACCTATTTCTGATTGAATTTAGGGCCTGCTCTAGAAAATGAAAGCCATACTGTTCAATAACCTGTGGAATGATCGTTATAGACCATAGCAGAAAACCTACTATTATTCCATTAAATGAGTATAGTAATAAGTCAACTTCTCATGACTGATTTTTATACCCACAGAATAATGGATCTCTCAGCCCTCACTAGAGCAGTTTGTATTTGCAGTAGATAGTGCTGAACTCAGAAACCCAACACAACCAAGGTGCAGAGAATAAGAGAATGCAGAAAGCTTAGCTCTAAACAGAACACACACACACACACACACACACACACACACACACACACACTATGTATATATACAAATATACTTATGTACATATATATACACATATATATACATATATATACACAGACACATACACACACAAACACACACACACACACACACACACACACACACACACACACACACACACACACACTATATATATATATATATATATATATATATATATATAATATATATATCACCCTTCCTCCAAAGGCCCTGAGATTCTTTGGGGAAGTTGAATAGGTGGAATGTAAGAACAAGAATTGGAGGATACCTACAAGGAAAAAAATGTCTTCTGTATGCAGGAGTGAACCAGCACATATAAATGTATATTGGCTTTATCAGCATTCAAGCCTAAACCAGAGTAAATACCAACATCAGGAGGAGAGTTGGGCACACAATCCCATCCTTTGCTGAAAAGCTAATGGCAATTGTTAGCTACAAAAAGAGACAGGGGCAGTTTTTTTTTTTTAATGTAACCCATGATAAGTCAACTATTGGAAGGCCAAACATCTAAAAATATTTGGGTAGCACAAATTGGCTTTGAGAGGAGAAAACAAAGGTTACAAAACTAGATGGATAGGAAATGGAGGAAATGGGGGTTTAATCTGGAAAAAAATGAGAAAGGGAGAGTGAATATGATCAAAACACATTGTAAAAACTTTTCAAAGAACTAAACACACACACACACACACACACACACCTTCTTTTTTTGTTTTTCATAAGAATCAAGCTTGTGTAGCCCTTATAATATCTATCAAAATAGACTTGAAACCAAAATTAATCAAATAAGATAGGGATTGATATTATGTACTCATCAAAGGAAAATCTAGCAAGTTGCTTTTCTTTTAAAATTTTAATGAAAAAATACTTTTTAATTAAACTTTTTTTTTATTTTTGGGAATTTCACATCCTGTACCCAATCCCACTCATTTCCTACTCCCTCTGTATCTTCAATTCACTCTTGTGGCCTCTTCTCTGCAAATGAATAATTTAAAACAAATAATAGTTATAAATAAAATATAAATAGTAATATTAAAAAGCCAACAACACAAAAAGTAAAACAAAATCAATCAAACAAACAAAAAGCAACCAAAAACCACTTTGCTTTTCCATCTTCCTTTTGTCTCATTGCCTCTTCATTCATGTTAGTGGAAGCTTCTGTATATCATGCAGCATATCTTTTTGTCAAAACAGCTTTACTTACAAATGTTCATTGTGTAATGTGTTATTGGCGAGCTTCAAGGCTTCTGACTTCTGGTACACCATCGATACTGGGTCATAACCAAAACCTCTCTCGGATATCCTGCTGTTGCCCTAGTAATGGAGCTCCTGTGCCTTCATGTACTCCAGCAGGTCATAGATGGAGTAGATGTTGGGATGTGCCTACTCAAAGCCCTGAATATGTTCTTGAGTGGTAATTAAGTTAGTCAGTCCCAGAAGCTGAGACAAATCCTCTCAGGTGTGTAGCAGAGCCACCTCTCCCATGCTCATGATGAGGGATGGGCTCAGCTTTCTCAAGTGTGTGTGTAGTGGTGGTGGGAGGCAGTTAAGTCTCCTTTGAGTAGCAGATCCCACTCTCCTGTGCCAGGGTCATGGTGGTCTGATATACCAAGGACAGAAAGAGATTAGTTTGGCTGCTGCAGGCACACTAAGATCAGCTCTCCACTGAGGAGGGGTGGCTCCCCTGAGGCCAGTAAGAGGGACAGCCAGCTCAGGATAGTCAACATACTTCAACCCATGGATCAGCACATGGTTTGCATGGGCCACTGTCATAAAATAGCCAATGGACCTCAACACAGACCATAGCTGCAGTAGGGCCAAGAACCCAGACATGGCTGAGGGCATGGACATCCTCAGCTCAGACCTGGACATCACCATCACCACAGGTTCAGCAAAAGTCACCCTGATCTGTATAGCTCAACAATATGACCCTCAGGCCCATCCAAGAAGCTGGACATCCTTATGGCCTTTGGTGGCAACAGAGACTGTGGATATCAATGCAGACACCAGCTGTGGTAGGATCACAGACACAGACATGGTCCTCTGCAGCAGCCCAGGCCCAGATGTCACCATGGCTCTGGGTCACACACACACACACACACACACACACACACTTTTTTTGTTTTTCTTTTTCTTTTCTTTTTTTGAGACATGGTTTCTCTGTGGCTTTGGAGGCTGCCCTGGAACTAGCTCTTGTAGATGAGACTGGTCTTGAACTCACAGAGATTTGCCTGCTTCTGCCTCCTGAGTGCTGGCATTAAAGGCATGCACCACCACCACCTGGTACACAATACTTTCTAAAAGCAATGAGAGAAAATGAAGCTAACACATGTATAAGGACAGAAAGAGGATTATGATGAGTATCAATATATCTGTTAATGCACTTAGTAAGAAACATAAAAAGGATTAAAAAAAAGAAAGAAAGAATGTATATCAGTGGCTATGTTCAGAGAAAGAAAACAAAAATGGAAAAGGCTTACTTTAGCAACAGTACAAGAAGATACCTGACATCCTCCTGAGCCTATTGTTCCTCTGCATTTATTCCAGGCTCCTAAATCACAAGAGAGAGTCAACATCATCTTATACATCTCTATTGTTCCTCTTCAATGTTACTGATGTAACAGACCACAAACTGGGCCATTGTCCACACCAACAACTGTGGGACTAACGAAGATTACCTCAACCATACACATTAGCAATGGGGAAAAGCAGAGTATTTGCTTTGGAGTAACTTGCATAGGCTATTTCTTAAAGTAAAAGGGTGGACATGTGGGGGACCAGAATCTTTCCATTATGGAATATTTTGAGATCCGGCTTTTGGTTTCACTAAACATGGAACATCGGAAAGCTCCAGCCCATTGTTGTATTGTTAATGCCAGTAAGGCTATTACTGTTTACCATGGCCTCAGGGTAATATGCCTCTTATTTGTATCTGTATGTGCCTATGCATCTGAATAGGCACTCACCTGGGCAGAGGAGTCAGAGATGTGTGAATAACTTGTGGATATAGAAGGTTAGGAAGGAGGAGAGGTGAGCAGCCAGAGCAGAGAGAGAACAAAGAGGGAAATGGTTTTCTTCATGGTATTGGCAGGACAGTTAAGAAACACCAGAAAAGATGGCTAATAAAGAAATGACTCTAGTTCCACAACATGGAACTGAGAGCTCTCTAAAGATGACAAGATGCCTATGTTTGGTCTTTATCACCGTTGGGTTGCTGGGAGTTTCCAGGTCCACACACCCCCACTCAGGTAGAAACTCATGGACTAAGGCTGAGACATGCTAGGTCATGACAAAATGGTGCCCAACGTGGGGCCTGAGAATGGGGAAAGAAGTCATGGACACCACAAAGGAACAGACAAGGCAGAGGCTTGGACAATTCGAAGAGATAGTCGTCACGGGCCAACTGGTTGGAGAAGAAGCATGCGCAGAAAAAGGAAGAAAGAAGTGGACAAATGTGGTGAGTGAACAGCATTAAGTCAGGAATAAAACTGTATATAATTGTAGAAATAGGAAACAGACATATAAAATAAGAAGACATTAGCTAGAGGCTGACGAAAAAAAGATAAATTGGGTTATTTAACCCTTAAAGCAGAAATGTGCACAAAATATATATAAGATGAAAATGTCAGCCAGCAGCTGACAAAAAAGGTAAAGTGGGTTATTTAACCCTTAAAGTAATGGAAGATGGGCAAATGAGAAAATGTCAGCCAGCAGCTGATAAAAATAGGTAAATGGGTTATTTAACCCTTAAAATATGAGAAAATGCACACAATAGGTATGAGACTGAAATGTCAGTCAGATGATAAAATAATAAAATATAATATGTTAAACTTCAGAATGAAAAATACAAGTAATTATAAATATAAAACAGGAATATTAGCCAGATGATAAAGGGAAGTAAATTAGCCTTGAAAATAAAAATATATATAGTTAGAGAAATCAGGCAGGTAATTGTTAGTCAGATCATTGCATATTTATTTACTTGGGTATAGTTTAATAGCTAGGAGAGTTAAAACAAAGTGAAAGCAAATACAGGAGATTTTAGAGTTTAAAAGTTTTAAAAGGATCCTTCCTGCTTGCAAAAGTCACTGCCATGATGCAGCATGAGTTGTGCAGAGGCTTGGGAAGACATAAATACAGCCTCACATACACGCAGGCCCTCGGGAGATATCTAGGAATCTAGATATGGAGAACAAAAACCTCCGCGCCTACTTAGAGGCAGCTAGATGGTAAAGAATATACAGAAACAATGATTGGGATCAGCAGGGAGAGAGAGTTAACAGAGGCTGATAGGGAATATTGCTGTAGAAGCCTCACCCCTAGGAAATTGAAAGTGGGTAACCAAGGCTTGCTGGTCAGGAGGAGGATATTTGTTATAGAGAGCAGGCAGGGACCTAGGGAGTTAGTTCAGAATTGATTTCTAGGCCTGTATGGAATTATACAAAAAGGTTGGGGACACAGGTGTTAGAACTTTGATTGTGAAACAGCTAGCTTATGAGAAGGCTGGTACCGCATGCCAGACCATGCTAAGGTCTCACAGGAAGAGGACTGATGTGGCGAGTTCATTAAGAATTTTTCAGATATGGACCTAGCTTACACTCAGGGATTAGCGATTGTGGCTGCCTTACAGGAAATTCAGTTAAAAATAAGTTATTCTTACACAGAAAGCAAGGCATTGGGAGGAATAAATGCACAGAGCCTTCTAGAGATTGCTTTGGACATGTTCAGGAAGAGCTCCATGTCAGACAGAGTCCCAACAAAAGAGAAAATAAGTGATCAGGCTTATGCCCAAAATACAGCCACAGATTTTTCAGCAGCCCAGAGGGCATAGACAAACTAAGGCCAAGGTCAGGCGTGGCAGTGGCCACAGTCTTCCCGCCCTCAGCCAGCGGCTTGGTGCCACCTTGTGCAGGCATCTGCAGCAGGCTAGACAAAATGGCTGATGGGGCAGCGGACAGCCTGCCTCCTTCTGGTAACTTACAGCCTTGGGAGGTGCCGCCATGGCTGATGGCTAATCAATGTATATAAATGCTATTATACAGCCAGACAGAAACTGTTTTTTTGAGACTTATAGAGAAGAAAGGGCAACATATTTCAGCTTAGAATTGTTCAAATTTTGGATGCTCCTATTTCAATGATTGACTATAGCTACTATGTCAGAAATTTCAATTAGGGATTTTTCTTTTCAACAAACTGATCATAACCTAGGCAAAAGGAGAAATATGAGACATATGCAAGTTTTGAATAAACGGTGTGGCCACACCTAGATGCATAATATGATTGTAAATTTATAAATGGGGATGAATGGAAATGTCTAAATTGCCTTGGAAATGATTAGAGATATTTACATTGCCTAGGATATTGTTTTAAAAATACCAAAATCACTTTAATATGGTCAAAAAGAGCATCCAATAAGTCAGTCAATGTCTTAACAGGAAAAATGATTGAACCTTAGGAGATAGTCAATTAAAAGGTTAACAAAAGCCTATAGAGTTAGCTTAGAGACATGAGGAATCTATGGATGATTCTATAAAATTTAACAAATGAGAGAATACAGGTCTTGCTAAATTTTTATGGTTAAAAAAGGAAATCTAGAAAATAAAAGTTAATACATGATTTTTAAAAGGGTTTATGAAAAGCCTCAGGAGAGAGCCAACCTGTTAGATTCACAGCTTGAATATGTCTTTACAAATACAGATTAAGTCAGGTCAGCTAAGATGCAAATGAGGTCTTATCAGCTTGTCAGCTTCGAAGGTTAGATTAGAAAAGGCTACTCAAAAACTTTAAATAAATCTAAAGAATTGTTAAAGACATATGTTATATTCTAGAGAAATTAAGGCTTAATAAATAGCAATTGGGAAAGATAGTTTAAAATCTTTAAATGAGTTTTTAAGAAATTGTTATAAAATATTCATTGGTTAAATACCTTTTTTGGAACATCTAACGATGATTTAAATCCTTTAAATAAGATTCTATAAGGAGATAATGATCCAGATGTACCCAGACAGCTAACTAAGAAGGTAGACAAGTTCTATAATTAGAGGAGACGATTCAGCATCATCAGATATATTGACTATACAAAACCATGGGAAGCTTATGTACTCCCCACAAAGCATAGTCTGACTTCAGTTCTATGGCAGAAGGAACCATTACTGTGGTTGTGCCTAAATATTTTAAACCCTTATTTTAAAGCATTAGCCCACATGGTACAGAAATGCCATATAGATTCTAAAAAGTATTTTAAGAGAGAACCAAATATGATACATATCTCCTACACTAAGCAATGGTTTCATTGGTTGTTTCAGAACAATGAGTCATGGGCGATTGTCTTTGCTAAGTTTTCAGGAGGAATCAATAATCAGTTTCTAGCTCATAGACTGTTACAATTTGCACTAATACATCCTTTTGTATTTCCAAAATTGTAAAAAACAGTCCTATAAAATATACTATGTTAATTTTTACCAATGGTTCTATTGGAAGAGTCACTTACATAGATTATTAATAAAAAGAAATAGATAGAACAGACAGCTCTGGCTTCAACTCAAATAATCAAACTACAAGCTGTTACAATGGTCTTTCACATCCTGGTAAATAATTCATTTAATTTGTATACTGACAGTCACTATGTCTTTAAGGATCTTAAGGTAATAGAGACAATGCCATACATAGGATCCAATATTAGATTGATTTGAGAAAATTCAAAATGTTATTCACCTAAGAGAATTATCATGTTTATGGGTCACACTGGGAACCTATTAAGTAGGCCTTTCCCTGATTACTAGCCAAAGGGAATGAATTAACTAATTAACAAAATTGGTTGATTTGCCTTAAATATAAAATGCTCGACAGGCTTGTAACTTTCTTCATCACAATAGCAAGTCTAAGAAAGAAATTTGGCTTAACCAGAGAGACTGCTGGTCAAATCATCAAACAATGTGAAATATGTCCACAATATGGCTATGGCTAATTTAAGGATGAGTCCTCAAGTCCTCCTCGCCAACTATTTATGGCAAATGGATATGAATCACATTACAGAGTTTGGCAAGTTAAAAATGTGCCAATCCACAAACAGGAAAAGCCACCAAACATATTATAAGTCACTGTTTAAGATGTTGTGATTACATGGGAATGCCAAAAGTTATATAAACAGATAATGAGTCTAGATATACTAGCAAAGCTTTCCAACAATTTTATGCTTAATGGAAAATTGATTAAAAAAATGTATTCCTTATATATGCCCAAGAACAAGGAATAAGAGAACGGGCCCATATGCCCTAAAAGCACAGCTTCTAAGATAAAAAGGGGGGATCTGTGCCCCCAGTCTCCACATGGTGTGTTAAAGAATGCACTGTTTATCTTAAACTTTTTAAATATGGATGCCAATGAGCAATCTGATACAGACAGATTCTGGCATGAAGGAACTCGAGCAAATTTTGCTGAGGTCAAATGGAGAGACAAATAGAGGGGACGAGACCCTGTAATTCTTTGGGGGTCGAGGGCATGTCTATGTTTTCTTACAGGAGGAGAACAAGGTGCACTGGCTTCCGGAAAGATTGGTGAGATGCATGGAACCAAGAAAAACGGAACCTGGGCCCACAGGAGACAATCTAAAACAGGTGGAGTTAAACACTGGACCTATATTTCCTGAACCTTGAGGACATCTGACCTACAGCAGAGGAAGAAGGGAGACACACCCAGTTCCAGTTTCAAGTTGCTTTCCAGAGTTCCAGCTTCCCTACAGATGGACTACATTCACCTCTCTGAATCCGTGAGTGCTCATCCAGGAGCAGACTAAGAACTTGATTAAAAAAAAAACAGCTTGCTTCCTTGCCACAAACAGACACACAAAACTGTTTTGCCAGTTTTCCCATTGGGAAAAAGGACCCATTTAGGACAGTTGGATACTTATCTTATCGGCCACCTTATTGTCATCCCTCTTTGCTGGTGGATCATATTGTGCTGCTGGAGGAACAAGGGGCAAAAGGGTCACTTTCTTTTTCCTTGGTTAGATATGAGTCTCCTTGCTATCTCACTTCCTGCCTGGAACACCACTTCTCTACTACATTTCCAAAAATCCTCTTTGACTCCTAGTCCTGTCTAACTTGCTGTTTCATTGGCGAAACAGTATTTTATTCAACAATCAATAAGATAAACATACACAGAAGTACTTTCCCCATCAGTCCATGGAGAAAGAAGAAGCCAAGGAAGAAAGCACTCCTTGAAGCAGATATCACCATCCAGGCCTATAATTATCCCAACCTTAGATACCTAGATAACAGTGTAAAAAGACAATCACAGCCAGGAAAATATGTCTACATTGAAGACCAGCAATCCTACCCCACAGAGACACTGAATATTCCTACATAACTGAAGGCCAAAAGAAAGCCTGTATGAAGATGATAGAACTCCATAAATAGAAATGAATATGTTCCTTAAAGAAATCCAGGAAAACACAAACAATGTGAGAAAATTAGATGTTTAATCCCTTAAAGAAACCCAGGAAAACACAAACAGTGCAAAGAAATGAATAAAAATTGTTCAAGACATAATGATGTAAGTATAATCAATGAGGAAAACTCAAACTAAGGGAATGCTGGAAATTAAAAATTTGGGCTTTGAACATAAACTAACAACCTAATTTAAGAGAATACAAGAGACTGAAGAATGAATCTGAGGCTTAGAAGACACTTTTTTAAGTCAAAGAATATATTAAATCTAGAAATTTCCTGACACAAAACATCCTGGAATCTTGAAGGGTATGTAAAACAAAATTTAAAAATAATAGGGATAGAGTAAGAAAAGGATCTGTGCTGAAAGGCCCAAAAGATATTTTCATATTTTTTTCAACTTTTTTTATTTGAATTAGAAACAAGATTGTTTTACATGACAATCCCAGTTCCTTTCTCCCTCCCATCCTCCCCTACCACCACCGCAACTAAAACCCTATCTATCACATACCCCTTCTGCAATCCCTGGATGGTGAGGCCTTCCATAGGGTATCATCAGAGTCTATCATATCCTTTGGGATAGGGCCTAGGCCCACCCCCATGTGTCCTGGCTCAGGGAGTATTCCTCTATATGAATGGGCTCACAAAGTCCATACCTATGTTAGGGATAAGTACTGAACTTCTACAGGAGGTCCCGTAGATTTCCAAGGTTTCCTCAAAGAAAACCATGTTCCTGGTGTCTGGATCATTTCCATGCTGGTATTCCAGCGATCAGTCTGGAGAGCAAGAGTTCCCCGATGTTCAGGTCAGCTGTTTCTGTCAGTTTCACCAACCTGGTCTGGACCCCTTTGCTCTTCACTCATCCTTCTCTGCATCTGAGTCCCAGTTCAGTTCAGTGATTAGTTGTGGGTATCTTCTTCTACTTCCACCAGCTGCTGGATGAAGGCTATAGGATGGCATATAAGTTAGTCATCAATCTCGTTATCAGGGAAGGCATTTAAGGTAGCCTCTCCTCTGTTGCTTATATTGCTAGCTGCTGTCATCTTTGTAGATTTCCAGACATTTCAAAGAAAAGTTATATTACAATAACAATAAAACAATAAAGGATCTTCTGGAGGCATCACCATCCCTGACTTCAATCTCTATTATAGAGGCATAGTTTTGAAAACACCTTGGTATTGGCACATATATAGACAGATAGACCAATGGAATTGAATTGAAAACACTGATATTAACCCACACACCTATCAACACCTTATTTTTGACAAAGATGCTAAATCTATACAATGGAAGAAAGATATCATCTTCAACAAATGGTGCTGGCACAACTGGATTCAGACATGCAGAAGATTGCAAATAGATCCAAGTCTGTCACCATGCACAAAACAAGTGCAAATAGATCAAAGATCTCAACATGAATCTAGCCAAACTGAATCTTCTAGAAGAGAAAGTGGGAGATACCCTTGAATGATTTGGCACAGGAGACCATTCCTGAACATTACACCAGTAGCACAGACATTGAGATCTGCAGTTAATAAATGACCCATACTGAAACTGAGACGCTTCTGTAAGGCAAAGTATACAGTCAGTAAGACAAAACGACAACCCAAAGAATGGGAAAAGATCTTCACCAACCCCACATCTGACAAAGTACTGATTTCCAAAATATAAAATGAACTCAAGAAGCTAGCCACCAAAACACCAAACAACAAAATTAAAAAGTGGGGTGCAGAACTAAATAGAGAATTCTCAACAGAGGAATTCTTAACAGAATTCTCAACAGAAGACTGAAAGACACTTCTTAAGTGCTCAAAATCTTTGGCCATCAGAGAAATGCAACTCCAAACAACTCTGAGATACCACCTCACACCTGGCAAAATGGCTACAATCTTCACCAAAGAACCTAGGAAACAAGAAGGACTCTAACAGAAAAATGCATGGAAGCCAGGAATGGGAAGGGACAGGAACTCCTGAGCTAATTGGAAGCATGAGGGTAGGGGAGAGGGAGCTGCCAGAATGAGAGGAGCAGAAGAGGAGAGGAGAGGAGGAAATGGAAGAGCAGAAATATTGAGTTGGGGGCAGAATAGAGGAGAGCTGTATGAGCAATACCATATTAGAGGGAGCCATTATAGGTCCGAGGAGAGATCTAGCACAAGGAAGATTTCCAGAGACCTCCAAGGATGACATGTTCTGACAATCTTGGCATTGGTGGAGAGGATAACCTAAATGCCCTTCCCCTATAATGAGACTGATGACTACTTTTATGCCATCCCAGAGCTCTAATCCAGTGGCTCATGGGAGTAGAGGCAGACACCCACAGATATACACTGAATTGAACTCTGGAACTTAGTTGCAGATAGGGTGGAATGAAGGTAAAAAGGGTCAGTACCAGGCTGGTGAACCCACAGAAACAGCTGGCCTGTACAAGGGGGAGCACATGGACCCCAGACTGCTGTCTGAGAGGTCAGTACAGGACTGATCCAGACCCCTTAACATGGATGTCAAATAGGAGGCCTCCACACTCTAGGATGCCCCTGGTAGTGGATTAGTATTTTTCCCTAGTGTAAGAAGGGACTTTGAGAGCCCATCCCATGTGAAGGGACTTACTCTCGGCCTGGACAATTGAGGGAAGGCATAGTCCTGGCCCAGGATGATGTGGCGGACTTTGGGAAGCACCAGTCGAGGGCCCTACCCTGACTGGGGAGTGGAGGATGAATGGGGTTGGGGATAGGTTGAGGGCATTGGGGGAAGGGTTAAGGGGAGGGGAGAGAGAGGGAGAAGGGATCCACATGTAAAGAAGCTTGTTCCTAATTTGAACTAATAAAAAATAAATAAATAAAATAAAAAACAAACAAAACAAAAAAAGATATTTTCAACAAAATCATAGAAGAAATTTTTCCTAACCTAAAGAAGGTACAAGACGCTTACAGAATACCAAATAGATTGGGCTACAAAAGAAAGTACCCTACCCAAATAATAATGAAAACACTAAGCATACAGAAAAAGGAAGAATACCAAAAGCTGCAAGAGAAAAAGACCAAGTACATTTTAAGGCAGAACTATAGAATCACACCTGATTTCTCAATAGAGACTCTAAAAGCCAAAAGGCCCTACACAGATTGCTGCAGAGTCTAGGAGGCCACAGATGCCTTCCCAGACGGCTATACCTAGCAAAATGTTCCATACAACAGATGCAGAAAATAAAATATCCCATGATAAAACTAACTGCAAGCACTGTTTATCTACAAATACAGCTCCACAGAAAGTTGCTGAAAGGAAAATTTCAATTGAAGGAGGTTAACTGAAGCCATAAGAATAAAGGGAATAAATACTCTCAGAGCAACAATATAGAAAGACAGGAAACAGTCACACATGTGCATGTGACCAAACACACACACACACACACACACACACACACACACACACACACACACACACACACCCCATCACTACCACCACCATCAACAGAAACAAACAATAGGCCTCAGAAATCATTGGTGATCTATGCCTTTCAATATCAGTGGTCTCAACTCTGATAAAAATAAATAAAAAGACACAAGCATACAGAATGGATGCAAAAACAGGACCTATATTTTTGTTACATCCAAGAAACATACCTCAACATCAAAAACAGAGATTACCTCAGGATACAGGGGTCATGGAAAAAGATATTCCAAGTAAAGGTACTTAAGAAACAAGTTGGCATTATAATATCTAGAAAAATATACTTCAAACCAAAACTAATCAGACAAGACCCTGGAAGACACTACATATTCACCAAAAGAATAATCCATTAAATGGCAATTCAATTCTTAAAATCTATGCTTCAAATCCAAGAGCAACCACTTTTTTAAAAGAAACACTACAACAGTTATTCACATATGGTCCCTTATCCATTGATAGTGGGAGACATCAATATACCACTCAAATCAATAGGGAAGTCATGTAAACTAAAAAGAAAATGCTGGAGCTAACTGACATTATAAACCAAGTGGACCTAACGATTGTTTATAGAATATATCACCCAAACACAAAAGAACAAATATTATTCCTTGTGCCTCATGGAAATGTCTTCAAAACTGACTACATACTGAGACACACAGCAAGTCTCAACAGAAACAAGAAAACTGAAATAATTCTCTGCATCCTATCATACCACCATGGAATAAATCTGGATATCAACAGAGAAATGATAGGAAGATTACAAACTGATTGAAACTGCAAAATTCCCCACTGAATGAAAAATGTGTCAAGACAGAAATAAGTAAAGAAAGACTTTCTTTATTCAATGAAAGTGAATACCCACCATACCCAAACTTATGAGACATAATGAAAGTGTTTCTAAGTGGCAAGTTTCTAGCACTAAGTGCCTACATAAGAAACTGAATAGATCGCATACTAACAACTTAACTGCACACCTTAAGGTTCTAGAACAAAAATAAGAAATCACACCCAAAAGGAGTAGATGGCAAGAAATAATCAAACTTGGGGCTGATATCAATAGACTAGAAAGTAAGAGAACAATGCAAAGAATCAAATCAACTCTTGGTTCTTTGGGAGAAAACAGCATGATCAACAAAGCTTTACCAGTTTTAACTAAAAGGCAGAGAGAGACTATCCAAATTAACAAAATATGAAATGAAAAGGTGATATAACAATAGACATCAAGGAGATCTAGATGATCATAAGAATGTATTTTAAAAACCTTTACTAAGACCAATTTAGAAAATCTAAAATAAATGAATAATTTTCTCAATAGAAATTAACTTTGAGTTAATACTGATCTAGAGAGGCTGGTTTGTATCTACAGCTGTGACACCAGTTTTGCCATAAATAAAATTAGCATCGAAGAAGGGCAGAATGCACAGGATTGCAATAGTTAAGCCCTTGGGTAAGAACGTATGTAATGTAGTCTTTGATTCTAATACATCATGTCAGGACCTTAGTTTGTGTTAGTCAGGAAGCTTACAGATTCATATTTCTCCTCTAAGGAGCTGAAATCTAGACTTTCAGAAAGTAGTCTAAAACAGAGTTTCTGAAACACCGGCCTGGGGAAGCCAATGCTAAAACTCCTAGATTACAGTCTCCAAGACCTTATCCAGAGGCAATAGTTCCACCAATGATCCACCTGCCGCCTAGCACGCCGCAACTACATTTCCCAGAGGGCATGCGGCTTTTACGCCAGCGTCCTGCTTTCCGGCTGGATTTTACGTCAGTTCAAAGAAAGGGTTTGGCGCCCGTGCACCCCTGTAACATGGGTTCCTCCTTCTCCGCTGCTGCTTCCACCGCTGTCCCCGCTAACACATCCCCACCCGCGGAAGCCGCCGCGCCGCCCTCCCCTCCACAGGATTCGGCTTTTAAAAACTGCTGGAGCTGTCGCTTGCTTTCCGGGTCCGCGCTCTTGGGGTCCGGCGCTTACGTCTATTTGGTGGCCAGGAGGCCCATGAAGCTTGGAATCCCACCGCAACCAGGCAACATAGCCCAGATGGTCCTCGGCATCAGTGAGCCGGGTTTGGGGAGGGGGGGAGGCTGGAGAGCTGGGAAAAGGTGGGGGTGGGAGGGGGAGCGGGGCTGCCTTTCTCCCTCACTGTCCTGTAAGATCTGCGTTTCAGCAATGCCGTAGTTAAATAAAATGCCGCATGTGGAGCGCTAGGTAAACGAATATGCAATATACCAAAGGTCGCCTTCTCCCCCCCTCTTTTTTTTTCCTTTAGGTATTGCCTGTTGGGGTGTAGTTATCCTGACAGACCCGAAAGGGAAGGCCTACCGAGTTGTTTGAAAGCACCAGCAGATACTTGCTGTCTCCATTTCCTGGCTGCACGGCAGAAAGAGCAAGCATTGTGTTGGTGGATATTCTTTGCAGATGTGGACAGAGATGCGCTTCATTTTAAGACGTGCCAAGAAGACTGTGACAACATGAACTGCCATTCTTTGGCTCTGGATGTTTACAGTTTTCTCCTCTCAGGTTATAAAGGGGCAAATAAATCCCTTGAAAGCAAAAGTGGTTCTGTGCCTTGTCTAGAGAGGTTGTGCGCAGTGCAAATTTTACTGAACGATAACAGTTTTAAGAAAATATTAAAGTGGAGGAAATGATAGGCCAATGGTGAAACAAGCTATTTTATTATTATAGTAAGTAGATCTTTTTTGTTTTTCTAAATGTATCAGTAGCTGTTGACAACCTAATCCAGGAAGGGTATATGAAATTAGATTTGTACTTTTTCATGCTTTCCAAAGTAGCTTTAACTCCTTCACTCAGTGAGAGCTGCTGATTTGTTATTTATTGCTAGACCTTGAAACCAACTGGTGGGTTTGCTTTGGTGGTTCATGATCACAGTAACTGAGCAAAAAGATTTCCTTCCTGGTTCTGTCCTTCACAGCTGGGGTAGTACCAAAGATTCAGGAGTTACCTTTATCCACCAAATGTCAATACATAAGAATAATCATAAATACCAAAATATTTTAGAAAAATTCAAAAGAAAATCTGTTGATGGTTTTGCCCATAGGTATTATAAATATTTTAGATTGGAATTGGGATGATTTTGAGATAAAGGCTTAAAAACATTATAAGAGATGTGTGTGTGCTTGCTGTCAGGGCTTGGTTTCTTGGGTTTTCTCTAAAATACTGAGTTGCTTGGGCAAAATTATGTTTAAGTGGTCTTCAAATTAGAAGGGTACTATTAATTCAGTACCAATTAGTAAGGTTTCAATACTATGTTGACCAAGTATTTTACTTTAATTTTTTGACAATTTTATATGTCTATTTAAAATATTTTGTCCATACTTCCACTGTTATCTTTTCCTCTCTCTCTCTCCCTCCCTCCCTCTCTTTCTCTCTCTCTCCCTCCCTCCCTCTCTCTTCCCCTCCCTCC
The DNA here is from genome assembly GCF_003668045.3 of Cricetulus griseus. NCBI lineage: Eukaryota > Metazoa > Chordata > Mammalia > Rodentia > Cricetidae > Cricetulus > Cricetulus griseus. The sequence goes on from NC_048595.1 coordinate 71,921,083, forward strand.
TTCCCTCCCTCCCTCTCTCTCCCTCTCTCTGTCTCTCTCTCCCCCTTCCTCTCTGTTTCTCTCTCCCTCTCTCTCTCCCCCTTCCTCTCTGTTTCTCCCTCCCTCCCTCTCTCTCCCCTTCCCCCCCTCCCTCCCTCTCTCTCCCCCTCCCTCCCTCTCTGTCTCCTTCCTCCCTCTCTCTCTCCCCTTCCTCTCTCTCTCCCCCTCCCTCTCCTCTCTCTCTCCCCTCCCTCCCTCCTCTCTTCTTCCTCCTCCTCTCTCCCCCTTCCTCCCTCTCTCTCCCCTTCCTCCCTCTCTCTCCCCCTCCCTCCCTCCCTTTCTCCCCCTCCTCCCTCTCTCCCCTTCCTCCCTCTCTCCCTCTCTCTCTCTCTCTCTCTCTCTCTCTCTCTCTCTCTCTCCCCCCTTCCCTCCCTCCCTTCCCCGCACTGAGTTTAATTAGGATCACTTGCATAACATAGATGGGAGGTGGGACTATGAATTTTTTTGTTTCTGGGTACATCTGAAAAAAAATTATAGTAAGTGTGTTAACAGTCTCCTGATATATTTATTTATTAGTGTTTCGTTTTTCTCAACCTGACATAAGCTAGACTTACATGGGAAGAGAAACCTCAATTTAAAAGAATACCTTTATCACTTTGCCTGTGGGCAAATCTGTGGGGCATTTTCTTGATTAATGATTATGTGGGAGGGTCCAGCCCACTATGGGTAATAGCACCTGTGGGTAGGTAGTCCTGGAGAGTGTAAGAAAGCAAGATGAGAAAGCTAGGGGAAGCAAATCAGTAAGCAGCACTCCTCCAAGGTATCTGCTTCAGTTCCTGCCTCCAAGTTCCTGCTCTGAGTTCCCATGTTGGCTTCCCTGATGAAAGACTGTAACCTGTAAGCCAAATAAACCCTTTCCTCCCTAAAGCTCTTGGTTGTAATGTTTTATCACAGTGATGGAAACCCTAAGACAAATAGTATATTTGAAAATAATGTATATACTTTGGTTTAAAATGTTACTGGTAAAAATGTTTCTATTCATCTTAACCTTTAGCATGTCATATATTTGGGGATTTTGTTTTTAGTTTGTTTTCCTGAGGAGGGCCTTACCTTAGAGTTGATAGCTGCTAACTGTCCAGGGTGGTAGTTACTGAAAGTTGGGTGACTATAGTTTTTCAAAGTGGAAATTTACCATATAGATGGTACTTTACATCAAGTATTTCTCAATGCAATGCTCTTTGATAGCATCATATTCAGAGGACACCTTGAAGCCTGGGAAGTAATCTCACAAACCCAGAAGCTGTTTTATCAACTAAACTTGTAAGAGTCTCAATCATTTATTGACACTTAAACCAAGTTTCTAATTCTTTACCAGTAGTTTTCCATCTTGAGGAACCCCTGTCTTTAGTGAAACAAAAGTAGAGATTCTAGCCATTAAATGTTTTATCACGAGATTAAAGCAATTGTGTCACATTTACAAGTTCTACTTTTAATATTACTTGCTATTTTTAACGCATCTTCATTTACTCTTTCTATTGAAATCTTGAACCCCTTCAAGTCCCTAAGAAGGGGTGGAATCAGTTTCCTCTACATGAGTCACAAAATTCATAATGGATTTTGAAATGATGAATTACTTTTATTATTCTTTCCCGAAATCCATCAGAGGAATCTGTGTGGCATCTATAACAGCTCCTAAATAAGACTTGAAAGTCCAAGTAATACTACATCTGCATTACAGTTTGTTGGTTAACAAGTGCATTGTCATTAAAAGGAATCTAAGGGCTTAAAATATCCAGTAAGCTATGTTGTAAGCAAATGTGCTAATATCCAGCTGTGTTCCCTTTATAGAGGAAGGAGTAGATGCAGCATGATTCTTAAAGCCCCTGCAATGTTCAGAATGGTAATTGAGTGTCACCTTCACTTTAAGGTGCCAGCTTCATTTACGCATAATGAGAATCAGCCTGTGCTTTGAAGCTTTCACACTTTGAAGGTGGGAATTGTCTTCTCTGCAGCTATGAACATTCTAGATAGCATTTCCCAATATAAGGATATGTGTTGAATGTCTTATTTATTGCAGCCACTATTATCATTTACTCTAGATAAATCTAAGGATCCTCATTAGCTTCTTTCAGTAGCACTTGCTATTTCACCTTGCAATAAATTCATGAACCAAGCTCTCCTGACTTTAAATTTTTCTTCTGAGGATTCCTGGTCCATTAGGGTTCATAGAATTTAACAGAAGGCTAATGCCTTGTTGTGGCCTAGGTTTTGTCTTAGAGAAATGTAGCTGGCTTGATCATCCATCCAGAGGATAAAATTTCTTCACAACAGCAACAGGCTGTTTTCCTTCCTTAAGTTGCAGGAGTAAGTTGCCTTTTCATTTACAACATGGCTTGAAGTTTGTTGTGTGTCTAACTTTCTGCCTATTGTGGCTTTCTATATGCTTTTGTCATAAAGACTGGTCATTTCTATCTTTTAATTAAAGTGGTAGTTAGTGAGACTCTCACTTGAAGTGTTAAGCATTCTGAGGGTTATTAAACTAATTTCAATTTCATGTTTCAGAATAAATAGGCTGGGGAGTGGAGTAAGGTGTACAATGACAGAGCAATCTGTTCATTTTTTCAGTGAAATTTAAGGTGCCTCAAAAATTATTGTCATAACACTAAGATCACAAGTCATAAAAAATGTTAATAATGAAAACTTTAAGGCACTGGAGATGAAGCTCGTTGACAGAGTGCTTGCCTGCCATGAAGGGAAGGTTGGGTTCTGTCTCTAGTACTATGTAACATGAGTGTGGTATCATACAACTGTAATCTCAGCAAGGTTCAAGGTCATCCTTGGGTATGTAAAGTTTATAGCCAGCCTGGTAAACATGAACTCTTACTCAAAACTATAGGGTTGAGATAAGCAAATCGCCAAATGTGGCCCAAACACATTAAGTAAGCATATGCTATTGAAAATAGCATGTATAGATCTGCTCAGAATAGGGCTGTCATGAACTCAAGTGTTACAATGCAATGTCTAAGCTGAATCTTGTTGAGCTATTAAGAGCATGTACTGATGATCTTGCCGAGAACCTGAGTTTGGGTCCCAGCACCAGCATCAGGTGTCACAACCTCCTAACATTCCAGCTCAGAGGGATCTGAAGCCACTGAGCTCCATGTGTCTCCATGAGCTACATATGTGCATGCACACACACAACTAAAACCATCCTTTAAAAATGCAGTATCTCACAGTACAATGAAGAGGAAAAAGGTAGGCCTGGGCCAGAGTACCATTTAGACACTTTAATGCCTTTGAGTTTGTATGCTTGAATATGTTTTTTCCCATTGAACCAGTGAACTTTCCTATTCACAAGGTTCATTTGTATCTGAAGTAGGAGCCTCAGGAATACTGCCAGTTGATTTGACAACATAATACATGCTGCTCTTAAATGTATTTTCAGGGCAATTCTCTGCACAAGTATCTCACAAACTCGGCTTGGTTTCAACTGATCTGTTGATACCACTGCATCAATCAAGTCACTACTTCTCAAGTCGATAGAATGAATGGAAAGCAAATGTGTGTTAAAAAGCTGCTTTTTTTTTTTTTTTTTTTTTTGTGACAGATAAATCGCTGCCTTGACCTAATGATTCTGTAGGTGATTGGGTCACAGAATCAGAGGTGAGACCCATCATTACACATCATTCTGAGTTATTCTGAGCCTCAGCCTTAAGTATGTCACCCTTCTAAAAGATATGTCTGATAGTCTTATTCAGCAATTTTTCATTCAGATGTAAAAGGAAGAGCCAAAGGGATGGATGTTAAATGCAGCAGAATCACTAAAAATGTCTGGTCAGTTCTACGACAAAATTTGTATTGGCTCTTGATAGACAGGATTTCATGATCACAATTTTCTATTCCCATGGTACACACACACATTCTCATAGTTAATTCAGCCACATAGCACAGTAGGTACTACAAGGAAGGGACTTGCAGTCATAATATAGTTGTGATCAGCTGACCTAAAAACAAGATTGCCCAGATGAGCCAGTCATAGTAGCTCATTAAGTCTTGGTTTGTGTGTTACAGACAAGGGAGTCAGAGATTAAAAGGATGGGGGTTATTCCGTGTTCTGCAAGTTCTTTGGTGGCTCTGGTGAAATTAAACATACCCATGAACTCCATGTGGAAACCTCCTATTACGGAATGTATACATGAAGTTGATAAGACTAATCTAGTTGACACCAGAAATGATAACTTTCAGTTCTACAAGAACTCAATTCTCATTACTAACAATCAACTTGGAAGAAGACCTGGTGAGATCCAAGAACCACAGCTCAGCTGAAATCCTATCCACAGTCTTGTGAGAATTAGCAAATTCTTGCTGTAAAGCTGAAACCATAAATTGTTTCTTAAATGTATATGGGGGCTTTGCCTGTGTATACATATGTGCACCATGTGTTCCCGATGCCTGCAGAGTCTAAAAGAGGAAATTAGATTCCTAGGAACTGGTATTTCGGATGGTTGTGAACCACCAGTAGTGTGCTAGAAATCAAACCTGAATCTTGGAAGAGCACCCAATACTGTTAATGTGTGAGACATCTTTCCAGCACCAATAAGTAGAACAAGTACTGAAACAAGAATACACCCTATAGAAATAAAGAGTGGACCAATCTGAGAAACAACAGCACAAATTGTAGCAGGCGTGCACGTTATCGTCTCCTTCACGTTCCTATCCTAGGGTCTACACTTCCAGGGAAGGCACATGTTCTTGGAATCCCATTTTACCCCAAATTCAGTCTGTCCTAAATAGATGTCTAAGATGTAGGGGTATATGTGGGAGTTAAAGTGCTCCTTCTGTTGAAAGATTGACTCTCTGAAACACATGTTCCACTGGTGGTGCCATCCCTGAAACTGCTCTGATCTGATTTAGCTTTAATCAATCATTATCACTTTGTTAGCATCCTGTTTTGGAGACATCAGCTAGTCCAACCATATTACTTTCCATGTTTCCCCAGGGTTTTGACATGGCCTCCCTATTTTCCTTATGTTCTATTTTGGGAGGCCTATTAAACAGTCTCTCAAGAGCTACTCTCCTACCTAACAGTAGTAGATGGCATGCTAAATTAAATCCCTATCCTATTTTAAGTATCATGATGTAGTGACCGTGACAACAGGATTGAACAGTGTTTATTTGTCATTAGAGTCATTTTCTTCCACTATGTTTTCCTTGAGTGAAATTTATTTACTTATTGTGTATTGTTTTGAGACAGGTTTTCATACTATGTAGCCTATGCTAGACTAACTCATCATCTATGTTTTGAACTACAGATATGTGCACCATACCTGGCTCTTGGCTAACTACTTTTTCTGTTTCTGTTTTTGTTTTTTTTCTATCAGCCTTTACACTATAAAATATAGAATTAAAAATTTTAGTTTTTTTTTTCTTTTTGCAAGTCATTATGCTAACGTTTTCTGTCGTGTCTATCTCGACCAGCAAGAGAAACACGACCACGACTCTTAGTCCAGCAGTTTATTCAGGAACCTTGTACATTAGCTTCTTCTCTCAGCTTCTACCTTTCCCAGCCCCCGAAAGCCCTTAAGTAGATGATCAGTGCCCAATCAGCTCATGCCATCTGGCAATCCTGGATAGGCCACAGAAGGAGGAAGCGCGCCAGATGCCTCAAGCACTTCCAAATAAGGCTTGTTTACAGCTAAGCTCGGACTACCTGGCATCCAGCCAGGCGCCATCTTAGGGCTATGGCTCTCCACAGTGTTCCATGAACTGATTCATTTTATCCTCTTAGGCACACTGTTTACAGATGAGATCACCAAGTCCTGGAGAAGTAAACCATTTGCCCAAAGAAGTTCTCAATAACTCTTTGGTGACTTGGCTGAAGTACTAAGAGTATTGACATGATCGTTTTCTTAGCATCTGACATAATTTGGATTTCTGATGTCCTCTAAAGGTCTCTGTGCTACAGGATTCATGTCCTGTGGAGCCTACTGGTGTCATTACAGAGTTTTCTCTCAAAAGGAATGAGAAGATGAGATTGTTTTTTCTACCATGCTGTTCCTGGCCTGTGAAATAAACAGGCCTCCTTGAAGCTGCACTGTCACAACATGATACACTAAGCTGCCACAGGCTCAGAACCAGAGAGACAATTAGACCCCTTCCAGAGGATTATTGGCAGAGGACAATTGCTGGAAGAGGAATTATTGTTCTTTATTAAGGCAGTGACCACTGGTGGGCTTCTCATGCTCCAGTCAATGACCCCCACACCCATATATTTATGGGCAATTTTAACCATTTTTAGTGGGTTATCAAAGGGAAAAAAATCTATAAAGTTGAAAAGACGGCATGTTGGGGAGACATGAGACTTGGAAAGATGAAATTAGGCATAGATATATTTCATTGTACACATCTATAAAATATCCAGAATAAAAGACTGCAGTATCTGACTGCAACTGGCAAAGTCTGAAATGCCTTTCATTTATGGACCCTACATCTTTTTTATCTTCAGCTGGTTCTGTTTCCTGACTTCTCTTTTACATATTTTATCTTCTAACTACTCTTTCTTAGCAAAGAAGGAGCCCTCTGAATGTTTTGCATAGTTATTCATTTAGGATAGAATATCCCACTTCACCCAATTATTCTCTCTTGTCCTTTAACACCCCACCCAAATATCACTTCTTCCATGAAGCCTTCTCTAAATAAGTCTCCTCTCTTACCTTTAAAAATACCCAACAATTAATTTTATACTGACTTGTATAATCACATTGAAAAGATTGTCTTGTTACTATTTGGTTATGCATCTGCTCCTCCCCACTTATTGTGAAATTCTGAAGAAGCAGACTGACTTAGTGTTGACTTCATGTTTCCCATTCTCAGTATGTAAGGAAAGTAGGCTGTGTTCATTAAATAGTTGAGAGAGCAAATAGAGAACTGAACAAATGAGTGAGAACAAAGAGAAATTACTTGTTACTTTTGATAACTTTAGTATATTTCAGTAGTTCTTGAGCTTGGATGTGGCAGTGTCAGTCAGCATTGCCTAAGACAGAACTGACAGGATGTGTAAATTCTCAGACTCTTGCCATATTAATTGCTAAGTCAGAAGTCCTAAGAGTAGAACTCACATATCTGTAGTTCAGTTATCCTTCACGTGTACCTGAACCTTTCCTATCTGAACAGCATATTCAGTATAATATGTTGAAAGGATCACATGATTGAAGCCACAGACCATCCATTTTTAATATGCTTTTAGGAAAATCAGATACAATTTCAGAACCTAAATTTTATTCTATAAAAGTTAGGTGATCAGATGATATAATTGTTTTATTTTCCTTTCACCAAAAAGATTCTCTCTCATGATCTTTGTTTTGAAAATAAGTTATACTACTTGGTTGCAGAGACAGGTGGAGCAAAAAGAAAAACAAGACAAAAATCTCTCAAGTAGCACTCTGCAATTATCATTGAAAACTGCCATTAAAACCAAGAAATTGTTGGCCTATCATCCACCCTGATGACCCTGTATCTACAAGCACCATTTTTTTTTCCCATAGGAACTCAGTGGTGTACCTAGCTAACTAAACAATTCTTTAGGGGAGGGAGTTGGGCTTTTGTGATTCTTTTATGATCTGACCAAGTTCTGAAAGTGAAACATGGCTATATGCTCCTGGCTGTCACAGGCATTTAACAATATGAGAAGTTAGAATTAGTGGTGACGCTGAGAGTGTATCTGAACATCCAAGTGTGCACATGTGGGGCAGAGAGGGGGTGCCCCTTTCTATTTCCCAAGAAATCTTTCTTCAGTTTTAAACTGGATCATACCAGCTTAATGATGCAAATTATATTAAACATTTTATGCTATGCAGGCAATGTATGGAGTAACAAGTTTTAGTGACAGAATATATGTTGTCAGTCAGTGTGCAAAGAAGACCAAAGAAAATGTGCATTCTTCCCTGTGCCTAGGGATATGTGAAAATACACCAATATGAATTTTAACATTAATATGTGGTTGTATGTGAAACACAGGAGTGAATTTATCAGTATAATGGGTATTAACCTGGAAACTTCTGAAGTTGAGAGAAAGCCAACATCATTTACTTCAAGGAAACACCCATTCAGATTTGCAAAATATATTACCATTTATTTAATTATATAATCATTAGGAACTGTTAAATTCCAGTGCTAAAATGCCTTATTAGGAAGCCATTTGGCTGAGACAACTTCAACATTTTTGGCTCACACATTAACAAACTGAAGTGTAATTCAGTGCAAATGCTCATATCCTAGGAAAGAATTGTTTCCAATAGCTAGTGCCAGCTAACCTCTAATTAGGATTTTCCTTGTTAATTAGGCATTTTGTTTGTCTTGCTTTCCTGAAAAACTCATGAAGACCACCCCCACCTCTGTGCACAAGCTTTGGCATGTCAGCATGGCCCAAACCATGAGTAGTTGGTTACCTGATTCATAAATTGCTTTCTTTGTAAATACACTCATTAAAAGTTTTCTGTGGCTGCAGTGCTGTTCTGAATCTCTCTTAGCAGTGAATGGCAGTTGATGCAGAGATTCATGGCTGGTCAAAGAACTGAGAACATATGCTTGGAGTGCTGAGTCTTAAACAATCCACCCTTTCCCTGTAATCAGATTGGTGAATACCCTACCTATCATCATAGAGCCTTCATTCAGTAATTGAGGGTAGCAAATGCAGAGATACACAAACAAGAACCAGGCTGAGCTCTGGGAATCCAGTTGAAGGGAGGGAGGAGGAAATGTATGAGCAAGAGAGGCCAAGATCATAATGGAGAAATCTACAGAGACAGCTGAACCAAGCACCTGGAAACTCATGAACTCCAGATCTACAACTCCAGATACTCCAGGGGACCAAACTAGACTCTCTGTATGTGGGAGACAGTGGTGAAGCTTGGACTAACAGAGGAGCCCCTGGCAGTGGGACCACTATACAAACCTGGTACATGAGCTTGTAGGAGCCCATTCCTTGTGGTGAGAGGCCATGCTCAGTCTTAATGCAAGGGAGAGGGACTAGGCCCTTCCCCAACCTATTTTGCCAGGCTATATTGACTCCTCATGGGAGCACTTACCTATGAGGAGGAGTGGACTAGGGGTGGGTTCGGGGGAGGGTTTGAGAAGGCAAGGGGGTGAGAGGGAGAACTGTGGTTTAACTGCAAACATATCAAAACATAAAAAATGGAAAAGAAATTCACCTCTTTCACACACACTTCCACACACATCCCAAGGTTTAAAATCATTGGGAAAGAACTGAAAGAAAAAACTGTGCCAGATTGGGAAGGAGGGCTGTGAAATGCTGGTTTGGGGGAATGGCAGGGACATGGTACTCATGCACTCACACAGCAGCTGCAATTCCCAATATAGAGCCTGCATGAGAATGAACCCGTAAACATTCAGTCTCTGATGAAACTACTAGAAATTGAGGGCTACTAGGGAAAAGAAAGGCATTGTCTGCAGTGATGTAGACACTGGGTAGTTATTCATGCTTCTCACGTGTGCCCAAACTATGGTCTGCTTACAACCTGTGGTCACAAAGATGAAATAAGGACAAAATAACAGGCATGTAAATAGGATGGAGACTTGATGTTAGGACTGGGTGTCAGATGAAGAAAGAGTAAGAAAGGAATAGAGTAATGGGTGGTTACAAGAACATATATGCATACAAGAAATTGGTAAAGAATAAGCTACTTTATACAATGTTTTGTATCTCTAAATTTATCTCTAACAATATATACTCTAATGTATTGGAGTATCATTTGGGGGCTCTTCTAATAGGTTACATTTTAGTGACATAGACACTAAAATAGAACATAGATGTAGATAAGGATTATTTATGTATATTATTCCTGGGAGCAAAGAAGGCAATAATTTAGCTCTTAAACAGGGACTAAAACCAAAGATGACAGTAATTCAACGGCAAAGCCCAGTTACCAGTGGACAAAGTTTGAACTCAGGGTCCACCCACCAGAAAGGTATGGTAAGGGGACATGTGTAAAGGGGAAAGGCTACCAACACCCCATGCTTGCCATCAAATAGAAATCCAGAGAATGCATTCTCAGAGTTCTTTGATTTAGTTTGCTTTAAGTAGCGTGCTGTGCAGCCGTGCTTAAAAATGTGTGACAGAGAACTGTAAAATGCCTGTCAAAACCCTTGACAAGTGAAAGACAGGCAAATTGGGAGGGGTAGGCTCACTCTCCATTTTGCCAGCCTGCAAACACCTGTTACTGAGGGAGCAAGCTGAGACACATTGGCACACGTTGGCAGCACCAGCAGGTTCAGTTCCCTCATACATTAGTGAAAGCATGATGCCCTGTAGCTTCTGCTCCAGAGTCTATTTTTTCTTCCTTCCCTGGATTGCTTTTAGAAGTGAGAAGGCAAGGTAACTCTTTACAGAATTTTTACCGTGGCTGAATTTAGCGTTGCCAAATCTTGGCATCATTCTTTTTTTAGATGGCAAAATGCATAACAATCATTTTTTCATTTCTTTTGTTTATTTGTGTGCTTTACTTTAGAATACCCACATTTAGGCATAGTTCTCACACAACAGGTGAAGACAGGAGAGTAGTTGCAGATGGCTCAGGAACTGTACAGCTACCATAGCAGGCACAGATGTGATTACATGAACTCAAACATCTGGCAACATGTGGCATGTTCTTTTTCACATTGGCTCTCAAAGAATTAGAGATGTGTCTGTTCTGAGTAGCAATCAGTTTAGGTTTCCCTTTTCTAAAGCAAAATAAAATCCACACCAAACAAACACAGAAAATGAATTCTCATGGGGGAAGTACATCATCTGATTTCAGAGGTTTAGAAGAACTTTAGCAAAAGAAGCAAAAAACAAACAAACAAACAAACAAACAAACACATGGCTGGAATTTGCCAGTGGAATGCCACTTCACCCTAAGCAAATTACTTTTTTAACCCTTGGCTGTATAGCTTGTAAAATGCAAATAGTTGTTCACCAGACTGTATGGGGGACTAATGTGCACATAGTGACTGTGATATATAAGAATGCCAATAGTTTAAATAGGGCACTCCATCTGCCCTTTTCGGCTGCTTTAAGATTCAGAATCTGGCCATACAAGGAACTGTGATCCAAATATCTGTGAATTGAAGGCTTTGTATCATACATGAATCACAGGTAGATGCCTGGGTAGAAGAAGCTTAAAACTTTTAAATCCTATAATTTGTCTAAGTCATATTTTGTTAGCAATTTTGTTTATCTCATTCCAGTATTTTACTTAGAAATGCAACTTTAAAGTAAACAACAAATGAAGCATTTAAATAGAGAAATGAAAACTCTGTCTAGAAAAAAAGTTTTCTCGTGAGGCGGTTCGAATTGGCACTGTGAAAGTGCCAGCTGCCAGTTTGTTTCATTATTATTTGGTTTAAATATATCCGCGGCTGAGGGGGAAGAGGGCGATTGACAGCAGCTTTGGCTTCCTGCGATGCTTGTGCTTATTTCTCTAAGCTGATCTCAGGACTGACATGCTTTCCCTTAGCATGAGCTCTAAATAAATCTCTGGATTGAGTGCTGTCTCCACCGGTCCTCATCTGAGAAAGAAGAATGGTCTTCTCTCCTGTCTCAAAGCGTTTATATGTATATCAATTAAGAGAGGAGAGGATGAAGATCTAAGAAACTGTATCACACTCTTCCAGTGTTGCCTCCTTCTCTCATCTAGTTGCACTTTTCTAGAAGCTGTGCAGTAAAATGGCCACCAGCCCTTTTTATAACTGAAGTCATATGGCATACTGCATTTGGATAAGAAGGATATGATATATCCTAGGTACCATTTTGTGTTATTTTACTTACACTATAAAGCCATTTTGTGATCTTGACACCAGTTGATGCTGGCATCATTTCTGTAGCCCACTCTTTTCCAGGATGTGGAGAATATAATAGAAATGTGCTGATTTTCTATCAAAGAGTTAACTAATGCAAAACTCATTAACAATGAAATTATCCAAGCAGTGGTGGCACACATCTTTAATACCAGCACTCAGGAGACAAAGGCAGGCTTATCTCTGTGAGTTGGAGGCCAGTCTGATCAACAAAGTGAGTTCCTAGAATACCAGAGCTGTTACACAGAGAAACCTTGTCTCAAACAAGCAAACAAACAAATGAATTGCTTGGTAGAAATTCAAATTCCTCAGTTGATTTCTTGAAATCAACATGTGGGTTCTAGGTAGTATCCTCTTCTGAATAGTTGTACTGTTTTGAATTTCCAATCATGTAAGAATGTGAAGCTGATCTCCGACTACACAGATTGAGCCACGGGAACATTTGTGCCTTCGTGTTAGGAAAAACAAAAGCCTAGTGGGACCCCAGTGTGTTTGCCTGCTTTATTTTTATGTGGCTACTTACCCTTCTTCAAAAGTAAAACTTTTTTTCTGTTGAGATAATTTGGATTATCTAGTAATTTTTGGGGGGACCCCCAGACCCATTTGTAACACAGAGCCAATTGCCACCAATATTCTCTATATTTAAACTTCAATGGCACATCATAACTAGTTGATGTTTTCTTTATTTTTTATTTTGCAGTTGATAAAATTCTGCTGACTTTCAAGTTATTTCATGATGTCTATGCTCAACTTAATATAATTTCTTCTTATTAATGAACCAAATGAGTGGTGTAGTTCATTTTTTAGCATCCTGCTCTTAGATAACCATCCTACTCTCATCAGACTAAAACACACTAAACAATGAGCATCTAGATGGTCTAGCATTTGGGGTAGCTTCTCAAGCTCTGCATTGTCTTCACTGCCATTCTCTTAGTAGGATTCACACTCGTCTGTGTTGCTGTGCCCTATGTGACTCCTTCGCCCTTCTTTCCCTAGGCATTTCTTCATTTTCTCTAGTCTCTAGCATACGTTAACAGCTACATAGTAAACTGTGGTGGAGAAAGGACTACTTAAGTTCCTGTCTTCCATTAGAGGATTAGCGACAGTTCAACACTTTCACGGTAACAAAATAATCCCTTCTTTTTCTAACTCAAGTTTCCCATGCCTTTCATCATTTGGGCCACACTACCAAATTTCTCTTCTTGCCATCCTTGCTATGGAATGTATCTGATTCAGAAAGGAATAAAAATGGAATGAAAGAAAGATGTAAATTCATTTAATCATAATTAACAAAATAAGATGGAGAGAGACACAGAAGAGCTTGTGAGATAGTAACTAAAACCAAAACCCACAGGTTAGAATCCAGAATTCTCTTTCTCTGTCATGGGCCAAAAAACTTGTACAGCTTTAGATTTTATACATCAGATGAAAATTTCATTAGGGGTTATCCCCATGTGTCTTCTCCGGCTTTGTCAGGGTATAAGTAAAAAAAAAGGCATGCAACAATTAAGATGCTTATATTATTAGTCCTTCACAGGCATCTCAATTGCCTAAATTAATGCTAAGTTTACATCTCATGTTGACAAGATATGTTATTATAAAATGAAAAGAAAAATCCAACAAGGTCAAATTGTACAAGTCGTTGTGCCTGGCCAACCAACTGTAGTCCCAAAACATAATGTCAGGTCCATCAACTCTGAAGTCCTTACAGGAAGGATCATCACTAACTCTGGTGTGTTCCTTGGTGTTTATCCTTATAATATGAAGTCACAACATTAACATGTGGAGATTTTTGTTTGTTTCTTTGTTTTACATTTTAAAATGCGGGTCTGAGCCTTACCCCTTAACCATGAAAGAAAGGGGAGGGGGAAACATTTTAATTTTAATTGCATTAACAATTTCAGTTAAATGCCAGAAATAATTTTAGATGGATATGAAAGATACCTCCAAATAAGTGGAAGTTGTTTTGTATTTAATTCCTATATTTGTAGTCATAAATATGTATCATAAATATATATCAAAAATATGTATCATATACTTTTCAAATAAATCTACACATATACCTTCAAAATGATTCAATTGGATATTTAAATAAATGTAAAAGACAAATTATTTCCCAATACCATTAGGAAATACTAACTTTACAGGAGAAAAGCAGAGAGGGGTTGCTTTTTATAGCAGAGTAATCCAATGGTCTTTTCTAATTGAGAGGAGTAACAGAGCCACATCTAAATGTGTATTTGGGCTGCTTTTGACAACACAGGTTATAAATCCTGCTTAGGGAATGATTGCTTGGGCTGATGCCAAGGTGCCAGGTCATTCAAATCAATGTTATGTGCTATTGCACACTTAAAGTTATTTACAATGCTCTTATCTGGCTGCAGTCTATCCTCTCCTACTCATACAGTGGAGAGCAATTTACTCAGTATACCCAACCCTTGATTTCTCATCTGCTCCCACATATGCTACTGTGACTACAAGTTCTATATTTGAGACCACACAAAGGGGCCCTTGGGAGACTTGGGGAAAAACAGTTTTAGCAAGGAAACCTAAAATAAATTTTCTTGTTTATTATTATGTTTTTTATTTAAATTAGAAACAAGCTTGTTTTCCATGTCAATCTCAGTTCTCTCTTCTTCCCCTCCTCCCCTGCCCTCCAGGGATCTCCTATCCCATCCCCTTTCTGCTCCCCAGTGAGGGTGAGGCCTTCCATTGGGGATCTTCAAAGTCTGTCATCTCATTTGGAGCAGTGCCTAGGCCCACCACAGGGTGTCTAGGCTGAGACAGTATCCTCTATATGGAGTGGGCTCTGAAAGTCCATTCGTGTACTAGGGATAAATACTGATCCACTACCAGAAGCCCCATAGATTAACCAGACCTCCAAACTGACGTTCTGGTTTGGGGGTCTGGAACAGTCCTATGCTGGTTTCCCAGCTATCAGTCTGGGGTCCATAAGCTCCCCCCTTACTCAGGTCAGCTGTTTCTGTGGGTCTGTTTGTCATACTTTGTATTAATAGACTCTAATTATTTGTTGTAGATGTTCATTTATTTCCTCCCTCCTTCCCTTTCATTTTAAATCTGCTCTGATTTGGGGATCATGCTATGTACACTGTCAAAGTCTTGAGTTACTTGTGAATGCTAAGGGCATCCTGATTAATTAACACAATGGAAATGTGTCCCAACCTCTCCAGAATATCAGACACAAAGCATTCACTTGAATTTTGTTTGCTTTACTTATTTTACCACATCACACACACACAAAAAAATCCACTTGGAAAGCTACTGAAAGTTTTGAGTTGAATTACTTATAAAACAAAGCAGCAATAGTTAACAGCTCAGTCATGAAATAGACACTGTAAGTTGTAATTGGTAAAAAATTAAATAGCTCCCTATAATTGGAGGCAAAATATGATGATGAAATTTTGATTTCCAGAATTCTAGAAAGAGAATTTAGGGATTTTATCCCTAAAGAATAATTTTGCTATTGAAAAACACATTGTAGGAAAAGATGGTCACATTTTACTGGGCCTCTTTACAATGTCTTCAATACTATCATAAAGAATATTTGAACAGGAAGGTTCTAGAAAATGAGAACCACACCGCTTAAGTCTGTGGCAAATAAGCAATGGTAAAGGTGGATCTGTTTAAAGTTTCAAATGCACACAGCCCAGTTCTTGGTAAAGAGCTTATTTCTCAGCTCCACAATATGGCACATACCTATAATCTGAGAACTTGTGAGGTACAGCAGGAATATTAGGAGTGTCTGCTTTGGAAATGTGATTGTAATGTCTGTGTATTGGTAACAGGGCTTGTAGGGGGAAAGACAGACTGTAACTATTAGAACTTGAAGCATAAAAGTGGATCAAATTAAGCTCCTGTGTTTGTGAAAGGGCAATGAGAAAACCACAGTACTATTTATATCTGTCTTCATCATTAGTGCGGCTACAGAAAAGCATGGAGCAAATGAAATGATGGTATCAAAACTTTTGTACGATTAAGACTGAAGATGAGGCCACATAGGAACTTTCTGGGGACAAAGATTTGGCATCCTATGGAACCTTCAAATTCATTGAGTAACAAAGTTTATATTCAAAACCTATCCTTCCGTTGATTTTATTTCAGCCTGTGGTTACTACGACATGGAAAAAGAGGAGTGTTTTCTATCAAATGGAACACTTACCTTGATTTTGTTTAGCACAGCATACTACTATATGGTGAAAATCTTTTTAGTAACTAGAAAGCCCAAAGGTTTGTTTAATCGTACACTGCCAACTTGTCTGGGTTTTTCGTTGTTTGTTGTGTTTGTCTGTTTGATTGTTTTTGAGACAGAATCATATGAATCCTCAGCTGGTCTTGAACTACCTATGTAACTGAATATACCCTTGAACTTCTGATCCTCCTGTTTCTATCTCCTATGTGCTAGGATTACTGGTGAGTGCAGCAGTACCTAGTTTATGTTGTGGTGAGAATTATATTCATGGCTTCATGCATGCTAGTTATGTAGTCTACCAACTAATCTTTATCCATAGCTGTTGTTTTCACCCCCACTCCCATGGATTTGATTTCTAGTTCCTCTTCAAAGAAAGTCAGAAATGTAGTGAGACTGGCTGCCCACTCACTACTTTGTGTACCTTAAAGTTCTGAAATATAGCGAATGAAATATTCACACATGATCCTTGAGTTTACATATTCTCACTCTGTAGGTCTCTGCTTGTTTTGAAAAAGATGCATTTTAAACAAGTTAACCATGTTATCTTAATGTAGGTGACCTATAACTGTATCCCAAGAGAATATTCTGCTGTAGGAATTCTTTATTTAAGTACATATGCTACAAATGAAAAGACATACCCTTTTCCTCCAAGAAAGCTTTGCTCTTGGTACATTTTTCCATTGCTGGGAATGGGGATAATCTTGAGTAGTCCTTTTTGTACAAGCACATAGTACATTAGCAATAACTTAGACACCCTACACCTATTGCATTACTGTCATAGTTATTCATAAAATATCTTTAAACTTTATAGAAGGATTTTATTGTTTTGTTTCAGAAAGGAAAGGGTAATAGAAAACATAGCAGGCAGGCTTCACTTTGTATTTACCTCCTCATTGCAAACATTAGGGAAATTCATCAGAAGTTTACCATATTTGAGGCTAAGAAGCCACGTAGTGGTTTGTGATTTTCTGAGAGCAGAACTTTGTATACATCTTTGAATTTGCAACGTCCACTTGTGACATTATTTTGCATACTACAGTGGACTTCATAAACTCCCAGTAAACTAATGTTCGCAGTTTATTTTCTTTATTTATAATACAGAAAAAAATAGTTTTATTCTAGATTTTTAACTCTGAGAATACTAGGAAATTTGCTTATTATTTCTTTAACTCATGATTGTGTATACTAGGCACCAAATGTTTGTTTAATGAATGTGTGGATATACACAAATATGTACATATCAAACACAAATTACAATATTTCTTCAGTAATTTTTTTGTTTTGTTTTGTTGAGACAGGGTTTCTCTGTGGCTTTGGAGGCTGTCCTGGAACTAGCTCTTGTAGACCAGGCTGGTCTCAAACTCACAAAGATCCTCTTGCTTCTGCCTCTGCTGGGATTAAAGGCATGTGTCACCACCGCCCAGCCTGGTAATTAATTGTCTAAAATACTCAATTGTTAACAGAGATTTCCCTTGAAATGGGAATAATTAGGGATTCCTAGACATGATCCATTAAACCACAGTTAAGAGATTGGGTCTGAGATGACTCCCATCTCCTTCTCCTCCATAGCTCTTGAGACAGATCCTGCGCACTTATTTGAATCTATTGGTCTACGGGACCTTTGCAGGGTTCTGAAAAACTAATATTTTAACTTCTTATGCAAATTAATTTTTCTATTATTAATCTTCTGGTAATAATAAAAAGGAGTTATTTTACCAAGTGACATATGTTTGAATCTTCCAGCTTCAGAATACACATGGCCTATCCTTTTAACATCATAATTAAAACACTGTGTACATATAATTAGGAACACCATTATTCTAAATATTAAACATTGCTTTTAAATTAATTTTGCAGATTATTTTCTTTTTAAGTTTTTAGTTATTTGTAGCAAACTGTGGTGGCTTTAATATTTCTTTTCCTTGCATAATTCTTTCCAAATTCCTTTTACATGTATGTGATATCTGGTAGGAATAAAACAAGTACATATCAACCACTATAAAATCTTCCATTATTCGTCACAATTGTCACCTTAATGGTATTATCAATCAGCCTTCGAATTAAAATAATTTATCACTCCAACAGCAGTAATCTATAGTGACTGTATGACTTGGGATTGATAGCTGGGGACTAGAAGGGAAAGTTTTTTACAAGTAGGTCACTTATGTAAACTATCATATCATCTGCAAATAGTGAAAGTTTGACTTCTTCCTTTCCAATTTGCATCCCATTGATCTCTTTTTTTGCCTTATTGCTCTAGCTAGAACCTTGAATACTGACTGTTGAATATTGAATAGATATGGAAAGAGTGGACAGCTTTGTCTTTTCTCCGATTTTAGTGGAATCACTTTGAGTTCCTCTCTGTTTAATTTGATTTTGGCTGATCCCTTGCTGTATATTGCCTTTTTTATGCTTCGGTAACTTCCTGTATACCTGGTCTCCGCAAGACATTTATCATGAAGTGGTGTTAGGAACAGTCTATTTTATCACTTTGGATTTTTTTTTAATTTGTTTTTGGATTTTGTTTGCCAGTATTTTTTTTTGTATTTTTGCATTATTATTCATGAGGCAGATTGGTCTGTAATTTTTATTGTTTTTTGCATCTTTGTTTGGTTTGGGTATCAGGTTAACTGTGGCCTCATAAAATAATTTGGCAATATCCCTTCTGTTTCTATTGTGTGGAACAATTTGAGGACTATTACTATTAGCAGTTTCTTTGAAAATTTAATAGAATTCTGGGTCAAAACCATCTGGCCCTGCTTTGGGGGGATTTTAATGACTGTTTCTCTTTTCTTATGGGTATAAGTCTATTTAAATTGTTTGTCTGGACTTGATTTAATTTTGTGTGTGATATCTATCAAGAAAGTTTTCCATTTCTTTAAGATTTTCCAATTTTGTTGTGTACAGGTTTTTGATGTATGACCTAATGACTCTCATTATTTCTTTGGAGTCTATTGTTATGCACCCTTTTTCGTTTCTGATTTTGTGCATTTGGATATTCTCTCTCTGCCATTTGGATAGTTTACATAAGGGTTTATCTATATTGTTGATTTTTCTCAGAGAAGCATCTCTCTGTTTCTTTGATCCTTTGTATTGTTCTATTTGTTTCCATTTTATTGATTCTTATCCCTGAGTTGATTATATCCTGTGACCTATACTTCCTGGGTGAGTTTGCTTTTTCTTGTTCTAAAGCTTTCAGATGTGCTGTTAAGTCACTTATGTGAGATTTCTTCAAATTTTTCATGTAGGCACTTAGTGCTATCAACTATGCTCTTAGCCCTGCTTTCATTGTGTCTCAAAATTTGGGCATGTTGGGACTTTATTTTCATTTAATTCTAAGAAGTCTCTAATTTCTTTCTTACTTCTTTCTTTACCCAGTGGTGGTTCAGTTGATAGTTGCTTAGTTTCCATGAGTTTGTAATCTTTCTATAGTTTGTGTTATTGCTGAACTCTAGCCCATTGTGGTCTGAAAAGCTACAAGTGGTTATTCCAATTTTTTGTATCTATTGATATTTGTTGTATGACTATGTGGTCAGTTTTAGAGAATATTCATGAGATTCTGAGAAGAATGTGTATATTCTTCTGTGTTTGCATGAAATCTTCTGTAGGTGTCTATTACCTCCATTTGAGTCATAAGATCTGTAATTTTCCTTGTTTCTCTATTAAGTTTCTGTTTTGCAGATCTGTCCATTGGTTAGAGTGTGGTTTTGAAGTCTCCCACTATTAATGTGATTTAAGATTTAATAATGTTGTATTTTGGGCATAGATATTCAGAATTGAAAACTCATCTTGATGGATTTTTTTCTTTTGGTAAATATGAAATGTCCTTCTCCATGTCTTTTGATTATTTTAGTCTGAGTTTTGTTTTGTTAGATATTAGGATAGCTACACCAGCTTGCTTCTCAGGACCTTTTGATTAAAAAAAAAAAAAAACTTTTGCAAACCTTTCACCCTGAGTAAATGTCTCTCTTTGAAATTGAGGTGTGTTTCTTGTATGCAGCAGAAGGATGGATCCTGTTTTATGTCCATTCTGTTAGCCTTTGTATTTTGTTGGTCAATTGAGTCTGTTGATAGTAAGAAATGTTATTGACCAATGATTTTTCTTTTTTAATTAATTTTTACTTAAATTTAAAACATACAAATCCCAGTTCCCTCTCCCTCCTGTACTCTCATTGCACTCCAGATTCTAACCCCCATTCACTTTTCAAGGAGGATGAGGCCTCCAATAGGGGATCATCAAAGTCTGTCATCATTTGGAGGAGGACCCAGTCCTTCCCCTGTGTATCTAGGCTGATAGAGTATCCCTCCATAGGGAATGGGCATCCAAAGCTCATTTATGCACTAGGGATAAATACTTGTTCCACTGCCAGAGGCTCTATAGATTGCCCACCCAAAACTGACATCCATGTTCAGGGGGCCTGGCTCAGTCTTATGCTAGTCCCCAGCTATCAGTCTGGAGTTCATGAGCTCCTGCTTGCTCAGGTCTGCTGTTTCTGTGGATTTCCCCATAATGGTCTTGTTCTCTTTGCTCATATTATCACTCCTCCCTCTCTACAACTGTATTCCAGGAGTTCTGCTTAGCTGTGAATCTCTGCTTCTGCTTCAGTAATCTTGAAATTTACAGGCATATAGATGGAACTAGAAAAAAACCATCCTGAGTGAGATAACCCAGACACAGACAGAAAAACATGGCATGTACTCACTCATAAGTGTATATTAGACAGAGGAAAGGATAACCAGCTTATAATCTACAACCCCAGAGAAGCTAGGAAACAAGGAGGACGCTAAGAGAGACATACATGGAACCCCAAGAAGGGGAAAGTGACAAGATCTTCTGAGTAAATTGGGAGCATGAGTGTCGGGGGAAGGAGGAGGTAGGTAATAGAAAGAGGAGGGGAGAAAGGAAGGGAGGGGGAGGAGAACATGAGGGATCAGCAAGGTTGAGTTGAGAGAAGAACAGAGAAGGAGATCACGGAAAGAGATACCTCAATAGAGGGAGCTGTTATGGGCTTAATGAGAAACCTGGCACTAGAGAAATCTCCAGGGATCTACAAGGATGGCCCCAACTAAGAATCTAAGGAATAATGAAGAGGCTACATTTAATAGTCTTCCCCTATATTGAGATTGATGACTATCTTAAATGATCAATGAATGTTAGTTCCTGCTGTTTTTGTGGGGGGGGGTTGATTGTTGTGATGGTAGTGTTGGTGTTTCCCTTCTTTGGGTTTGCTGTTGTGAGATTATCTGTTGTCTGTGATTTCATAGATGTAACTGAGTAAATGGGTTAGAGTTTTCCTTCTAGTATTCACTCTAGTGTGGGATTTGTGCATAGGTATTGTTTAAATCTGGTTTTGTAATGAAATATCTTGCTTTTTCCGTCTATGTTGACAGGAAGTTTTGCTGAGTGTAATAATCTGGGCTGGCATCCATGGTCCCTTAGTGTCTGTGAAATATCTAGCCAGGAAGGTCTTTCTGGCTTTTAAAAGTCTCTATGGAAAAGTCAAGTATAATTCTGATAAGTCAGCCTTTATAGGGGTCTTGGCCTTTTTCCTTGGTAGCTCTTAAATTTCTTTCTTTCTTCTGTATGTTTAGTGATTTAATTATTATATGGCAAGGTACCATTTTTTAGCCAGCCTATTTGATATCCTTGTAATTACATCTTGTAATCATATAGGCATGTCCTTCTTTAGTTTGGGAAAGTTTTCTTCTATGATTTTTTAAAAATATATTTTCTGTACCTTTAAACTGGAATTCTTCTCCTTCTTCTATCCCTATTATTGTTAGGTTTGGTCTTTTCATGGTGTTCCATATTTCCTGGATGCTTTGTGTTAGGATTAGGAATTTAGTGGATTTAACTGAGGAATCTACCTCATATTCTCTCTATTATCTCCTGTATTCTGTTGTTTATATTTGCATCTGAATTTTCTGTTCACTTACCCAGAAGAATTCCCTCAGTCTGTGTTTTCACTATTGTTTCTATTTCAGTTTTCAAGGTTTGAAACATTTCCTTCGTCTGTTTTTTTTGTTTGTTTGTTTGTTTTGCTTTGTTTTCTTTTTTCTTGGCTTTCTTTTCTTTGTTTAAGGGATTTATTGATTTCTTCAATTTTTTGTCTTTTCCTCCACTTGTTTAAAGAATTTTTTTTGTTTTCTCTTTAAGATCCTCTATCATCTTCATAAAGTAATTTTTAAGTTCATTTTCTTATGTTTCAGCTGCATTGGGATGTTCAGATTTTGCTGCTGTAGCATCAGTGGGTCCTGGTGGTGCTATATTGCTCTTTCAGTTTTTGAGTGTATTCTTACAATAGCATTTACTTTCTTTCTTTCTTTTTTTTTTTTTTTTTTGGTTTTTCGAGACAGGATTTTTCTGTGTAGCTTTGAAGCATATCCTGGCACTCTCTCTGGAGACGAGGCTGGCCTCGAACTCACAAAGATCCATCTTCCTTCTGCCTCCCATGTGCTGAGATTAAAGGTGTGTGCCATCAATGTCCGGCCCAACATTTACTTATCTTTTATTCCAACTGGTATGGATTGTGTCTGTGTCTGTTTTACCAACTTTTTTGGTTTGCAACTGTGCCTATATCATCTTTTGTTTTTCCAACTGGTATGGTTTGTGCATGTGCCTATATAGTCCACTGGTGTTGTGGGGGAGGGTTGGCCCTGGGGAGGATGTTCAGGTGCATGGATTGTGTGGCAGAGTGGGTCTTGTTGGAACAGCATCCAGTGGGTTGAGGAAGTAGGGGTGGAGCTTGGAGGCAAGTACCTCAACCTGCTTGCAGATTGGTGGGGACTAAAACAGAACAATGGAATTCCTGCCTCTATCCCCTTTATAATATATATAATCAATTCATGCGGGCAGAAAGTTTTTGACTTAATCATTTCCTCAAAGGCCCATGTCCTATTTAAGCTTTAATAAGAACTAGGTTTCAACATGAAATTTGAAGCAACACTTTCTCATTGTAGCGTTTTATTATTTTGTTTATATACTCAACAAATAATTTCTGAGTTAAGAATTAGATACCTTATGGTCCTACCACAGCTGGCATCTGTGTTGTGTCCATGTCCCATGCTGTTTCCAAAGACCACATGGATGTCCATGACTGGGTCTGGGCTGCCACACATCGCCATAGTACTGTCTGAGGCTCATGCCACCCGATGGTCTGAGTGGACTGAACTGCCAAAATGAGTAGCCTGAACTGCCACCCAGGGCCATGATGACATCTAGACTTGAGCTGCTCCCAAGGGCTATATCTGGGTTGATGGCCCTATAACAGCCAGGGTCTGTGTTGCTCTCCATGGCTTCAGTTTCAACTGAAGTCTGATCATATACCCGGGGTCTAAATAGCAACCTGAATCAAAGTTGTTGGCTAAGACTCATGCTGCAGCTAGGGCCAAGTTGATATGAATAGCCTATGCTGCCAGGTGGGGCCATGGCACCATTTGGTCCTAAGATGAAGCTGAGGACCATGTGTCAAGGCCTGTGTTGATATCCAAGGCTTCTATTACCATCAAAAGCTGTGTAAAAGCCTGGGGTCTGGGCCATCACAAGGGTCCATTTTGATATCCAAGGGACATTCTACCACAGGGGCCATGCTGATCTGAGTGGCCTACAGTACCACCTGGGGCCATGATGACATCCAGGCCTAGGCTGCTGTCTAGCACCATGTCTGTGTCCATTGTCCTAATGAAGCCTGGATCTGTGTTGATGTCTGTGGCTTTTATTACCACCAAAAGGTCATGTGGATACCTGGGATCTTCTCAGCCACCTGAGACCATGTAAGTGTCCAAGGGCCATGCTACTATTGTGGCCATACTTATTTGATTACCCTGTGCTACCAACTAGGGCCATGACACCATTCAGGCCTGAGGTCCAGCTGAGAGCCCTGTCTGGGTCTGTGGCCGTCCTGCAACCAAGGTCTGTGTTGATGTCCATAGCTCCTGTCACCACCAAAGGGTATGCAGATGCCCAGGGTATAGGCTGCCACCTGAGGCCATGTTATCATCTGAGGGTAATGCTCCAGTTGCGGCCATACAGATCTGAATTGCCTGCACTATCGTCCCAGATCCATGCGAATGTCCAAGCCCAAGATGCAGCCAAGGGTGATATTTGGGTCTGTGGCCCTACCACAGCCAGTCTCAATATTAATGTCCCTGACTTCTGTTACCATCTAAGGCTATGTGAAATCCTGGGGTTGGGTCACCACCTAAGGCAATGTTGGTATCTCAAAGCCACATTGCCATGCAGGTCTGAGTGGCCTGTGCTGCCACCAGGAGCCATATTAACATACAGGCCCAAGTTTCTGCTGAGGAGAATGTATGGGTCCATGGTCCTACTAAAGCCAGGATCTGTGTTGGAATCTGCAGCCCATGCTGTGTTGTCACCACAGGCCACATGGATTCCTGAGGTCTGAGGCCACCACTTGTGGTCATGTTGGTGTCTTAGGGCCATGCTTCTGCAGAGGCCATACTGATTTGAGTAGGCTGGTTTGCCATTGTTAAATATCATATTATAATTCTACAAATCTTGTGAACTTGATTAATGCAAATCAACAACTATCTCTATAGTAGTCTTAAATCCATGTCCTATGTTGCTTCCAGAGGGAGAATCAAAGGATTTGTGCTCAAGTGCATGTGTGGGCATTCAAATGTGCACACGTGCGCAGACACACACACACACACACACACACACACACACACACACACACACACGACACACACCATACCACATATTTTATGATTTGTTATCATTAACACAGATATATCACAAAACAAACTTGATATTTATTTTAAATATGCTTATAAAGGTAAAATAATTACCATCAAAGTTATTATTGCTCATTTTGTGGAATGTATTATGGATGCAATAAGTTATTTTATATAGCTGTCACCATAACCCTTGTAATTTAGAATTATTGTTTTCAGTTGAGGAAGATACAGCTTAGAGAAGTTAAATACTTCTGGAAGTAGCAATACTTAAAGGTGGAACAACAATTTGAACCAGGTTATCCGGTTACAACAGCCTCTTGTTAAGTGTTTTAGTTTTTTTCTATTGATGTGAAAAGATGCAGTGATCAAAGCAACTTAAAAAGAAATCATTTAACTTGTAGCTCAATGCTCCAGAGAGTTAGTCCATGATCATTGTGGTTAGGAGCAAGGCAGCAGGTAGCCATCGTGCTAGAGAAATAGGTGAGAAGTTATAACTAATCCTAAAACAAGAGACAGAGAGCAAGAAAGCTAACTGGTGATGGTGTGGCCTTTTGAAATCTTCAATTTCATCCCTAGTTATATGCCTTCTGGTTCAAAGACATACCTCCTAATCCTTCCCAAACAATTCTATCAACTACCCAACAATCATTCAAATATGTGAGCCTATGGATGCCATTCTCATTCAAACCACTACACTGACACAAGAAAGATATCAGGTCTCGGGTCTCATGCTCATGGATGTTGCTATCAATTTGAGCTTGTTTTGGAATTTGAGTTAGGAAGCAATCAAAATATAAGTTGGGGATTCCTAGACAAAAAATACCCTGCTTCATATTTCCAAGAGTAAGTTCAAGCATTGCATTGAACATTGACCTCTATGCCAGTCACATTTTAATGTATTTTAAATATTGCTTACAGTAATAAATATATTTTAGATATATGATGATGAAGTATCAATGACAAGTAAAGACTCAGATCTTTTAAAATGGGTCATGCATGGTTAAATCTTAATGTGCTCTTAGGCTAAAACCTTTAGGTTTCTGCTCCTTTAGATTCTAGTAACCACTATTCTACTGTCTCCTTTTATGAACATAAGTTTAACTGAAATAGACAACTGAAACCAAAACTTAATAAAATAACACTTACTAATATACATGATAATACATTTGTTTTTTGAAAAAGTTTCAGATTATGTAGCCCAAACTGTTCTGACACTCATGATCCTCCTGCCTTAGCCTTCTCCACATTACAGGTTCTGCCACTGTTTTCATCATTGCCATAATTTTGTGACTTATTTGAAGGGATGGGCTCAATTATTTGGTAATAAAGTCTTTAAACATACCTTATTTTCTCATCATCCAAATGAATAAACTTGTACACCAAAATAGGAGTATAAAATAATGCAAAAAACAGGCACTGAAAAAGTCATGTTTATAATTCCTGTTTATTATTCAACATGTAAAAATACACATATAAATATGCATATACAGATGTATATGTATATTAACTTTCCACAATATATATCCTCTGAAAACAGTTGCCAATATTTTTAATTAAGTTAAAAGAGGAAGCCACATGGAAGGCCTCACCCTCCCTGGGGAGCAGAAAGGGTATGGGATACAGGTTTGGTGGTGGGCAGGGGAGGAAGGGAGGGAGAGGGAACTGGGATTGACATATAAAACAAGTTTGTTTCTAATTTAAATGAAATAAAAGGAAAAAAGAGAGGAAGATTTGAGTTTCTAAAGTGTAGGCTATAGGGATAATGTAAAATTCAATGTTCTGAGAAGAGAACAAATAAAAAATAACGTAGCAGTTATACTGGATTAAGGCTCATTCCTTGGTACTGCCAAAGCTTCTACACTGAGATGCCATGATTCAAATACAAATGTAAGAAGAAATGAAAAATCTGATGAGTGTATTCTGTGATGACTGAAATAGTTTCTCTGTGATACTTCTGTTACTTAAATAGGGCTCCCTTGGTGGATGCTTTAGAGAAAATGGGAGTTAGGCTTTGTTGGCCATCTTGAACAATAATCATGCCCTCTATTATTCATGAAGTCATTTTAAGAACACTGGAGTTTTTTCCTCTCTAGTTCTGAAGAGAAAGTAGTAGATGAGAAATCAAAGTAGGGGAGTTTTGGGGGTTTAGCCATATGAAAGGATCCTAAAGCTTTATCTTACAGGAATAGCCTAGTATCATAAAATACAAATGTTAAATTTTTATATTTTTACAATATAGACAGTTTTGCAAATTTCCTATTTTTCCCCCTTTATTTCTTCTAGAATGTCAAAGGCTTCAGACTGAATGGCGTATGTAAGTCTCTCTGTGTGTATGTGTCTCTGTGTGTGTGTTTACTTCACATTTATTCATTTACTTATTTAGTTGAGATAGGCCCCCAATGATCACAGGCTGGCATGAAACATACTTTGCAGCCAAGATTGTAATTGAACTTCATATTCCCTTGCTTCTAGCTTCTGAGTTTATGAAGACTGAGAGGGAATCCAGGGATTTGTCTATGCTGGAGAAATACTTTCCTAGTTGAGCTGCATTGCAAAACTTGTTATTTCCTTATGAATTTATTTTTATTTGTAAAAATTTTAGTTTTGAGATTATAGTATAATTATAATGTTTTTTCGTTCCCCTTTATCCCTCCAGAAATTTCCATATAACACTCACAACTCTCCTTCCAATTGGTAGCCTTTTTTCACTAGTTGTTATTCCATAAATCCATATATATGCATATATATATATATATTCTTAAAAATAACTTGTTTAGTCCACATAATGTTATTTGTATGCATATTTCAGAGAATATCATTTGGCAATAGATAAGCAACTTTTGCGTTCTTCTCTGGGGAAGACCACCTATCTTTTTCCCAGCTTCCTTCCATGTCTTATAGTTCTTTTGGTAGGGTTGAGGTTTTGTGGAGTTTTTCCTGTCCACTTTGGCATGCTGATTGGCATCATCTTTGTTCTACTCATGTTTGGGCAGTAATATTGATGAGACATTATAGGGTAGCTTTCAACATTACTAGAAGACACTATCCCATAGCAAACCTCCTGATTCCCTGGTTCATACCAATGGATAGGTACCTTCTACTCCATAATGTTGCGTAAACCTTAGTTGGAGGAGTGGTTTTGTAGATGTAACCTTTGTTCCACTGCATTTTGATTGGTTATGGTTTCTTGTCTTGCTACTGGAAAGCTAGGTAACTACTCAGTGATAATCAAGTCACAATTACTGAAGGGGAAACTTAAAGACTAGTTTACTAAGTCAACATACTGCCTAACAGCAATTCATAAACATTTGTCCTTATAACCACAGATAATTGTAGTCTGTACCCTTCATCAAGGAAACTTCTCTTTGCAGAAGATGGGGACAACTAAGTTGCTCTGAACCACCCTGTCTTCACTCAGTTGGTGCTAGTATCTCTGTACATTCTCCATCACTTCCCACATCATTTTCTTTGCTGCCTCTCCAACACAACAATGATTCTACTCCAGGAATATTAAAAGTCCACCAATTAGCTTGGTAACAATCATCCTTTGCTTTTATTCGACAAACCTTTTTTTCACCAAGCAGACAGAGGTATCTCTTTGTATTACAGAGCTGATTATTTATTTCCCTTGAATTGAAGCTATAAAAGGGTTTACATTAGCCTTATAATAAATGCTATATTCTGTACATGGCCAGCTGCCCTCTGCTTTTGTCCGTGATTCCACACTCCTGCCACTTTCTTTACTTATCTTTTCTTCCTCAGACACACTGTCTGGAATTGAGTTCCCATAGAATGTTCAGCTTTTTGCTTTCCTGAGTCTGCATAGCCTCTTGATTTTAGTGTCCTGATCTTGGTGTTTTACATGGCTGATTCTGACATATATATATATATATATATATATATATATATATATATATATATTTACATGTAAACCTCAGTTCCATCTTCCTCCCCTCCTCCACTTCCCCCACCCCCTATCCCAACCCCCATCTGCTCCCCAGGGAGGGTGAGGCCTTCCATGGGGGATCTTGAATGTCTGTCATATCATTTGGAACAGGGCCCCTAGACCTCACCCCCCCCCTGTGTCTAGGATGAGAGAGTCTCCCTCTATATGTAGTGGGCTCTAATGGGTTTTTGTTTGTTTGTTTGTTTTCTTGAAGTTTAAGTTTAATGTGAACTCTACTGAGATACTTTTACTAACACCTTAAAGTATGTCCTATTATTTCCTACCCACATGACAATTTTTGCTGAATTGAAAATACATATTTCTTGCTTTATTGACATGTGTATTGAATAAACTAGCTACTGGCTCCTTGAGAATAAAAATAATAGAAATCTATCTGTCCCCCAAACCCATAATATTTAGCTCTATGTTTTACCCATGTTAGGTACTCACCAATTGTTTACAGACTAAAAGATGATTGATTCTTACTGTAGTGATGGTGTAGACATCTCCAAACACAGTAGTCATCCTTATTTCTCCTTGTTTGTTTGTTTAACTACATTTCTTTTACTTTTGTGTTTTTCTGAGAAAATTTGTATGTAGTTCATTATGAAATTTCCTGGAATTGGAAAATGCATTGTGCTGCACTTATTAGTAGTCACAGTTTGGATGATTTGCCTTCTATTTAGTCCTGCATCAATGCATTATGGGTGGTTCTCTTTAAAAAAAATTGTTTGGAAAACGAATCAGGAAGAGCTGGACACGTGCTGTGTCCATCCAGACACAGCTGTTTCCCCAGAGCTATTCAATTCTCATTCAATGGCCATCTAATTCAACTAATCGTTTTATGGATAGGCTAGAACAGTAGTTGGTTTTAAATAAGAAGAACAATTGTTTCCCCTAGAAGCAAACAGAATGTAAGCATCTGAGTTGGATTTTTACTTCTCTCCATTTGCTTATTCTTAGTCTGGGAGTTAGAAGCTAACATTGCTGCCAAAACTACCACAATAAAAGTCTAGAGCTGGTGATTGCTTGGTTTAACAACATCTGCTGTCTACATTTTTACTCCCCCTCAGGATAGAAGGCAGGTATTTGTTATTTATCATTTAGAACAGTGGCTAATATCTATATAACTGTTGGTGTTAAAACTTTAGTAATATGTTTTACTCATGTCTTCTTTCATCTCTCAAATGAACGTAGGTCAAGAGAATATGAGAATTTCCATTTAATTCTCATTCTGCATTAACAAAAGAGAGAGGTTAGTTTGTTTATTCAAAACCACAAAATTGTTTAAAAAATGTTCTGGAATTTGCAATCATGCCTGTCTTCTTTGGAAAGCTACTACCAAGAGAGCAAAACACAAAATTTAAAATTAGTTTTAACCTTACTCAAAAACTGACTTCAAACTAAAATGACTAGCCTGAGCTGTGCTTCAGGAAAATCTAAGGAACAGTAGGAACCATCTAGGTTTCTCTGCATTTGATAATACGATGCATAAAGAAGTTAGTTTAAAACATGAACATGCAGAATATGTTTTGCCCATATGTTTGATACTCCCCTGTCATGCTGACTTGGATCCAGACAGGAACGGGTGAAAAAAATTAGTATAATCCATGCATTGAGGTATAATATTTTGACTTGGAACATGTATCAAAATAAATAACAGAATCTGTCTTATGAATTCAAAAGTATATTAAACATTTCTGGCAAAACTCAAGCATCTACCTCAAAAGACAACTGGATTGCAAATTGCATGTTCCTTCCCCCACTTTTTATTTGTAAACTATGTTTTTTTTGCACACAAGATATTCTCATCTCTCCTCTACCTCTACAAACTCCCAACTTCCTCATCCAAAATCTGAGTAGTATTCTATTGTGTAAATGTACCACATTTCCTAATGCATTTATCTATCAACTTCCACAGTTGATGTAAGAGCTTACATTCTTATCAGCAATGGATAATTGTTTCCCTTACTTCACATCCTTGGCAACATAAACTGTCATTTGTTTTATTGAACATGACTATATTCTAACTTCTGTAAGATGAAATATCAAAGGAATATTTATTGAATTTCTCTGATAGCAAAGGGTATCGAAAGTTTCCAAGTGTTTCTCAACATTTTATTTCATCTTTGGAGAATTATTTATATCCATACCCCAGTTTTTACTTGTGTTATTTGTCCTTGCTCTCCATTTTTGTTGTTTCATACTTATTTTTTAATAATTTAGATATTAGTCCTCTATCAGATATGCAATTGATAAAGGTCTTCTCCCATTCTGTAGGCTGCCAATTTGTTTGAGTGATGGTGTCCTTTTCCACAAAGAAGTTTTTCTGTTTCATAAGGTCATAGTGTTTGTGCTATCAGTGTCCTGTTCAGAAAGTCATTTCCTGTGCTAATGAGTTCAAGATTATTCTCTAATTTCTCTTCTATCAGATTCAGCATCTCTGGCCTTTTGCAGAAGGTTCTTGATCCATTTGTAGTTGAGTTTATTTTGCAAGGTGACAAGTGATCTCTTCATTTTTCTACATTCAGAAATCCAGTTTGACCAGCACCATTTGTTGAAGGTGCTGTGTGTAACATTCTTATAACTGACTAGAACCATGTATCTGCTTACCTAAAAGGCATGAAGAAGTGACCTTATCACAAGAGAAAGTGGTACCAAACACTAACTCCTGTAGACACTAGGTATTCAGAACAAAGGATGGCTGCTCAAGTTAGACAAAGTTTAGTTCAGGTCTACTGATTCCTACATGTGATAATTTTAGTTTTGTTTGTTCACTCTGACAAATCATGCTGAAATTTGATCCCCATTGTGAGATATTGACGGTTAAGACTAGCTTGGGCTCAGAAGTAATTAGACCAGAAGTGATTATCATTCTGCCCTTAAAAATAGAATGATAATTCATTCATGAGTTTTCTCCTGAGTATGTGTGCTAAAAAAAGGTGCTTGGCTAGGCTTCTTAGGTGTCTCCTGTCTCTTTCCAAATAATTCCCTGCCATAATACGTTTACTCACTATCTCATTATGTTCTTTTCACCATGGATGAGATGATTAACTTTTTCTCGGTCAATCTTTATCATTCATCTACTCTGACTGGTGCAGTGGGGAAACAACACAAAACAAGTAGGGGCTTAAAGAGGCAGACATTCAAGTCTATCTTCTCGGTGCTCTGCTCCTTCCTAGGCTCACATAAGCCTGACATTTGCATTAGGGATCCGAGTAGAATTTTATTTAACTGCCACTTCCTATTTTCAAATTTGCTTATGTTTTCACACATCGTATTGTTGATTCTTTTCCCATAGATTGTAGTTAACCATTGATTTTGTGGAGTAGTATTTTTGAAGTTGATTTTCTTACATTACCCTATTCATACAACAACAGCACAACAATACAATAAAAATAATAAATAGTGATTTGAGCAAACATACATATATTTCTGTTGCATTGTTTTAGGCTCCCTGGAAGTAGCATTTATTTTTAAATCTCTAGTTTTCCTTGTATTATGTCTCAAATTTTATTAGGTTGAGTCACATTTTTGTTTAGCATGCTTTGAGTTGTAACTTGAATGAATTTTCCAGAATTCTTGGATTCAATCTTAATCCAAAGACTCTTATGTTAATGGAATTTGGGAATACCCTTTGGAATGTAATTACTGTTCATGAAAGTGGGACACCTATGTATAAAATAAAAACTTCATACAAAACAATAGCCCTGGACAAAGACACATTACCTCTTTCATCATGTGCTGCCCAGTATCTTCTCAAGACTGTACAGAGGTCCTGCCAGATAGAATGTCATCACTGTATACATGCCCTCAACAGAAAGTAGATGAAGACATTGACATTCCTCTAAATGTTTTTGATTGAAAACCCAGTATTTGAAATGATATTTTGAAAGAATGATAGGAGTGAGAAATGGATCAGCAATTAAGAGCACTTTCTAGCTTTCAGATAAGCTGGATTTTGTTTCTCTGAACCAAAATGATGGCATATAACCACCTGTAACCTTAGTTCTAGAGCATCTGAGGCCCTCTTCTGGCCTCTTACAGGCACTAGGTACACATGTGATGCATACACAGATGAACAGCTAAAGTCATCCATAGAAGTGAAAGTGAAAGAGAGAAGGAAAAAGGGGGGATTATTAACACACTTCAAAATCCAAGGCTTTCATTTTGAGCATCCAAGGTTACTATACGTCACAGGATTCTGTAACAGAGGTCTCAGTGGAAGATCCATATTTTTACTTTCCTTACTACCTTCCCTCACTTTTATTTCACCTGTTCTGATTTCTGGAATCATGTTGCTAAATTCTTGCTGTAGAATCATTAGAGGCAAGACCAAACAAAGACAAACATTAGAGAATCTATCTGCTGTGGAATAACACTCAAATCGACATTATACTAAAAATCTTCCTGTGGTTTAACATATTTATTGTAAATTTAGTATAATATTGTAAAATGAGTGTAATACTTAGTTTCTCTATCTAAAAATTTAGAAAATTGAGGATATTGATATTTCTGACCACACAAGATTTTCTAAGGATGTCAGGTATCATAAGCAAACTTTCCCACATAAAAATCCATTTCCCAAAGAGGGAATGAGAAACTGATCGTAGAAAACACATTATCTTCACAAGGCTTCATTAGATTGTTGTCCAATAAGAGTACAACAAGAGTTTCTTAATGATTGGTTCTACTCTATTATTTCTGATAAAAGACCTTACTCAAAGGGAGTGATTTGATATAATAGATAAATGAGGCATAAGATTAACAAATTAGATCATCTGAGCATTTAAAAAGATAATCATTAATAAGTCTTGTTTAAAAAATTTAGTTGGAATCATCTATAATTACAGAAAAATAGCACACAATGTAATTATCCGGTCATGGTAGTATGCCTATATAATCATGACAGCTTTTAAAATACATTTCCTAAAAGATTAGTGTAGCCTCAAAATTTGTATGATGCCAATGGAGAAAGTACTAAATACACAGTTGTAGCATGTATACAATGCCAATTATGTAGAAAATATTAATGGAGAAACAGACAGCAAATAAACTTGCGTATGCTGTGTGTTGCTTATTCTGTTTTCTGCTAGTGGATGCATTTTGCTTTCTTATAGCAAACTTCTGTAAGTCTACATTGCTTTATCAGTTACAAAATACCCTTCTCTTATGCAGTTTAGAAAGCCTATTTGTGAATTATGCAGCTTGACCTTCCTTTCTGAAACTACAATCTGGCCTTTCTTTTACAATGAGGAAAGTATAATATTACTTCAAAATACTGTAGACTTCCCTTCTTTATAAATGATTCCTTATTTTGTACTATAAATTTTGTATGTATTAATTGCTACAAAAGTGATGTAAATCTTATATTATGGAACTGTACTGTCATACTATAGACTCATTTAATTATTAAACTAGTGTTTCTTGGAACAGACCTACTTACTGCTGTTTCATACATACTTTCAAGGGCCTTCATGCCCTTTTAGTGATGAAGGCAATTAATGAAAAATATGCAAATAAACTTAAAAGTCACGGTGCAAAAGAATAGAAATAAAATAAATGGTGGTTTCCTAAAATGAATCACAAAATAGTTTATATGTATGTGCTATAATTTATTCATGGAGTTCTGTTTCCCAAACTTCTCACATATTATCACAGAAACCCCAACGACCACCCATAGTGACACACTTTCTCTATCAAGTTCAGGAGCACTGCTTCAGTCCTATGCTGTCTGGGGTATATGAGCTCCCACTTGCTCAGGACAACAGTTTTTGTGGGTCTCCCCAGCATGGTCTTGACCACTTTGCTCATCCATCTATACAACTGGATTCCAGAAGTTCAGCTCAGTGCTTACCTCTGGATCTCTGCTCCTACTTCCATCAATTACTTAGTGAAGGCTCCAGGATGGCATTTAAGGTAGTCATCAATCTCATTATAGGGAAACGACATTTAAGGTAGCCCCTCCACATTTGCTGGATTCTTAGTTGGGGTCATCCTTGTGGATTTCTGGACATTTCCCTAGTTCCTGATTTCTCTTTAAACCTAAAATGTCTCCCACTATTAAGGAATCTTTTCTTGCTCTCCTCTATTCATTCCCTGACTCAATCTTTCTGATCTCTCATGGTCTACTCTCCCCTCCTCTTCTCCCATCCAATTTCTCTCCTTTCTGTCCTTCTTTCTCCACCCCTTCCCCCTGCCTCATGCTTAGAATTAATTCAAGAGCTCTTGTCACTTTCCTCTTCTCCAGAAGTCATATATGTCTCTCTTAGAGTCCTCCTTGTTTCTTAGCTTCTCTAGAGGTATGGATTGTGGGATAGTAATCACTTGCTCTATGTCTAATATCCATAATATGAGGGAGTACTTAGCATATTTGTCTCTCTGTGACTGGGTTACCTCACTAAGGATGGTATCTTGTGGTTCCATCCATTTTCCTGTGTATTTTAGGATTCCATTTTTTTCTGCCAAGAAATACTCCATTGTATAAATGTAACACATTTTCTTTTTCCAGTTTTTGGTTGAGGGGCCTCTATGTTGTTTCTAGGTTTTTAATATTACAAATAATGCTGCTATGGACATAGTTGAAAAGATGTACTTGTTACAGGAATGTACATCCTTTTGGTATATACCTAAGAGTGGAATTGCTAGATTTTGAGGAAGACTGGTTCCCATTTTCCTGAGGAACTGCCATATTTGTTAGCATTCCCACAAGCAATGGAGGAGTCTTCCCCTTTCTCTACATCCTCTTCAGCATAAACTGTCCTTGGTGTTTTTGCTTTTAGCCATTCTAGCATGTGTGAGATGGTATCTCAGAGTTGTTTTGATTTGTATTTCCCTGATGCAAAGGATGTTGAGCAGTTTCTTAAGTGTCTTTCAGCCATTTTAGATTCCTCTATTGAGAATTCTCTATTTAGTTCTGTAACCCAATTTTTTAATTGGATTATTCGTTGTTTTGGTGACTACCTTCTTGAGTTCTTTGCATATTTTGGAAATCAGCCCTCTGTCAGATGTTGTGTTGGTGAAGATGTTTTCCTGATCTGTGGGCTGCCATTTTTGTCTTGTTGACATTGTCCTTTGACTTAGAGAAGGTTCTCAGCTTCAGAAGGTCCCATGTATTTATTGTTTAACTCAGTGTCTGTGGTACTGCTACTATGTTCAGGAAGCAGTCCACTGTACCAATTTATTCAAGGGTACTTCTTACTTTCTCTTCTATGAGGTATAGGGTGGCTGAATTTGTGTTGAGGTCTTTGATCCAATTGGACTTAAGTTTTGTGCATGCTGATAGATATGGATCTATCTGGAATCTTCTATATGTCAGCATCCAATTATGCCAGCACCATTTGTTGAAGAGGCCTTCATTTTTTCATCGTATAATTTTGCTTCGTTGTCGAAAATAAGTTGTTCGTAGGTGTGTGGGTTAATATCATGGCTTTCAATTTGATTGCCCTCGTCTGCTTTGTCAGTTTTTGTGGTAAAACCAAGATTTTTCATTACTATAGTTCTATAGTAGAGCTTGATGTCCAGAATGGTGATGCATCCTGAAATTCTTTTAAAATACAGGGTTGTTTTGGCTATCTTGTTTTTGTTTGTTTGTTTGTTTGTGTTTTTATTTTCTATGTAAAGTTGAGTATTGATCTTTCAAGGTCTGTGAAGATTTGTGTTGGGATTTTGATGGGGATTGCATTGAATCTGTAGATTGCTTTTGGTAAGATTGCCATTTTTACTATGTTGATCCATTTTCTGGTATCTTCTTTAATTTCTTTCTTTAAAGGATCCAAGTTTTTTTTCTTGCAGATCCCCCACTTGTTTGGCTAGTGCTATAGTAAGATATTTTATGTTGTTTGTGGCTATTGTAAAGGGTGAGGTTTCTCTGATTTCTTTGTCGACAATTTTTTTAGTTAATCTTGTATCCTTCAGCCACTTTGCTGAAGGTGTTTATCAGCTGTAGGAGTTTCCTGGTAGAAGTTTTGGGGTGCCTTGTATAAACTGTCTTACCATCTGCAAATTGTGAAAGTTTGACTTCTTCTTTTCCAATTTGTATCTCCTTGATCTCAAAATGTTGCCTTATTGCTCTACCTAGAACTTCAAGTACAATATTGCAAAGATATGGAGAGAGTGGACAGCCTTGTCTTGCTCCTGATTTTAAAAGAATCACCTTGAATTTCTCTCCATTTAGTTTGATGTTGGCTGTTGACTTGCTGTATATTGCCTTTATCATGTTTAGGTATGTTCCTGTTATCCCTGATCTCTCTAAGACCTTTAACATGAAGAGATGTTGGATTTTGTCAAAGGCTTTTTTTTTCAGATGATCATGTGATTTTCCTTTTTCAGCTTGTTTATATGGTGGATTACATTGATGGATTTTCATATGTTGAGCCATCCCTGCATTTCTGGATAAAGCCTACTTGATCATGGTGAATGTGTTCTTAGAATCTATTTGCCAGTATTTTATTGATTATTTTTGCATCAAAGTTTGTGAGGGATATTAGTCTGTAGTTCTCTTTCTTGGTTGTGTCTTTGTGTGACTTTTGTATCAGGGTAAATGTAGCCTCATAAAAAGAGTTTGGCAATGTTCCTTCTGCTTCTATTGTGTGGAACAATTTGAGGAGTATCGGTATTAGCTCTTCTTTGAATTTCTGATAAAATTATTTACTGAAACCATCTAGCCCTAGGCTTTTTTTAGTTGGGAGACTTTTGATGACTGCTTCTAATTTGTGAGGGCTTTTATGTCTATTTAAATTTCTTATCTGTTCTTGATTTAATTTTGGTAGGTGGTATCTATCCTGAAAGTTGTCCATTTCCCATAAATTTTCCAATTTTGTGGAGTACACGTTATTACAGTATGACTTGATAATTCTCTGGATTTTCTCAGTTTCCATTGTCACATCATTTGTGGGAGGGCCTAGGCCCTCTGCAGAGTATCTGGGCTGAAATAGTATCCCTTCATAGCAAATGGGCTCCCAGAGTCCATTTCTGGACTAGAGATAAATATTTGTTCCACTGTAGAGTTCCCATAGACTTCTCAGGTCTCCTAATTGGTACCCGAATTCAAAGGGCTTGATCTGGTCCTATGCTGCATCTCCAGCTTTACAACTCTGGGCCATATGCTCTCACCAGGTCAGGTCAGCTAGTTCTGTAGGTTTCTCCAGCAAGTTCTTGACTGCTTTGCTCATCCCCCCTCCCTCTCTGCAAGTGGATTACAGGAATATGGCTCAGTGCTTAGCTGTGGGTGTCTGTTTCTGCTTTTATCAGCTACTGGATGGAGGTTCTAGGATGGCAATTAATGTAGTCCTCAATCTCATTATAGGGGAAAGGCATCAAATTGGTCTCTCCACTACTGCCTAGATTCTTAGTTGGGGTCATCCTTGTGGATCTGTGAATATTTGTCTTGTGCTAGATTTCTCTTAAATCTTACTGGCTCTCTCCATTAAGGTATATATTTTCTTGCTCTCCTCTATTCATCCCTTGACTCAGTCTTCCTGATCCCTCTCATTCTCCTCCCCTTCTCCTCTTCTCTTTTTCTGACCCCCACATGCTCACAATTTTCTCAGGAGATCTTGTCTCTTTCCCCTTCTTTGAGGGACTATGTATTTCCCTCTTAGGTTTCTCCTAGTTCCTAGTGTCTCTGGTGGTGTGGATTGTAGGCTGGAACTGGAAATCATCCTGAGTGAGCTAACCTAGTCACAGAAAGACAAGCATGGTATGAACTCACTCATATATTGATGTTAGTCATAGAGCAAAGGCCTACCAGCCTATCAGAATAGATTTTTTTATTAGAAACACTGTGTAGTCTGAATGACTACACAGCTTCACAACAGCTTCACATTGAATGGTTATGTTGATGTTTCTTTTTCCTAACTGAGGAATTTCTGAGTGATACATAAACATTTAGAAAATTCAGAGACAGTGTCACTGATTGAGTAAAACCC
The DNA here is from genome assembly GCF_003668045.3 of Cricetulus griseus. Lineage (NCBI taxonomy): Eukaryota > Metazoa > Chordata > Mammalia > Rodentia > Cricetidae > Cricetulus > Cricetulus griseus. Next base: position 71,959,706 of record NC_048595.1, read on the forward strand.
TTGGCTAGCTCAATAGTCTCTGCTTCTGAAGGATACAGAGTATGTATCATTTATCCTTGTTCTTCTAGGTGTCTTTTAGGTGCAAAAGAGATAATATATATTTGGTAAATGAATAAATATCTAAATAACTAATTGTTGACTTAATTACATCAACTTAGGAAAATGCACATGAGACTTTATTACAAATATGTTTATTCATAAACATTCGGCAAAATATTTTATGCATTCTTAATATGAAAGCAGAATTAGGGCCTTACAAGACCAGAATGCACTCAGTGCATCATTTGGGTGTTTGCAGGCCAATCAAGATAATATTTCTTCTAATTGGTATTCCTAAAAGTTATTTTTTTCTGTACACTTGACTTGTAAGCACTCAGGTGCAAAATTTGTTCTTGTCTTTAAGAACACCTTAGTAATTAGTCCCCTTCTGAATCTTGGAACCAGAGTTTCCCACTGATGGGTAAAAATGAGGGAAAAGCATTTCAGCACACATGGGCACAGGCTTGTCCAAATGAAGATTTATTAGATCCAGTCAGCCAAGTGATCACTAGAAGCAAATAATCAAAAGAATGAATTTCCATGGTGGGGTCAGCAAGTATTTCCTTTGTTCAGAGAGCATACCCAACTCCAGTGTACTACATAGCAGGGTCCAGGAGATAGGGGCTAGTGCATTTGATAGCCCAGAACATGCACGAAGATGTTGACCTTGAAATCACTATGATGTTGAAGATCAATTTTTGTTTATAAATGGCTTTTACACTTTGTGTTGCTCAGGTGAGGTCTTTGAAATTCGTTTGGCTGGCAGCTCTAGCTGCTGTTTGAAAAGAGCAGGACCATATGCAGCACATGCATATTCAGTGGTGTAGTTCTTCCTGTGGGAACGTGGTGGGGGGGTTGCCAGGGCTCAAGGTTCACAATGTGAATTTGCATCTCACTTTGCATAAATTTGCATGCAGACTTCATAAGCCTCTAATTTCAAGTATGTAAAATGAAAAGAATCAATGTAATCTACTGCAATTGTTTTCCAAGGCATTAATCACATGAAATACATCCCAGCTTTCCTTAACCAATTAATTTAATCATATCCAAGGTTAGCAGAGACAGGAAAATAATGAATAATGGCTGATAAGTGCCTGACCTAAGGTCAGAAGGATATATATATATATATATATATATATATATATATATATATATTTCCTATGTACTTCCCCAGTAATGTCTTTCTACCAATCATCACACCTCTGTGGAAGATATCTTAACATTTAAAAAAATAATGTATTTTGTTCCCCTGTCTCTAAAGAATTATGTGTCTCTACTTCATAGAATTTAAAAGGGGCCATGTGACTTATTCTGACAAATGAAACATAAACAGAAGTGACATAGGTCCCATTGAAACATAAACTTCAAGAGCTAACAAGGTTCAGTGTGTCATTGCCTTGTATCACAATATAAGCAACATTTCGGTATTGAGGCTATACTACTTCCTTCAATCCTGGTGAAGACTAATGAAAGGAGAGTTACACATATTTCAATATAGCCATGTGTCATAAGTTAGCATGTTCTTTGCTACAACATAACTAATATTTAGTAAATCATAATAGAAGCATGTTTAAATGAGTGTAAGGAGATATAATTTGGTTTCAAAAGTTTTATCAGCTTTGCTTATGTTAAAGACACTGAGGCAGAAGGAAACATATTGTACAATGTATTCCATATTGCTAACAAATATATGCAGTTGGGGAAACAATGAACCTATTCAGGCTTATTACCCATCTTCATGTAGAAAACGAATGAAGTAGATATTATATATTCCCTATTGAGTAACATAGGATTGACTTATTTAACTTTAAATTTCTTAACATTTGCAAATCCATAAAACTATGTTCAATTATTGAGACAGAATCCGTTTTTCTCTTTGTGAAGCTTTGAAATTCTTCATATCACATGTGAAATAAACTAATTACTACTTTCTATATCCCTTTGTTTAGTGCATTTCAATTCACTATTAGATCAAGGTGAAGAAAATTAAAAAGAACTACCCAATTAATAATCAAATAATAAAAATTTAAATTCTGAAAATGAAAAATGAAAGTTTTCTCTGTTTCCAAAATAAAACAATGTGAACAATTAAAACAATAATCAAAGAATATAGTTGATAGAAATTCAAGGTACAATTTTCTTTGCACCAATCAATTCTAGTGGTTTTGCTTGTTCCTCTTGTGCTGCCCTACAAATTCCACATGTGGAACCAAGTCTCATTGACCTTAAGAAAGCAGAAAGCAAAGCAAAGAAAACATGATACTGGTTTATTTTTATTGCCATATATACACCCAAAAAGAAGAGCCATCAATCACAAATATGTAGTTTCTCATTCTTTCCCGAAGCACACATGGCTTGTATATCACTAATCACTAGATAATCAATAATTTGAAGTTGCTTTGAAACTTCCACAGATCTATTGTAAAATTATTTTTCTTTCTTAGAGAAACAAAAAACACAGATTTTTCTACTATATGAAATGAGTCTCAAGAAAAGAAGATAAATATTCACCGACAAACAATGAGGAAAAAAAATGGAATGGTTGCATCCCAAAAGGGTGGGGATTTGCTATACTTCTTTCAATTGCTCAGAAGCACACTTGCATGTTTGATCATTTTTGAGTATGAGCTCTTCCAGCAGAGCGATAGCCCCTGAGTGTCATTAGATATGGAAGCTATAAGAGTGATGATGCTTTTTACCTAATTTAATGGTTATGAAAACCATTTGGTAGACTCCTCATTACAGAAGTTTCAGAAATAGTGAAAAAGAAAGCATTTGATTTTTAAAACTGGCAGGAGTCCTAAAATAATAATGCTTATTAATTTATGAATGGCTGGGAATACAACTCATGAGCAGGCTGCTTAATTAGCATGAAAATTACTCCTTGGATTTGAGTTATTTAAATCACAGAAGGGGTGAAGAAAAACAATGAGGTCTTTTGGAATTAATGTTTCTTTAAAAAAATAGATTTCTTTTCTATGTGTTGTGTCCTAAAATCAAGTACATTCTCTTTATAAAAGTAGTGCCTGAGGATGTACCAAGAATTCTGTGGTCCTATAATGTTCTTTCAGGAAAAGGCAGAACTGTGCATACAAGTTGTTTAACACCTTCTGACCTTGGCCATTCAGTATTCTGATTGTCCACAAGGGAGGAGCTGTGTTTGGGGGCTAAAGTTAAATTTGATGAATGACATTTTTTTCCTTTTTGGAAGATAACACACAAAATCTAATTTAATACTCTTACAAGATATTCTTCTACTTTGTATTTTTAAAAATAATTCTTAACTTTGATGATCTCCCATGGAAGGCCTCATCCTCTCTGGGGAGTGGGGGGGCGCTGAGATGAAATGGAGGGTCGGTGGCAGTCATGGGAGGATGAAAGGGAGAGGGAATTAGGGTTGATATGTAAAATAAGATTGTTTCTCAATAAATAATAATAATAAATATATTGTCTACATTGTCTTTCCAACAGTAAAAAAAAACAATTAAAATTTACTTTAAACAACTTTCTAATAAACATGTACTGATAGCATCAGACTCAAGGTTTTGGGGGATGGTAGATGTTAGAACAGCCATTCTGAAGCTGTGGTACTTCTTTTTATCACTTAATTATCAATTACATTTACACACACACACACACACACACACACACACACACACACCAATGACAGAGGTAAAACTAACAAATCAATTAACTTTAGATGATTTTTCATGATTCATGTGCCCTTTACCTGTATTTTGTTCTTTCTCTAATTTCTTGGTGATAGACATTTTAACAGAGATGATGGCATCACAAAATATTTTCAATTTGCATTTCCCTGATTGCTAGTGTCATTGACTACTTTTTAAAATAGTCATTGGCTATTTTTATTTCTATTTCTTTTTGAAAATTGTTTATTAAATTCATTAGCCCATTTGTTGACTGGCAGAATTATTACCTTGAAATGTAATTTTGCAATTCTTTGTAAATTCTTGTTATTAGCTCCTTGTCTGAATTAAGCTAATAGATATTGTGTCCATTCTGTGGAAGTCTGAGTGTTCTCCTGATTGTTTCTTCTGCTGTGTATAAACTTTATTTTCATATATTCTCATCAGTTGATTCTTGGAGTTGTTTTCTGTGCCAGTGGTGTCTGTTCAGAAAGAAGACAAATTGGTTTTTTACATTGTGAAATATATGAATCTAATTTCATCTTTTGTACATTTTTGCCAACATGATTGAATTTCTTTTATTTATATTTTTGCCTTGTTTGTCAAAAATTAAGTAGGCATAATTTTGTCATCTTATTTTTGAGTCTTCTATTGGATTTAATTGAATTAGTTCACTTATTATTATGCCAGTACTAGGCTATCTGTATTACTATAGGACTTCAGTATGATTTGAGGTTGGGTATCCCAATGCTCCCAGTATTGTTCTTACACCACAAAATGACTTTGACTATTAAAGTTCTTTTGTGTTTGCATGGGAATTCTTGAATTGTCTTTTCTAAATTATTTAAATTTGACTTTGAAATTTCGATAGACATTTCATTAAATTTATGAATTACTTTTGGTAATATAATCATTTTCACAATATTAATTCCGCCAATACAGGAACATAGATTTTTCCAGTATCTAGTACCTTCTGTAATTTAATATTTCAGTGCCTTGAAAGATCATTGTGGCTCTGCCCGCTGGTTGAGGTGAGCGTTGGCTCTGTGCAGACCACAACTCTGGTCATCACCCCATTCTTGGATCTTCCTGGACCTGCTCCTTGAGTAAAGTGGATAAGCCCCAGCAAGAGTGACCACTCTGAGTCTAGCCACACCTTGACCCCCCTCTGCCCTCCACCCTCTATTTGAGGGAGACTAGAGAAGAGGGGAGATGCTACCTGCACCCACTCAAAGAAGGGATGGGAAGACAACAGTATAAGAACACATACAACAACAGAAAGATAATATGACATGACCAGAATCTAGGGACTCTACACCAGCAAGACATGAAAATCCCAATGCAGATGAAGTAGAAGAGAAGGACTTTAAAAACAATTTTATGAAGATGATAGAGACCTCTAAAAAGGAAACAAGAAAATCACTGAAAGAAATAGAAGAAAAAACAAGCAAAAATATATGAAATGGAGGAAAAGAGAAATAAAAGTTCAAGAAATAAACAAATCTCTTAAAGAATTTAAAGAAAGCCAAGAAAAAATAACCAAACAAATGAAGGAAAAATTTTAAAAAAGTTCAAGGCTTGAAAGCTGAAATAGAAACAATAAAAAAAAAAAAGCAGAGAATGAGGGGATGCCGGAAATAGAAAATCTGGGTAAACAATCATGAACTACAGATGTAAGAATAACCAATAGAATACAAGAGATGGAAGAGAGAATTCCAGGTGTTGAAAACTCACAGGAGAATATACAGTCATTGACCAAAGAAAATCTCAAGTTCAACAAATCCCTAACACAAAATATCCAGGAAATATGGGACACAATGAAAAGGACAAAACTAAGAATAATAGGTATTGAAGAAGGTGAAGAAATACAGCTGAAAGGTACAGAAAACATATTCAACAAAATCATAGAAGAAAACTTCCCCAACCTAAAGAAGGATGTCCCTATGAAATTACAAGAAACTTACACAACACAAAATAGACTAGACCACAAAAAGAGCTTCCCTCATTATAGGGGAAGGGCATTTAGGGTAGCCTCTCCAAACATTGCCTACTTTGTCATTTGGAGTTATCCTTGAAGATCTCTGGAAATCTCCCTAGCACCAGATCTTTCCTTGGAATTATAATGGCTCCCTCTGTTATGATATCGCTCATGCTACTCTCCTCTATTCTTCCCCCAACTCAAACTTTCTGCTCCTCGATTTCCTCCTCTTTCCTCCTGTTCTCTTCATCACATTCTGCCAGCTGCCTGTCCCCAATCCTCAAGCTTCCAATTAGCTTAGGAGATTTTGGCACTTCCCATTCTCCAAGAACCCGGCTTTTTTCTCTTAGAGTGTTTCTTGTGTCTTAGTTCCTTTGGTGAAGAGGATTGTAGGCTGGTAATCCTTTGTTCTATGTGTAAGATTCATATATGAGCTGAGTACATTCCATGTTTGTCTTTTTGTGACTAGGTAACCTCACTCAAGATGGTTACTTCTAGTTCCATCCATTTGTCTGAGAATTTCAAGATTCGGTTGCTGTTTTTTGCTGATTAGTAAGTACTCCATTGTGTAAATGTACCACATTTTCTCTATACACTCTTCAGATGAGGGACATCGAGGTTGGTTCCAGGTTCTGGCTATTACAAACAACGCTACTAGGAACATGGTTAAACATATGTCCTTGTTGTACTATTGTGCAGTATTTGGGTATATGCCCAAGAGAGGAATTGATGGATCTTGAGGTGGACTGATTCCCATTTTCTTGAGCAACCCACAAACTGATTTCCAGAGTGGTTTTTCCAGTTTGCAATCCCACCAGCAATGGAGGACTGTTCCTTTTTCTCCACATCCTCTCCAGGATTGTCATTGATGTTTTTGATTTTAGCCATTCTGGCCGGGGTTAGATCTTATCTCAGTGTAGGGAGACACCATAACCATGCCTCTTATGGTGTCTCCCTACATTTCAGAGTTGACTGGAGTTGCATTTCTCTGCTGGCTAAGGATTTTGTGCACTTTCTTAAATGTCTTTCAGCCATTTTAGATTCTTCTGTTGAGAATTCTCTATCCAGTCCTGTGCCCCAGTTTTTAATTTCATTGATTGGTGTTTTGGTGGCTAACTTCTTGAATTGATTGTATATTTTGGAAATCAGCCGTCTGATAGATGTGGGGTTGGTGAAGAGCTTTTTCCATTCTGTGGGCTGTCGTTTTGTCTTACTGACTGTGTCCTTTGCCTCACAGAAGCTTCTCAGTTTCAGGAGGTCCCATTTATTAATTGTAGATCTCAATGTTTGCACTACTGGTGTTATCTTCAGGGAACTGTCTTCTGTACCAATACCTACAAGGGTATCTATCCCTTCCTCTTCTAGAACATTTAATTTGGCTGAATTTATGTTGAGATCTTTGATCCATTTGGACATAAGTTTGTGCATGGTGACAGATATGGATCTATCTGCAGTCCTCTGCATATCCGAATACAGTTGTGCCAGCACCATTTGTTGAAAATGCTATCATTTTTCCATGGTATATATTTAGCATCTTTGTCGAAAATCAAGTGTTCATAGGTATGTGGGTTAATGGCAGGATCTTCAATTCGATTCCATTGGTGTATCAGTCTATTTTTTGTGCCAATACCAAGATGTTTTCAGCTATAATAGAGCTTGAAGTCAGGGATGGTGATGTCTCCAGAAGTTCCTTTATTTACAGTGTTGTTTTGGCTATCCTGTTTTTTTGTTTTTCCATATAAAGTTGAGTATTGTTCTTTCAAGATCTGTGAAGAACTGTGTTGGGATTTTGATAGGGATTGCATTGAATCTATAGATTGCTTTTGGCAATATTTCCATTTTTACTATATTGATTCTACCTATCCAAGAGCATGGGAGATCTTTCCATTTTCTGACATCTTCTTTAATTCTTTCTTTAAAGACTCAAAGTTCTTGCTGTACAGGTCTTTCACTTTTTTGGTTAGTGTTACCCCAAGATATTTTATCTTGTTTGTGGATATTGTGAAGAGTGATGTTTCTATGATTTCTTTCTCATTCTGTTTATCATCTGTATATAGGAGGGCTACTGATTTTTTTGAGTTAATTTTGTATCCTGCTACTTTGCCTAAGTTGTTTTTCAGCTGTAGGAGTTTCCTGGTAGAGTTTTTCAGATCACTTATCATATTGTGTGCAAATAGTGAAAGTTTGACTTCTTCCTTCCCAATTTGTATCCCCTTGATCTCCTTTTCTTGCCTTATTGCTCTAGCTAGGACTTCAAATACAATATTTAAGAGATATACAGAGAGTGGACAGCCTTGTCTTGTTCATGATTTTAGAGGAATCACTTTGAGAATATTTCCATTTAATTTGATGTTGGCTGTTGGTTTACTATACATTGCTTTTTATCATGTTTAGATATGTTCATGTTATTCCTGTTCTCCCCAAGAACTTTATCATGATGGCATGCTGGATTTTGTCAAAGGTTTTTTTCAGCATCTAGGAAGATGATCATGTGGTTTTTCATTTTCATTTTGTTTATATGGTGGATTACATTAATGGATTTTCGTATGTTGAACCATCCCTGCGTCCCTTGGATGAAGCCTACTTGATCATGGTGGATGATTTTTCTGATGTGTTCTTGTATTCTATTTGCCAATATTTTGTTCAGTATTTTTGCATTTATTCATGAGGGATATTTGGCTGTAGATCTCTTTTTTAGTTGTATCCTTGTGTGGCTTTGGTATCAAAGGGATTTTAACCTCGTAAAAATAGTTTGGCAATGTCCCTCCTACTTCTATTTTGTGGAACAATTTGAGGAGTACTAATATCAAATACTGTTTGAATTTCTGGTAGAATTCTGCAGTGAAGCCATCTGGCCCTGTGCTTTTTTGGTTAGAAGGCTTTTTATGACTGCTTCTATTTCATTAGGGGTATAGGTCAATTTAAACTGCTTATCTGTTCTTGGTTAATTTTGGTAAGAGATATCTATCCAGAAAATTGTCCATTTTCTTTATATTTTGGAATTTTGTGGAGTACAGGTTTTCAAAGTATGACAGGATGATCCTCTGGATTTCCTTAGTGTCTGTTGTTATATCCCCCCCTTTCAGTTCTGATGTGGTTAGCATGCTCTCTCTCTCTCTGCCTTTTGGTTAGTTTGGATAGACGTTTGTCTATCTTGTTGATCTTCTCAAGCAACCAACTCTTTGTTTCATTGATTCTTTGTAATGTTTTCCTAGTTTCTACTTTATTAATTTCAGCACACATTTTTATTATTTCCTGGCATCTACTCCTCCATGGTGAGTTTGCTTCTTGTTGTTCTAATGCTTTCAGTTGTTCTGTCAATTCTCTAGTGTGACTATTCTCCAGTTTCTTCATGTGGGCACTTAGTGCTATGAACTTTCCTCTTATCACTGCTTAAAGAGTGTCCCATAAGTTTGGGTATGTTTTGTCTACATTCTGATTAAATTATAGGAAGTCTTTAATTTAGTTTTTAATTTCTTCTTCAACCCAGAAATGGTGAAATTGGGTGTTATTCAATTTCCATGAGTTTGTAGGTTTTCTGCAGTTTTTATCTCTGTTGAATTCTATCCATAAAGTGTGCTGTCTGATAAGATACAGGGGATTATTACATTTTTTTTATCTATGGAGTTTTGCTATGTTGCCAAGTATGTGGTCAATTTTGGAGAAGGTTCCATGTGGTGATGAGAAGGTATATTCTTTTGTGTTTGGATTGAATGTTCTATAGATGTCTGTTAATCGCAATTGGGTCATAAATTCTGTTAGATCCTTTGTTTCATTTTAAGTTTCTGTCTGGTTGTCCTGTCTAGTGGTGAAAGTGTGATGTTAAAGTATCCTTCTATGAGTGTGTATGATTTTATGTGTGGTTTGAGCTTTAGTAATATTTCTTTTACAAATATGGGTGCCTTCGTATTTGGGGCATAGATGTTTAGGATTGAGACTTCCTATTGATAGACTTTTCCTATGATGAATATGAAATGACCTTCTTCATCTCTTTTTATTGATTTTTGTTTGAAGTCTAATTTGTTTGATATTAGGATTGCTATACCAGCTTGTTTCTTGTGCCCATTTGATTGGAAAATCTTTTCCGAACCCTTTACTCTGAGATAATGCCTGTCTTTGAACTTGAGATTTGTTTCTTGTATACAGCAGAAGGATGGATTCTGTCTTTGCATCCATTCCATTAGCTGGTATCTTTTTATGGATAGGTTAAGACCATTGACATTGAGGAATATTAATATCCATTGATTGTTTGTTCTTGTTTGTTTTGGATTTATTGTTGGTTGTGTCGTTATGTGTGGATTTCACCCTCCTATTTCTTTTCCTATTTGGTAAAGTTGGATTGTCTATTACCTATGTTTTTGTGAGTGTAGTTATCTTCAGTAGGTTGGAATTTTCCTTATAGGACTTTCTGTAGTGCTGGATTTGTGGATATGTATTGTTTATATCTGGTTTTGTCAAAGAATACCTTGTTTTCTCCATCTATAGTGATTGAAAGCTTTATTGGGTACAGTAGTATGGGTTGGCATCCATGTTCCCTTAGTGTTTGTAGGACATCGATCCAGGACCTCTGGCTTTCAACATTTCCATTGAGAAGTTGGATGTGATTCTGAGATCTGCCTTTATATGATACTTGACTTTTTCCCTTTGCTGCTCTTAATATTTTCTCTTATTCTGTAAGTTTGGTGTTTTGATTATTATGTGTTGAGGGGAGTTCTTTTTGTGGTACAGTCTATTTGGTATTTTGTAAGTTTCTTGTACTTTCATAGGTATATCCTTCTGTAAGTTGGGGAAGTTTTCTTCTATGATTCTTTTGAATATGTTTTCTGTACCTTTGAGCTATATTTCTTTGCCTTCTATACATATTTTTCTTAGGTTTGGCCTTTTCATGCTGTCCCATATTTCCTGGATATTTTGTGTTAGAGATTTGTTGGATGAGATTTTCTTTGGAAAATGACTGTATATCCTCTAGCGAGTCTTAAAAAACTGAGATACTCTCTTCCATCTCTTATATTGTATTGGTTATACTCACATTCTAGAATCCTGATTGTTTATCCAGCCTTTGTATTTCCAGCATCTCTTCATTCTGTGTTTTCTTTATTGTTTCTTTTATCAGAATTAATGCCTTGAACTGTTTCTAGTGATTCCTTCATTGTTTGTTTTTTTTCTTTAGATTCTTTAAGAGAATTACATATTTCTTGAATTTTTGTTTGTATTTTCTTCTATTTCTTTAAGAAATGTTCTTGTTTCCTCTTTAAGGGTCTCAAATATCTTTATAAATTAGATTTTTAGGTCTGTCTCTTCTTCTTCCTTGATTTTGTGCTTTTCATATCTTGCTGGTGTGGAGTTCCTAGATTCTGGTGGTGTCATATTGGTCTTTCTGTTGAGTGTGTTCTTATTCTGTGTTCTTCCCATCTCTTCTTCCAATGGGTGTAGGTGGGGTCTCTCTATCTCCTCTTGGGCCAAGACTTCAATGTCTCCAGCTATGGATGGCCTTGCCTCTCCTGGTAGTCTCCTCACTCAGGAGAAGTCGGGCCAGTGGCAGAGGGGGAAGAAAGTGTGAGGCATTTCCAGACTCAGGGAGGTCCTTCCTGTCTGAGCAGGTCCACTCTATGCAGGTGCAGGCCCAGAGAGATCCTGAGGTGATGGGGACCTTGGAATGGTGTAGGGCTCAGGAGAGGTTAGGGCAGCAGAGGGGGAAGGAAGAGTGAGGTATTTCCAGACTCATGGAGATGCTTCATGTCTAGGCAGTTCCACTCTATGCAGGCAGGCCCACTCTATGCAGGTTCAGGCCCAGAGAGATCCTGGGTTTATGGGGACCTTGGTCAGGTGTAGGGCTCAGGAGAGGTCAGGGCAATAGAGGGCGAAGGAAGTCTGCGGTATTTCCAGACTCATGGAGGTCCTTCCTGTCTGGGCCGATATATATATCAGCAATATTTTGGTTCAAGCTGAAGATCAGAAAATCAAAGCTACTGGTCACTAGCTCTTACTCTACCTCAGACTAAAAGGGCTGATCCACAAACTCTCCAACCAGCTTCAAACTGCTGCCTTTCTTCAATGTGGATGGAGAATCCTGAGACTTCATTGTCTTCCCATCATCATTGAGGCTGGATAATGAATGCCTCTATCTTTTATACCTCCCAAATACTTGGATTAATGGCATGATCTTTGGTTCACTCTCCAGTATCCCAGGTTGGTCTTGGACTGAGAGATCCATCTCCCTTTCATTTGAGTCTTCGGTTTAATGGTGTGTGCCACCACTGTCTAGCTTCTGAAGCTTTTGGCTGACTTAGCCTTTGAAACTTCAGGCAAGGTTTAATAGATCATAAAATATATATCACCAAAATGTCTAGCCTTTTATAGAGTGTACCAGTTCTCCATTGTGTTTCAAAGTAATGTAGTCATCTCTTAAAAGTTGGCTTGTCTCATTTGTTTTGGGGAGACAATGTACCTGTTACTTCAACTGTTTTTTATCACTATCTTCATTATAAAAGTGGAAACAATAGCTTCCATTACCATATTGTTCCAAGTAATAAAATACCTTGCATAAAGTATTGAATATATAACCTATGTTAAAGAGATAATGATCTTATATTTTCAAAATTTTGACACTTGTTTTCTTAAGTGTATAATTTACATACATGTAAAGAGCATCCAACTTCTGCCACACAATTATAGAAGAAATTACAGTAGTAATCTTTCCTTATATGTTTGCCATTTCAAAGTTTCTCTTGCTTCTTAACAAGCATATACTTTAAAAATAATTAAAAGGGAAAATATGAACAAATAAAAAAGAAAAATGAAAAGGACATAGTGCATGTCAATGAAGGGGAAACCTGATAAGGGATTTCAATTCCTATTGGAATCACAAAAGAGAAATCTAGAAAGAAAGTAGGGACAAAAGAGAAGCATATACGTGTGTGTGTGTGTGTGTGTGTGTGTGTGTGTGTGTGTGTGTGTGTCTCATAAAGCTGTGAACATGTCATTGTATATATCAAATTGAGGACAAGAATAAGTGCTATTATGGCAATTTTCAGTCTATTTGCTTTTTTGATTGCTGTGAGTATTCTAGGGAATGGTAACTGCTTTTTGAAATGGCATGTATTTATGTACTGATAAATAAATCTTCCAGAAAATATTGGGAACTTCAAAATCAGCAGGTCTTTGAAACAGTCGCAGCAGAAGATTGTGTCTTCATGTCTTCATTAAATACAGACTGGGATCCTCATCTGGGTACATCAGCTGTGTGTTTGTTCTGTACAGCTACTGCAACAAATGATGACTTAGAGGCTCAAAAATGGATATATAGCTTACATTAATTCATGAGATGAGGTTGATGCCACATTTCATTATTACAGACAGTGACAAAATAAACATGGGCCTGCAATTTCCTCTCTGGCATCCTTTTTTCACTTGCTTTGGATGTATATCTTGAAATGCAATAGTATATTGTATGTCAGAAATATTTCTAGGTTTTTATTGTTGCTCTTGTTTGTCCTTCCACATCTTATTGCTTAACATGGCATGGACTAAAACTTTCAATCTATTCAATCTAGATTCTGAGTGTCAGGATATAAACTGGCACTCAGTTTATAAACCATATTATAAATTGAAGTAAACAAGCATTTCAATCTTAATATTTGAAACAAATAGACTTCAAAGTAAAAGTAATGAAAGGGGACAAAGTGATACACTTAGTTCTAATCATAGAAGTGTCAAACAAAGAAAACATTACCCTTTTAAATATATATGCAGGAAACCTTGATACACCTAGTTTCATTTACATTAAAAATTCTCTACTGGAATGAAATACACATATTAATGTCAACCCACTAATATAGAAGATAATTTAAATACTACTTTTCTCCATTACACAGGCCATCTGAACAAAAGATTACAGAGAAATAACTAAATGACATTATATATTAATGACCAGATTTAAAAATGGAATAGTGTCACATATATACTTCATTAGTGAAAAAAACAGTCTTCTGATTGGACTTAATGCCTGCTTAACAAAATAGAAATACTGGAAACTTAAACAGCTGCCTATTGAAATAATTTATATTAGAGGAGAACTTATAACTACCACTATACTAAACAGGCATAATCCCAAAATACATTCCAAATATGTATAATATCCACAAATAAGTGTAGCTCTCACCAATCATTAACTTATAGAGACTATTATAAAATACCAAAACTGATCAAACTGCACAGTTGTGGTACCCTATCCTAACTGATAAACTGACAGCACAACTCCTGTAGCTAAGGCTCAGGGATCATTATAGAAGAAGTAACAGAAAGATTTTGAGAGCCATAAGAAAAATGTGTTTGTGTGTGTGTGTGTGATTTTTGTCTCAGACACTCAAGATTTCTGGTTTTTTGCTTGTTTCTTTTATTTATTTTTTGTTTGTTTGTTGAAACAGGGTTTCTCTGTAGCTTTGGAGCTTGTTCTGGAAGAACAGGCTGGCCTTGAACACACAGAGATTCAACAGCCTCTGCCTTGTGAGTACTGGGATCAAAGTTGTGCACCACCATGGCCTGGCTGTGTGGTTAGATAGTATGGAAGCTAGTTTTAAAGTTGTGTATCAACACTGCCTGGCTCTATGGCTTGTGGCTAACATTGTTTTTTGGCAAACTTTAATCAATAATAAATATTATATCACCACAGTTATACACATGAAGTATCATCAACATGTCTGCATAAACAGTACTAAAACAAGGACAACATGAATGAGTATGTTAATGAAGAAGGAAAAACGTCAGGAGACCTCAACCCTAGAGAAAAACTATAGACACCTAAGGAATGTGGAACACACAAAATATATAGCGATTCCTAGGAAAGAACATACCAATTGGTTTTCTAATATCAAATAGTTAGACCTGAAACATATTCATAAAGTAATATTATTCAGACTGAGCAGGTTGTATTTTAAATTTTAGAATATTTATATTAAGTTAATTCTAAATTTTAAAATATCTATAATATCTATACAAAGAAATGTGTATATTATTGATATATAAAAGCATGTATATAAGCATGAGCACAAAAAGAAAAAGAGCCATGAATTTGAAAGAGAACAAGGGTTGTAGTAAATGGTAGGGTGTGAAAGGAGGAGAAAATCTGAAGAAATGAGGGTGCAATTATACTAAAATTTCAAGAAAATTAAGTCTTCCCATTTACAGATATGGAAGCATTTTCCATTTGGGTGTGTATATGTGTAGGTGATTGAATTTGTGTGTGCAAGTGTATTTTTCTTCAATGTCATTCATTTATGTCTTGCAATTTTCACTGAAAGGTCCTTCACTGGTTAAATTTATTCTTGGCATCTTTGTAATAGTAAGTATACTGTTGATCTTCAACAAGGTAATAGAATCAAATTTCCTCAAATTAAGGAAAGGCATGCACATAAGGATACAAAAAGCACACAGAACAGCAAATACCTGGTAACAGAAAAAAATACACAGAATATCATAGTTAAAATACTAAGTAAGCAAAACAAAAAAGTTTATTGAGAGGTACAACAACAACAAATAAAACAGAAAGTACACATGAAGGAAAAGCCATGGAAATAGCAACCGATTTCTCAATGAAAAGAGAGAGCAAATCATTTTAAACTCTAAAAGACCATGATAGCCAAACTAAAGTAATATGGTCAGCATAATTGTCCACCAGTGTTATAAGAGAAAGAAAATTTTCCATGTTATAAAATGCCTAAAATATTCCATTTCAATAAACTTAACCTAACAAAACTTACAGGAAACAATACTTCAGGCTGAAAAGAGAAATGAACATAGTCAATAGAGTGTAGAAAGGAATATAGAGCCACAATTACTAAATTAAATGTATGTGTGGGAATGCAAACTACAACATGAAAAATCAACATCCCAATGTCAGAAATTTACATACACTGTTCATTAATAATATTAAGTATTGCTAAGCTAGGGATAAGTACTGATCTACTTCAAGAGGCCCCATAGATTTCCAAGGCCTCCTCACTGACACCCACATTCATGAAGTTTGGATCAGTTCCATGCTGTTTTCCCAGCTATCAGTCTGGTGCCAAGAGCCCTGACTTGTTCAGGTCAGCAGTTTCTGTAGGTTTCACCAGCCTGGTCTTGTCTACTTTGCTCATCACTCCTTCTCTGGATTCCATTTCAGTTCAGTGTTTAGCTGTTTGTATCTGCTTCTACTTTCATCAGCTGTTGGATGAAGGCTCGAGGATGGCATATAAGTTATTCATCAATCTCATTATCAGGGAAGGGCATTTAAAGTAGCCTCTCCACTGTTGCTTAGGTGATTAGTTGGTGTCATCCTTGTAGATCTCTGGACATTATTTGAGAGCCCATTTCACATAGAGGGATACTCCCTCAGCCTACACACTTGGGGGAGGGCCTAGTCCCTATCCCAAAGGATATGACAGACTCTGAAGAACCCCCCCATGGATGACCTCACTCTCCCTGGGGAGCAGAAATGGTATGGGACAGGTAAGGTGTTAGACGGGTGAAGGGGAAGAGGGGAGGGAGAGGAACCTGGGATTGACATGTAAAACAATCTTGTTTCTAATTTAATAAAAAATGGAGGAAAAATAATGTTAAATATTCGGTTGTCAAATATCAATCAAAAGACACAGGCTAACTGACTGTATCAAGAAACAAAGTCTGTCTACCCGTTGTCTACAAGAAACATAGCTTACCTTTAAAGATTGGCTCTGCTACAGAGTACAAGGATGGTCAATGTGCTCCAATCAAATGGGACCAAGGAGCAAGCTATCTTAATATCTGACAAAATAGAATTCAATAAAAAACTAATCATTAAAATTAAAGAGGTATACTTCATCCTCTGAATAAATATATTAATTTTATCAGATTCTATTCCTATAGAAAACATTGATTAATACAGTAGGTAATTTATTATACTACTTTCTTTAATAGACAGGTCCTCTGGCTGATACATCAGTAGGGACATATCAAAATACTGTGCTATCATATATCAAATGCACTTAGCAAATATCAATAAAATATTTCCTCCAAACACCAGAGAATACACACTCTACACAGAAGCAGGTGGATGCCTCACTAAAATAGACCATATCCATGAGCACAAGATATTTTTACAACTTCATGAAGACTATAATAAACCCATGTTTCATATATGACCATAATGCAGTAAAACTTAAAATTGACAGCAAATAAATTTCTAAGAAATGCACATGTTGAGGAGATAAAATATCTCATTCCTGAATGTTGAATGTGATAAGGAAGAAATCATGAAAGAAAATTTCAGAATACCTAGATGTAGATGAAAATGAAACACAACACAATAAAACCTCTGAGACAAATTAAGAACAATCCAGTGAGGGAAATTTATACCTTTAAGTGAATATATTAAAAATCATAAAAAGTACAAAGAAGTGACTTAATGACACAACACAAAAATTTGGGAAAATAAGAATAAACCTAATCTAAACCCTTTTGATGGTCAGAAATAATAAAAAGCTGAGGAGAAATTAATCAAACAGAAACAAACAAGACAGATTACAATGAGTTAGTTCTTTGAGAAGATGGCTGAGTCTTGGCCCAATTAACCAAAGAAAAAGAAAAACAATTATGAGAGAATCCAATTTAAATAATTAAAAACAAACAGCAACAGATTATAACAGATACCAAAGAAGTCATTCATATTAGAAGAGAATGCACTAAAACCCTATACTTTATTAACTTAAAAAAATCTCAAAAGTTCATGAATTTCTAGATTTAGCTTAACTGTCAAAATTAAATCAAGTACTCAGAAATCTAAAAATAGACCAATAACAAATGAGAAGATTGGAACAGTAAGTGACAGCCTTCTAAATAACAAGAGTATCATTCCCAAATTCATCCACTCATTGTTTTTTGTTTGTTTGCTTCATTGGCTTTTTTCTTTTTGTGGTTTTGGTTTGTGTGTGGGGTGTGGGAGAGAGAGTGAGGGGGGGTGAGAAGAGGCCAAGGTCCCTGATGAACAGATATTGTTAAATAAAGGCTCAATATTGTAGACACAATACAGATATACATAAAAAAATGATACCATGACCAAGGTGCCTTTATTCATAAAATTCTGAAGTGATTCATCACATGGAAGTCAGTAATTATAATATACCATATAAATGTACTTAAAGACAAAAATCTCACAGCTATCTCAAAAGATGCAATAAAGGCCTTTGGCAAAATCCAACACAAAATCTTCATAGCAATGCTAGAAAATGTAGGACCTGAGGGAATGTACCTTAATATAGTAAAAATCTATATATACAAAGCACACAGCCACATCCTAAATAGAGAAAAATCTTAAAGCAATACCCTGAAGCTGGGGAGGAGACAAGGCTGTACATTTTTCACACTCCTTTTAAATATTATGCTCAGGGCACTAAAAATGATAAAAAAATAAAATATTGCAGGACACAGAATCTACTTACACAAAATAATTGCTTTTCTACATTCCACCAACAAACATATGGAGAAAGAACACACTCCCAATGACAATAGCCTCAATGCATAAGTCTATGCAAAAGGAATGAAAGGCCTATATAGAGAAAACTTTAAAAATCTGGAGAAAAAGTAAGAGAATCACACTGGAATGTGGAGATATCTCATGTTCATTGTTTTTATAATTGGTTTCATGAAAATAATCATTTCACCAAAAACAATTTATTAATTAAATGAAATTCCAATCAAAATCACTACTGATTATTCACTGAAATATATGAAACTACCCTAAAATTCATATGGAACCACAAAACATCCCAGATGACCCAAACAATCCCAAGCAAGAAGAACAATGCTGGGGTAATTACCATTCCAGATTTCAAGATATATTACAGAGCCAAAGTGATTAAAACAATATGGCCCTGGGTGGGGAAAAAACAGGTGCACAGATCAATGGAACAAAATTTAATACTCAAACATGAACACAGGTAACTTCAGGCACTTAATATTTCACAGAAATGCCAAAAACTTAAAGGGAAGATAATAAAGCATCTTTAACAAAAGGTGGTTGGAAAACTGGATATTGAAATACAGAAGAATGAAATTAGAGCTTGTAAACCATTGCATTCAAACTAACTCCAAGTGACTCAAAGGTCTTATTATGAATCCCCAAACAATAAAATTGCTAGAAGAAAACCTAGGAAGCACCCAACATTATTTAAGTATAGGAAAGAACTTTTTGAATAGGACGCCATTTGCTCTGGAATAAAGGATGACATTTGACAAGTGTGACTTAATAAAATAAAAAATATTTTACATATTTAAAGAAATAGTCAGGTCAAAAGCAAGCTCACAGAATGAGTATGAGTTTTTCCAGTTATTCCTCTGAATGTGAGTTAATATTCAAAATATAGACGAACTCAAAAACAAAGAGTGAAATGCACAACTTTCCTATTCCAGAATGAGCTTGGGACCTAAATGAAGAGTTCTCAAAAGAAAAACAATGTCTAGCTGGGCGGTGGTGGTGTATACCTTTAGTCCCAGCACTCGGGTGGCAGACGCAGGGGAATCTCTGTTAGTTCAAGACTAGCCTGACCTACAAGAGCTAGTTCCAGGACAGCCTCCAAAGCCACAGAGAAATGCTGCCAGGAAAACAAAAAACAAACAAAAAAAAATCCCAAACCCAAAACAACATCTAATAAATATCTTAATAATGTTCATGTTTCCTTGCATGTAGGAAAATGAAAATCAAACCAACTTAGAGTTTTCATTTTGACCTTTTAAAATGGCAACATTTAACAAAGCAACCAACAGCAAATGCAAGATAGGACGTAGTAAAAATGGAGCCCTCATTGACTCTTGGTGGGGTTGCAAACTTCTCCAGCCACTCTGAAAGTCAGTATGGAAAATTATGGAAAGCTAAAAGTTAGTGCACCATAGGAAGTAGCTGTACCATTCTTTTGCATATTCTACAAACTTAGTATTCTACTCCACATTCCACAGACACTTGGTTAGCCGTGTCTATTGATGCTTTATTTATAGCTAGTACATTAAAAAGTATAAATATCTTTCAACTGATGTTTACCTGATGAATTAGGTAGTGAAGATATAATACAAGAACACGATTGCAAACTATTCAGCTGTAAAGAAAAGAATGAAAGTTTGAACATTGCATGGAACTAGAAGTCACATTGAGTAAGGTAACTTTGAACCAGAAAGACAAATGCCACATGTTCTCTCTTCCTGTGGTACCTAGCATCAAAACTTCAGATTCAAGTACATAATTTGCAGTAAATTTGGAAAATAGGAAACAAAAAGAGGGAAGATTGCCAGGGTGGGGATTATTGGGATACAATAAGGAAAGAATATCAAGGTAAAAATAATCTGATTTACGTAATGGGGAAAATGAAGAGGACTATAATTAGGGAGAGAAGGGTGATGAATAGATAAAAAGGATGGAGGATAGTAAAATAAGTGTAAGGGTGTCAGAAAATGTCATAAGAAATCATAGTGTATGTACAACTCACTCTGTATAGATATATGTTATAATTTAAGTGAAAAATATTCATCTGTGATAACAATGCTACCCTCAAGAGTCAAAGACCACATAACAAATATCCAAACACAAGGCATGGTAATCCTTCTTTTGATTTGTTGGTCAGTGTTTGTTGTCCAAGAAACTCCCAAAACATTAGATGCTTGTTTAGATCAATATTGCCCTTGATTTCCCCATGAAGTGAAAGTTAAGTCCCTATATCAGAATATACCACACATTTAAGACCTAGATACAGAGTTCCTTGAGCTGAAACTGACCTAAAAGTCTCATCTCTGAGGACTAGCTTTCTTGGTACCTGGAGGATCCATGCAATCATCTGAAGGAGGGACTTAACCAATCATCTCACCCAGATATGATGTTCATGATCCCTGACAATGACAACACAGCACGATAACCGTAAGAGTACATTAATGGCAAACATACACTAGAAGTAATCAAAAGTTCCATAATTGGACTTAACTCTTGCTTAACAATGAAATCATAGCTGGAAATATAAAAAAACCACCCATGACTGGTGCCCTCATAGATGTTGGAGTAGAACTTTCAACTGCCATTTTACTAAACCAATATAATCCCTAACTACACTCTAAATATTTTTCCTTATACCCACCGATAAGTAGAGTTTTTACTCCTCACTTAAGAAACTACCCTTGTCAGGCATTGGTGGTGCACTCCTTTAATCCCAGCACTCATGAGGCAGAGGCAAGTGGATCTCTGTGAGTTCGAGGCCAGCCTGGTCTCCAGAGTGAGTGCCAGGATAGGCTCCAAAGCTATCAGAGAAACCCTGTCTCGAAAAAAAAAAAAAAAAAGAAAAAAGAAAAAAAGAAAGAAACTACCCTTTTGAGAGACTGAATTCTTGGAATTATTTTGAAAAGAGTTGGTTTAAGTTTGGTAATTCTATAATGAAACTATCCATATCTGGACTTTTCTTTGTTGGAAAACATTTTATTATTATTTTATTATTGTTATGATCTTCACATTTATATTGTCATGTCCTAATACCTCAATCCTAAGAGGTTCTATAGGTTCACATCATTGTTCATTTCATTTAGGTCTTCAATTTTAGAGCATTGCAGAAAACTGAAACTAATTGAAATGCAGAGATGAATATCCCAGTCCCAATTGACTTATCTCAAATACAATCTTGTGGAAGAGGTTGTAGAATGATTGGGAAAGCCATAGGACTCGGGAGTTTCTGTGAGATTGTGTTTACTAAGAAGTGAGGAGCTATACCTATAAAGTCTCACCAAAATGATCTGGCCAAGGACAGCCATAGAAATACTAAAGCAAATGGGAGAAATCCCAGAATCCTGAACTCTAGATAAAAAACCACAGGCAACTAAAGAATACTGAGCCAGACTGTGGTGTGCGTGCCTTTAATCCCAGCACTAGGGAGGCAGGCAAATATATGTGATTTTGAGAACAGCATGATCTACAGAGCAAGTGTCAGGAGAGGCTCCAATCTACACAGAGAAACCCTGTCTCAAAAAAACAACAATAACAAAAAATACAATACTGAGAACAGAAGAAATGGTCTTCCTTGGTGAAGAGAACACTAATTTGTTATTTGATACCAAAAAGACAGCCCTGAAAACACATACAAAATAACATTTCAAAGACTGAACAAGTTGTACTTATATACTGGGGAAATATAACATACAACAATTAATGAAAAAGAGTCCATGAATTATAGAAAAAAGCCACATGTACATGGGGGAGCTTAGAAAGACAACAGGAGAAAATATATAAATATATTGTAACCTTAAAAAGAAAAGCAATCTTTTAATAAGTTTCAATTAGCTTGTTTTGAAATTATTTCTGGCAATAATGTAAAACACTTGCCTTTGCATGAGTAGAGGTCTTGGGGTAGGAGTTGGGGGTTGCATGAAGTATTGTTTGTCTTTTTCATCACCTACCACTGATAGTTTCAGAACTTTTTGGTTTAATTTTCATGTACATTTCCATGTTATTTACAATTTAAGATGCACATAACTATTTATATGCCTTTTATTTCTGTGTTTACTTAGCCGCTGTCTAAAATTCCAGTTCTATATTTGGATACAACAAATAAAAAGAGGGGTAAACTTGCTTTGTTTTATGAACTTACAGAAAATGATTTTAATTCTTCCCATTCACTATGATGTCCCCTATGTTTTTGATATATGTATAGCTCTTATTTGAAGGCTAACTTTCCACATCTAATTTGTTCAGGATTTATATAATGAGGCAATGGTAAACTTTATCAAATTCCATTTCTGTTTTAGTTTCAATGATCATATATATCATTTCTAGTTTATTTGTCTCTGTGTTTGTGTAGAACATCTTTGTGCCCTCGGATTAAGATGAACTTGATCACATGAATTATGCCTTTGATGCATTTTGCAGTTTTTGTTAGAGTCTATTTAAAATTTTTAGACATGTCCTCCAGTGATATTTGTGCATATTTTAGGTCATGTTTGGTGTGTACCACATTTGTCCCTCAAACCAGTTTCAGAAGCTATGAATCACATAGTCAGGTTTAGTACAATGACCCCACTCCAGGTACCAATTTCTGCTTAGTTACTTTTCTGTTGCTATTATAACAACAAAAAGCAATTTGGGGGAGAAAAGGTTTATTTTGTCTAAAAGTTCCTGATGGCTAGAGTCCATCATGGTGAGAATATGAGGTCAGTATGTCAGTCAGAAAGCAGTCAGAAAACAGGAAGTGAGGATATGTGACACAACCTCAAAATCTATCCAACCATGGCATATTTCCTCAAGCAAGCCTCTACTTTGTAAAGGTTCCATACCTGCTCAAAAGTCCTAGTATTTTGAGATCAATTCTTCACACACGTGACCCAATGGAGAACATTTTCTATTCAAACCATAACATGTGAGTTCCAGGGATCAAATTCAGATTCTTAGGTTCCTGGATTTGAAGCTAGTATTTGTTTTACACTTTGAACCATCATGGTATCCAAAATACAGTGGTTTCAAAGGTAGATATGACCTTGGCCCTGGAAATGTTTAATAATCATATATGTAGTTAATATACATATAACTGTGTATGTTTTACATTAATACATATAACTGTGTATGTAAAAATTAATTTACATTAATAATTAATTAATGTAAAACATACACAGTTCTTTATGAAGTATGTATTCTCACAGAAAATAAGATTTATCTGGATGATTTAGCAAAATCTTGCTAGATTTTTTCATTATAGGCTTGCTGAGGTACAAGAAGTCCTGGCAAGTACACCATGCAATTTAGAGCCTTAAAGAGAAAAACATTCATTTATGAATTTTGCAGTAATTAAGGTACAAAAATATAGTATCCTAAACTCTATAGACTATAGGAATAAAGCATCCCATAAACAGCAGATTGGGAACAAAGGCTTTAACACAATTCACACTTCCCCTTCTAGCTATCAACTGCTCCAGCAGGATACTACTGGAAAGTTGCCTGTAGACAGACAGAAATAAATAGTTTATGACCTATGCTGTAATCTTCTGGTAACCCAATATTAAATATACTAAATGCAGAGAGAACCAATGAAGTGGGTGGAAACCTAACAGAGATTGCTCACATACTTAGAAAAATGTAAGTTCTTCAACTGCCAAACACAAATCACTCAAGGTCCTATCCTTCATGGCAGTAGTACATATAGTGTCAGTGCCAAATATGTAGGTTGAGCAAGTCTTCAGAAGCGAGATACCAAGCTGTTGCTTCAGGTCCCACCTCCAGGCTTAAACTTAAGGCAAAACACGAAGCTTTCTTTCTATGAATCAACACTGTTTGATTTATCTTTTGCCTTCAATTTGATCCTAGTAGTGTAAATGGCAAATTAGGATTTTTACTTACCTCCAAATTCCCAACAATTTGATTACATAGAAATTTTGGGTTGTTACTTATTTTCCTTGTTAAGTTAATTAGATTGTGTTAATTATAAGGGAAAATTGAAAGGATTCTAAATGAACCAAAAACCTGCTTTGTATTTTCATTGGAAAACTGTATGTTCCTTAAAGCTTATTTACCAAGGTTGTCTGACTTTGTTGTGCCTTACATTGCCTTTTGGGCTGTTGTAAAATTCCAAGGAGATAGAAGTTAACTTGGAAAAACACATAGAAATAATTCTTGTTTATGGATATATAAATAAATTTTATAAAATGGAGTATCAAATAACTTTCTTTTTACTCTGAAGAAGCTAGTTACATTGATTAAATACATTTATAGCAGCAATCATGATGTCTTATATATTTCTTTCACTTTTGTGCTCTCTTTGTAATGGTTTATGAGGTTTTAAATCCCCTCACTAGTTAATGAGTTAAATAAAAATCCTTGGCACATGTTTGCCTTACTTATAAGAGTAACAACTAAACTTTTAAGGCACAATTATCTTTCAATAATATATTTTATAAACAACATATTTTTAACTATATGTGCTTTTTTTTAATTCTGGAAGATAAACCAAGGCACACATAGTACAACCGTAATAATTTTCCCTGTTGCCTTTTACAGCTTCTGTGGCTATCATGTGGCCACATGCTTGTCAGTGAGAAATAGAGTAATAGATTATGATGGAAGTAAACTCATAATCTATTACTCTATTTCTCACTGACAAGGGAAAAAATAAAACAAAGCATCTGCAGTAGCAAATGGGAAATCGTCTTTGTTCTTACCTTTACCATATGGCCACGTAAGAATAAGGGGTTTGGAAATGCATGTGCCATCTGTAGGAACAGGAGAAAGGACCAAAGGAAATCTTAGATAAGCTATCTGCGAGTCACAACATTAAATTTTGAGTCTTGGAATCAATCAATCAATCAATCAATCAATCAATCAATCAATCAATCAATCAATCAGCCAGCTGAACAGTTCAAGAACTACTCTCAGAGAGAGTTGCTATTTTAGGTAGTAATTCCTAAGTGTGAAGTTATAGCAATTAATTGTTCTACACATTTTGTAAGCATTCTAATAAATATAACAGCCTCAAATAAAATATAACAGCCTCAAAATGAAAACAACCTAGGAAATTTTACAGACTCTGAGATGTTCTTCAAGTTATGAATACAGTAAAGGTGGTAGTTTTGCTGCATTCTAAAATACAACTGAATGCAATAGTAAAATACAAATCCTACTGTTGGTCCTCTATGCCTTGTATTTTAGTTTGGCATGATTTCAAATGAATTGGGATCTTATGGGAAAATTTCTATGCTCATGATTTTGTGATGTTACACTCCCTTTCATTTCATTTGTTTATAATGTTCTTCTCTTATACTAGTTTCTATCTTCCTAGTAGAAGTATTAGTTGTTGCTGTCCTTTGCATTTTACAGTAGTTTCCACAAATCTATACAATGTTGCCTAATTTATTTGCCTATAACTATTCCTCTCCATAAGCGTACTATATTCAATACTCATCACATAATACTTCATATGGGATATAATAGGCACCAATTAAATTTTCTTTAAATAAACGAATAAATCACATACCAAAATAAAACAGTTCTTAGCCCACTTCTTTATTTTCACTTGAAATGATTCATCTCTTGTCTTCAAACTGAATTCTCTCTCCATAAAAAATTCCATGAATGTGGAAGAAATAGTCTTGTGTTATTATTTGAAGATGCTTTATCAACACTAATACTCATATTGAGTATTGATTCTTCAAGGTGAATACACTGAGACTTTGGGCAATATAAGAAGTACTTGGATTATGGTAGTGGACAATACATAAATGAGTTGATGCCTCTTAGAGATGAGTTTTCATTATCATGGAACTGAGTTAGTTATCAAGACAGCATATTCTAAAACAAGTGTCCTAGTTTAATTTCTGTTACTGTATTAAAACATCCTGGCACAAACCTGATGAATAAAGGTTGGAGCGTGCGCCAAAAGATGAACTGTAATCCAGAATGGTAAAGTCTCTTTATTCAAGAAAACACCAAGGCAAAACGCAGGCCAGAGCGAGGTTACAGAAACCCAGCAAGTGTGGCCAGAAAAAGGACTAGGGTCTTCACATGCAGCCCTTAAGAAGCCCCCTTACATCACCCCGGCTTTCCTTCACCATGCCCTTATGGGCGAGTCCCAGGTCCACCTGGTACCTGTCCCAGGACTATTGGGTGGGCCTAGGGTGTCTCCCTACAATTCCCCTTTTAGTCTAAAAGAGGATTAAAACTTAATACTGTAAAATATCCCAAACTAACAATCAGAAAGATGAAATACAAGAAGATACAATAATCTGTTATGACACATCCTAAGTCTATTCTAGCTAAGTCTTAAGGTCATGTGGAAAAGGTGGCTAACTTGAACACCTCCTTACAATCCCAACTCTAAATAATAAGAAGGTCATTCTTAACTAGACTTACACTACCCTAATAAACAATAATGGGGAACAGGGGCATAGCATCTTCTAGGTTACTTCCTGCTGAAATGGGATGATGATAGTCATGTCAGGGCCCTGTGGAAAAAAAAATGCTAGTACAAGGAAAGTATCTAATGAGTTATGTCTAGTCCATGTTAGATGAGATTTGTTTGATTGAAGATCTACGTTGAAATCCTCAACTTGAAGTCATTACTTGGGTTCTGGTTGGAGTGTCAGTCGAAACGAGTGAGTGGAATCTAGTCGGGGAGGTGTAGTCCAATTCTTTATCCGGAGCATGTAGGGATTGCTGTCAGGCTGGTTCTTGTTGGCTATATGGGACTCAAACTTAAGTGTCATCAGAGAAATGTTCGCTTGTTCATGTTTGTGTACTGGGAAAGGCAATCCTTGAAGAACAACAATTATGAGAGGGTGTAGGCCTTGAAAGAAAGAGCCAAGAAAAGACAAAGACAGTCCTCTTACTCTTCATTTATTCTGTATTACAGCAATTGGCTTCTTGATATAAAACAGAAACTTTAAAATGTTGTTAAATAACATGCTTGGATTTTAGAGTAGGAAAGCCAAATCCAACTCTAAATCTAGCATCGATTTAATTGAATAGGGACTAGGAAATGAAGAGACATAGAGTTATTTGAGAGACAGCTGTAAATTTTGCCGTATGGAACGTTCCTTTTGTTCGATGGTTATAGCTACGTTCTTTCCTTAAGTATCCACACACGTAGTGTCCTTTGACTTCTGCAGGAGGGTTCCTCAGTAAATACCTGTCAGTCATCCTTGTTGAGAGGGTTGTCTTCCTCAACTTGAATCTTGATCAAATTTGATAGTATCCAAAGATTTTCTTCTCCTGTGGAGACAAATGCAAAACCCCTACCCCAACGTAACACATGTCCAGGTTTCCATACTGAGGTCAGCACGTCTTTGAAATACACTGGTTGGTTCAGTTCAGCAGTTTTTTTCATAGTCCAGTGTCTTTCCCCAGCTGTTCATCCACTGTCATTGGCATTAAGAAAGTTTAGTGTTAATAAAGCATTATGCAATCTATGTTTGGGGGGTTTCGACTTACCAGCTTGCTTATGGAGCATCTCCTTAAGTGTCCTGTTAGACCTTTCAACGACTGCTTGTCCTGTAGGGTTGTGTGGTATACCTGTGACATGCTTAATGTTATAATATTTGAAGAACTGTTCCATTTTTGTGGAGACATATGCTGGAGCATTGCCAGTTTTTATCTGCCCCGGTATGCCCACAACTGACATCACCTCCAGTAGGTGTGTAATAACGGAATCAGCTTTTTCAGAGGTGAGAGCAGTAGCCCATTGGAAACCTGTGAATGTGTCAATGGTATGATGCACATATTTAAAATTTCCAAATTCTGTAAAGTGAAAGACATCCATTTGCCAGATCTCATTCCTCCGAAGGCCTTTAGGATTACATCCTGCTGGCAGTGGAGTTTGTTGATAAAAAGAACAAGTAGGACAGTTTCTCATTATCTCCTTGGCTTGTTGCCAAGTGATGGAGAAGTCCTTCTTTAAACCTTTGCTATTTACATGATGCTTTTTATGAAATTCTGAGGCTTCTAGCACAGTACCAATCAATAAACCATCGATCTCGTCATTGCCTTGTGCCAGTGGGCCTGGCAGACCTATATGGGATCTGATATGCATAATGTACAGTGGGTTACTTCTGTTTCTGATTGTTTCCTGTAACTGCAAGAACAACAAGGTTAGTTCAGTATTATCAGGGACGAATTCTGCAGTCTCTATGTGCAAGAGGACTCTCTCTGCATATTGGGAATCAGTAACTATATTAAGATGTTCCGTAAAATCCATAAGCACCATAAGAATTGCATATAATTCTGCTTTCTGTACAGATGTATATGGACTTTGAACTACTTTATTTACCTCATCTGCTTTATAACCACCCTTACCTGTTTTGTTAGCATCAGTGTAGAAAGTAAGAACTCCAGAAATGAGAGCTTGTCTTACAATGTGTGGAAGAATCCAAACTGTCATTTTTATGAATTTAATTCTGTCGGTTTTGGGATAGTTGTTACTAATTGTTCCCAAAAAGTCGGTGAGAGCTATCTGCCAATATTCATTATCCTTTCATAAGGAAGAAATTTCATCATTAGTAAAGGTACTATAATCTCTGCTGGGTCTTCGGTAGAGCACTAGACTCTTAATCTCAGGGTCATGGGTTCGGGTCCCACGTTGGGCGCCAACTGAGAATAAAGGTTGGAGTGTGCACCAAAAGATGAACTGTAATCCAGGATGGTAAAGTCTCTTTATTCAAGAAAACACCAGGGCAAAACGCAGGCCAGAGTGAGGTTACAGGAACCCAGCAAGCGCGGCTAGAAAAAAGGACTAGGGTCTTCATGTGCAGCCCTTAAGAAGCCCCCTTATGTCACCCCGGCTTTCCTTCACCACGCCCTTATGGGTGAGTCCCGGGTCCACCTGGTACCTCTCCCAGGACTATTGGGTGGGGCTAGGGTGTCTCCCTACACAAACCAACTTAGCTAAGAAAGAGTTTGTTCTGCTTATAGTTTCAGGCAATGATCCATCATTGAGGGGATACCAGTGCAAGAAATTAAAACAGGTTATACATATCATATCATACCTTATCATATTATGCCATACCATACCATACCATACTATTTACCTCTAAGACCTTTAGTAATAAAATGTGGACATCAAATCATTTGAGAGGAAGAAGATATATATTCTTTAATTTTCTCCTTTTTAATTGTTTAAGTAGAAATTAATTTAAGCTGGGCTATCGACAGTGAAAATTGAGTTTTTGTTTCTTGTTCTGCCTTACTTATTTTTCTGAAACACTAAGTATTGAAGGTAGAATTCTAACTTGGCAATATTATGTCACTCAGCATTTATTTCTTATACAAAATTTTTAAAATTCCCTAAATCCCTTAGTATGGCCTTGAACTCATTTTATAGTTCAGGCTTGTTTGAACTTTCAATGTTCTTCCATATTTCTGTCATTACGGGCCTGTGATGCCATGCCTAATGTGGGGTTTCATTTTTAACATTTATGTATCTATTTCATAAGTTTGTCAGACTTTAAAAAAGCAAACAGAAGAAAATAGGCACAATGGACTATGCTTGTAATTCTTGAGAGGTGAAATGGGTGTATCAGTTCTAGGTGATCCTCTAGGTCATGCTCTGCTACAAAATGAGTGACGACACCCTAGGCTAAATAATACTTTGTCTAAAACAAACAATACATACACAAATAAAAATATAGGAGAAGGGTGGGAGAGTTTCCTCATCAACTTGAAAGCACATTTTACTTTTTCAAAGGACCCAAGATTTTTCTAGTACACACATGGTGACTAATAACCATCCATAACTCCAGAAATGCATGTGGTATGCATACATACATACGTCATACATACATACATGTTCATACACATATAATAAAATCAAACCCTAAAAGGGAGGGTATGAATTCTGACAATGGTTAGCAGACAGCAGGACTAGAGGCTGGGAAAATTATTCAATAATTAGAAAGTGAATCAAAAAATAGTGATTAGGAAATAGTTTCATCATTTTGTTAGAGACACCTCAGAGCCTTTGACTGTGATATCTATAGCTAAAGAAGGAAAAAAGCGGCTACATTTACTACTGGAGGAATACATTTAATCCATTATATATCTGGTTGAGCTCTGAAGGCCTTTTTTTTCTTTTTCAGGAAAAGTAAGTTCAAAACTCTTATCCTTTTTCTTTTATCATTCTTTCTTTGTTTTTTCACCTTCTCTGCTTTATTTAATTGCAATCAGTTGAAAGTATTGTGATGAAGCAGGCACTGCAGTGAAAGTGGTGTCATTTAACCTGATTGTCATTGAATTTCTGTTCCTTAATTAATATTTCTGTCACCTTGGCTGATATTCTCTTCTCTGGACCTTGTAACCCAAGATTCTAGGTTATCTCTTCTGTTAAGATTTTTTTAGGTCTTAGTTCTCTTATCCTCTAATTCTTCAATTCAAAGTCATTTTCTCTCTTATTTATAGATGCTACTGTCTGTCTGTCACAAGTGTATCCCAGACAAATGTCTAACTAAGATCTGTCATCCTCCAAAGTTCATCATCTGAAAAAGGACGTTGGCTTAGGAACCTTGTATCAATGAAGAAATATTGCTTTAAATGACCTAAATTGAGATGAGCTAGTAGGAGCTTTTACATGGTCTGTGTGTTCCTTAGTGAGTGGAAACCTCAGTATATCTATAGGCTGGCTGGTTATGTACTAAAATTTAAAGTTGAAACTTCTTTGTGAGACTCTGAGCTGATGAATTATTATCTTCAGTAAGCATATCATAGAACTGTAGGGGAAGCTGTAGCCATGCCTACTTAGGGGCTGGCTACAGGTGTGCCTGACCACGCTTTTGAGGGCGTGGTCAGGGTGACGTAGAGTGATACTTGCATGGGACTGTGTTTTCTTTTTCGGTTTCTCTTTTGTACTTATTGGACAGACTGCTGCCAGACCGGCTGGCTAGGTTGCTCTGTAAGTAAGGCTTTTCCCTATTAAATACCCTTATATTTCTACCTGACTCCATATTGGTAATTTCCCACTATATAGAACAATCTTGCTTGGACATTTTTATTTCTACAGAAAATGTGTTTGAGTTCAGTGTGGTACCGATAGTCTATTATTGCTGTTTGGGACCCTCGAGGATTTCCACCATTACATGACAGCAAATTTTCCAGCACCTACAGGAAATCCTTTCCTTAACAGTGTGTAACCAACTTTCTCTTTTTGAATGAGTAGACAAAATTTAATTGGTGGGATGTTGAATACTACATTTGAGAATGCTATATTCAGAAAAATGACAGGTTATGTTTTTATCTTGTTGTTACCCCAAAAGATAAGAAGAAAATATTGCAGCCCAAATACATTTTTAGAAGTCATTATTTTCTCTCCCATATACCTTCATGACAACTATTTAATTTGCCTAGTATCATTGAACATACTTGCAGGGGGATAGAGGCAGTAGAATCAGGAGTCCCCGACTAGCCTTTTCTACATGGTTAGTTTAGGACATCCTTCCAACAGGTGTAAGAATGACTACAAACAGGGTTTGAATTAGCCTGCTGGCTATGTTCCAAGAATCTGTAAATTGAGATCTTAATTCACATTTCTCTAACTGATGATTTTGTTTGACTGCCCTAGGCCACTCCTGAGGTCAACATCTCCTCTAAGTTGCTTTTCGCCAGGACTTACTTTTGCATACTCACATATAGAAGTTTTCATCATCATCATCATCATCACCATCACCATCATCATTTTGTATGATCCTCTTGTAATCAACTTACTGTAGAGTTTGATAGCCTTTTCAGTCAGTGATATTTCTTTCCCACTCCAGATCAATTCTTTAGTTGTCTCAAGTCTTGTTTTTTCTGGGTACAGCCACATTAATCTTGCCAGTGATACCCAGTATACTGCCACTTCAGTCTTTGCTCTTGAATTTACGTCTGAATACCTGTCCAGATACATTATGAATAGTTCCCTTAACTTCATTTGGGGCTTCAGGTAGTTTGAAAGAAAATTTTCCCCAAATAGTGTGTCATTGTTAGGAGGTGTGGCCTTGAAGGAAGTGTATCAGTGTGGGGATAGGTTTGCAATTTTAATAAATCTCTAGAAACTTATGATGTGCACTCAGAGTTAATTCAATAGAACACAAATTAAGGAATATAGAAGAACATGTAAGGTAGTAGTTAACATTCAGTATTGACATCATTCTAGCTTTGATTCCTAACTCTGTCATTAGTTGATATCATTGTTTCTGCTGTTGTAATTGACTTAATCATGAAAAACAACTTGGGAAGGAAAGAGTTTGTTGCATCTTATGGGTTAGAGTCCATCATCTAGGAAAACCAAGGCAGGCGTTCAAGATAGGAACCAGGAGGCAGGAACTGAAATAACGACCACAGAGTAAATATGGCACCATGAGTTATAGAATCTTTACATGGCTTAGACTCTTAATACTTATGATAAGTAGCTAACAGTTATCATATAACAACAGAAACTTCAGAATATTTGGAAATGAGTATTGGCTAGTTTTGTCAACTTGATGTAGAATAATGTGAGAAGATGGGACCTTAATTGAGAAGATGTCTCCATCAGATTAACCTATAAGCATATCTGTTGGGTGTTGTGTCAGTTAATGATGTATGTGAAAGGACCTGTAGTGGCATCTAGCCCTGTCAGTGCATTTGTGTGAGTGGCCATACCCCCTTTGGGTGTGGCATCAGATTCTAATCTGTGTAACTTGTTCCCCAATAAAACACCCATTTATCATTTACTTTATGTCCAGTGAATCCATTATCAGTGGCCTTCAAGGACCCAGGTCACTCTGGGTGGTGCCAATCCTTGGTAGAGAATTCTGGGTTTTATCAAAAGCAAACTGAGTAGCCTATGGAGAAAAAGCTAGTAAACACATCTATTACATCATTACTCCCTCTGCTCCTGCTTGTGTTCCTGCCCTGACTTCCCTTAA
This sequence comes from Cricetulus griseus, assembly GCF_003668045.3. Lineage (NCBI taxonomy): Eukaryota > Metazoa > Chordata > Mammalia > Rodentia > Cricetidae > Cricetulus > Cricetulus griseus. The sequence continues at coordinate 71,992,760 of NC_048595.1, forward strand.
CTGTCAACTGTGATCAGGTTTTGTAAGCAAAATAAAACTTTTCCTTGCCTAGTTGCATTTGGTAATGATGTTTATCACAGTATTAAAAACAAATTAAGAGAGCATAGTCAGCAAAACTGCTGATTACTTATTTATTCACTGGGTATTCTAAAGTACTGCACAATCAGAATCATAAATGTAGAACCTTGGAATCAACACAACATTGTGTTTCTGGATGATGGGCCTAATGCTGTGGCATAGAGTATTCCTAGACTCTTATGAAATAGCATGAGAGTTACATCATGACCAAAAATCTTTCCATTGAAAATAGGAGGGGTTAGCACTTTGTGGAACAGCAATATTTCTGTATTGGGAGCTGATATCAACAGTGTCACTATATAGAGCACTCTTCTCGATCAAATGTACAAGTTGTAGAATAAAATTGTCTGAATTACTTGCTTCATCTGTTACTTGAACTGCTATATAATGTAGGAAATGAGTATTTTTTTTCAAGCTTAAGTCCCAGTCCAGAGCAACATATTCATCTTCTGTCATTGAAGGATTAGGAAGCATTTCACATTTTATTTCTTCTTGCAAAATGTCTCTATGAAATCTAATTAGAAGATTATTGGAGGTATCAGCAACCTAGTTTAGCCAGAATGATAATAGTATTAATCATAACTAATATATTTAGTGTTAGTGAAAGTAACACCAGTGTAATTCTACACTATTCCTTTTCCATGAAAACCCTTTTGGGTCCCAAGTATTAAATCCTAGAACTGTCTCATGAGTATTTAAAAATAGACTACACACACACACACACACACACACACACACACACACACATATGTACATATATACATGTACATATGTGTGTGCATGCAGATATATGTGTATATATGTGTACATATACACATATGTGTATGTACATAAACATGCATGCATAGATTTATGCATATATGTATGTATATATGTACAGAAATGTGTGTCCATATATATAACAAAATATACAGCCTATTTTTTTCATTGTCAATAATAAGTCACATTTCTCTACCTAAATTGGAGCTGTTTCTAATTACTTGGCTATCCTAAGGAACTGAGGTACAAATAACATTTGAGAAAGGGTGAGTGAGTCTACCCATAAATTACTCACTGATATGTCCATTGTATGACAGTTATTTACTCACAACTGTAGTAACCAGTTTGTCTTTTCTTCCACTGTAGAACTTAGTTACACAGAAAATATTTAAAGGTAAAGTCTGACTTAAAAAAAGTTTCTAGATGAAAAATTATTAGACATCAGAAGAACACATTTTCAGTGACCCTGTTTTGAAATCAGCAAACTAATTAACCATACATAGAAATGTCAGTTCACCAGAAACCTTTGTCAATATTCTGAAATTTCTTTTATAGATTTGTTATTAACTTCTAATTATAGACTAATTACCCTCTTCATTATCACAGAGGATCTTATATCTTGATGCCAAAGAGACAAGTGTGGATATAATACACTCCTGTACTGCTTAATGTGTTTGCAACTACATGTGAGTAAAGGAGAATAAAAGGACAAAGACAGTCCCCGTGTTACCTCGATAGCAAAGCTAGAAGCTGAAGAATCTCTGTATTAAAATTCAATGATAGAGTTTTCAGGTCTTTGGAAAATAGTGGCAGCAAACATCTTGATCTTACTACAACGAAAAGCTTATAGTGATTGAGAAGGAAGAAAATGGCATTTTTAAAGCAGTTAAAACGAGGAAAGAGTGTGTGTATGTGTGAGTGAGAAAGAGAGAGAGAGAGAGAGAGAGAGAGACAGAGACAGAGACAGAGACAGAGACAGAGACAGAGACAGACAGAGAGAGAGAGAGACAGAGAGAGACAGAGAGAGACATAGAGACAGAGACAGACAGAGACACAGAGACAAGGAAAAAGAGACAGTGCTCATGCTTGTTTCAAAGTTTGCCAATGAAAGAGACAAAACATTTGTTTCTGTTTATTTTTTTAGAAAATGAAATGCAAGTTTCTCTAGAACAGAAGGTTACATTTTCATTACTGAGGGAGAATCAGTCAGGTATGTTTAGTAGCAAAGTTTTGGTGACATTTATGCTATCTTGATGGATTGCATCCCATAGTTCTACAAATGTGATCCATCATCCTCTGAAGACCTATATTCTAGAATACTGAAAGTCATTTCTTGATACATTATAGTGAACTAGAAAGACAAAGCATCCAGCTAGGTTATGCTTGAGAAAAAACAAGGCAAAATGCTTTCAGTGTTGTTGTACCTCAGAGTGCTCTTTTGGAAATATCCAGGAAAAGTTGGACACTCACTCATTGAAAAAGTGATGTTGAGAGTGATTCATCCATCTACCAGAATATAAACTTCATGATTTCCCAAAGCCTTAATTGTTTCAAATAATGTAGCTGGATACTTAGCACAACATCTTGTTTTCATTAGCTACTCAATAAATATTTTTAAATTAAATGTGTATATATTTTTATTAACTGATAGCCTAGAAAATGTGACAAAAATTCTCTCTCTCTCTCTCTCTCTCTCTCTCTCTCTCTCTCTCTCTCTCTCTCTCTCTCTCACACACACACACACACACACACACACACACACATTGGTGGCTATTATATTACACACACACACACACACACACACACACACACACACATTGGTGGCTATTATATTGTGAATATTTTAAGGGCCTTCCAATCATTTTAGGGCCATTTGGCATAAGGGGGGCTGCCTCTGGATCAGGCAAAGACAGATATCATGCAGCAGGTGTTTCTTCAGGAGTAGGTTTTTATGGAGAAAGAGGAAAGACTGTGCTAGGATGACTTTTCCTAATTGGACATGTTAGCCAGTGTAGACAAATAGTGAATTTTGAAGCAAATAACCCACAGAAATAAATAAAAAAAAAACTTATTCTGATTGACTGCTTTGGATAATATGGTGAATAAATTGTTAATTTCTTTGCTTTGGGCCTGAGTGTTTTATTCTCAGGAACGAGTCAGTTGCCAAATAAGATAGTAGACATTAGTGGTTAGCTTTAGGGGTGTAACCTAATGATTTAGCATGGGAGAGCGAATGGGGTGAACAAACCTGCCTGCAGTGCTTGGGCCTGCTAGAGAGTATTTCATAAAATAAATTTAGTAATCTAATTAAATATTTCATGACATGTGGCACTTGATAACCTTGGAGGCATCTCTTTTATTTGGGGCCTCTGAATAGGTGGGTGCATGTGGCCATCCAGTACTCTTCCCCTCATGGCCAGGACACAGAAAAGGGAGGAGATCAGGTTCCAATAATCATTTTCAAAGAGACAAGCACAGTAGCCTAAAGTCCTTCTTGTAGGCTTATCCTGTAAAGTTTATACCACCTCCCAATCTGTGTCTTAATTAACTAATACATGGACCTTTGGGTATAGGACACAGCACCCACTCGTAATTTGAGACCCATTTATCTGTAGATGGTGTCACACAACTTCAATCTTAGTACTTGGGGTGAGGAAGAGAGGCAGGATGATATGTTGAATTGAAGGCCAGTCTGGTTGACATAGTGAGCTCCAGAAGTGAAGACTATATATATACAGACAATTGTCTAAAAAAAGAAAAGAAACAGAAAAAAACTACAAAACCTCTCATTACCACTTTGCTGCCAGTCATTTTTCTAATTCCAGTTAAGAATCTGCTCCTGTCTCATCATTTTTCTGTCAATGTGGTCTTCTTCACATTTTCTGCTAAGTTGGATTCTTCAATATTCTGGCCTCATTTGGCCTCTTTAACAATTTTACCTTTATGTCTCAAGTACTCATCTGTACTACATCCATTCTTTTCATTTCAAACTTATGTATTTCTATAATCTGAACGTTACTTTACACATTCTTCTTTTTTCCTCTATGTTTCATCCATAGGTAGAAGCTATAGCAGTAACCCAATTAAATAAGGCTTATGCCCATTAAGTCCTTGTCAATATGAAACAGCCTAGAACCACCTGGAAAAAAACAATAAAAAGAATCTCAACTGAGAAAATTGTCTTTATTTTTCTTGTTGGTTTATTGGCATGTCTCTGAGGGATTTTCTTGATTGTTAATTGATGCAGGAGGGACCAGCTCAGTATTGGAGCACTCTCACTGGTCAGGTAGTCCCCTGCAACATAAGAACATTAGTGACCAAGACAGTGAGTCAGCAAGAAGCATCCCACAATGTATCCTGCCTTCAGCCTCCAGGTTTGAGTTCTTGCACAGACTTCTGTCAATAATGGGTAATGGAATGTGACAGGAACTGTAAATCAAAATAAGCCCTTTCGTCCTCTAAGTTCTTTTATCTCAGAATGTTGTTATCTGAGCAATTGACACAGTCCACATAGTCTTTCACTGTCCCAAAATGGTCTAAACATGGAAGTGTATTCTGAAACTCAAAACAGTCTTTAAAATATTTTTAAAAAGCAAAACCAAGTCCTATATTTACAATATATAATGGTACAGATTAAACATTCTTATCACTAAAGGAAAGAATGTAGGGCGGAGAAGGAAAGACAGGACCAAATTAAGATCAGACACCATCATGGCAAAAAAACATATTCTAAAGCTCCTATGCAGCATGTAGAGCTTATAATGGAATCATTTGAGCTGTAACAGCCTTATGCAGCCCTAATGCTCTACTTTGGCCACATGCACCTCATACAGACTCTCCCTCTCTTGGCCTAGCTCCACTTATTGCACACAGTTTTCTGGGGCAGATGTTACTCAGTCTTAACATCTTCAGCATCTTGACATCTCCATTGCTATTTAGGTTTCACCTGGAATCTCTCTGTAAGTCGCTTCATGGCCCCATTACTCTTGCATTTTTCAAGTCTACATAGCTTGACTGTTGCAAGATATTTGATTGTACTGTGGCACCCAAGACTTTTAATAAAGTTAGCATTAAATCAGGGGGTGAAGTCATTGAATAGTTGGCTGGGATTAGCCATAGAGAAGACAGGAATATGGAAGAGAAGATACATAGGAAAGAGAAGGGAGGCATTTGGAGATTTCCCACTCTCTTCAATATGGGATGTATAAACAGAACACTCTTCTGCCACTTCTTTTATCTATCAGGTTTTACCCTGATATTTTACACCACAGTTTTTTTGATAGTAGAACAATTTAGATAAACATTTTATCTGGTGCCCAACAAGTGGCACAAAATCACCCAGAGGCTTTTGAAGTTGCCACTTTTCCATGACACCACAGATCTTGGGGTTTTCCCATCATGGTCTTCCTCCATATGTTGCAGATGGATGCACAGGATGGACAAAGCCCATTCAAACTACAAAATACCCACTCAGGTTTCTACTGCTGCAGAACTTCCACACATATGCATCTGCTAATCCTCCACATGTACACATGGAATGTTCCCGTGTTTGCCCTCACATGCTACCATGCCCATTCTACCTGCTCCTTCAACCCTTACTGCATGCAAGCAGCTGCAGGTACCCTTGCCCCTCAACTCCCTCCCACACACCAGCCCTTCCTGCTGATCTCTGCTGATGATTCCAGCATGCCTGAGGACAAACTGAAAAGTCATCAGAATTGGTGAGACTCTGGGAAGTCCTTAAGGAGTGAGTAAAGTATTATTGACTCTCCCTCACATTACAAATGTGGAATATTACAATTCAGGGAGTTAAGACTTTGTATTGTGACACAACTGATGGCTTGAAAATGGAAAAAAAATTGAAGGAATAACTTACTTAGCTGGGATTGTCATGATTTTCATTTATAATTACTATTAGTTTTTAATTAATATTTTATCCCCTAAAAGGTGGTTTGATAATTGCCTAATATTAAAAACTGACTGATACAATATAAGACTTAGAAAGACTTAATATTGATAAGATAAAAGTATTAGAAGGACTACTAATGAAAGTAAGAAAAGTATTCAGACACAGAGTAATTCAGACCAGAACTGACTGAACCACTGCACAAAGAAACTGAAGAGGGGCAGCCCAAGGTTAAAAATTTCCTCTTAGGACTTCCTTCATCATTATTTAAACCTTCTATGTTTAAATAATTAAGGGAAAATTTTTAGTGTCTTCTTGTTCTCTTCATTGAGTTGGTTTTCATTGAGTTGTATATTATGAAGCTTCCATGAAGCTTTCAGCCATTTCTCTTGTTTTTAATATAAAGCTTTACTCCTTATATTCATATAGAATATAGGACATTATTTCAATTTTCCTGAATATGTTGAGACAGCTTTTTGTCTCAACATATGATATGTGGTTGGCTTGGGAGAAAGTTCCATGTGCTTAATAGAAGAGAGTTTTTCCTCTAATGTTTGGGGGAATGTTCTTAAAATGTCTGTTAGATCCATTTGATTTATGAAGTTACTTAACTACAGGGTTTCTCCTTCTAGGTTTTGTTTAGATAATATGTCTAGTAGTGAGGTGAGGTATTGAAGTCACTCACTAACACTCTTCTATGGCAAATCTGTGATATTAAGTCTATTAGCATTTATCTTTAAAATGGGTACCTCTGTGTTTTGTGTATAACTGTTTAGAATTAAAATGTCTTCTTGATAGATTTTTTCTATTAAATATAAAATACTTCCCTTTCTCTTTTTACTTGTTTTTGTTTGAAAATCATTAAGTAAGCAATTAGATAAACAATTTATACTTTTTGCTTCTTTTCAATTACTAGGAACAACGTTTTCTATGTTTTCACCTAAAGGTGGTAGCTATCATTGATAGTGAAGCCTGTTTCTTGGAGTCTGTATCTCTTTATAGTTATATTTAGACAATTAATATTCAAAGTTATTTTATTATTATTAATATTATTATTATTATTATTATTATTGCACTCATATTTACATATCCATCCCCCCATTCACTCTCCCTCTCATCCTCCCATGTTCCCTACCAACCCCCCCAAACAATCCTGCAACATCTCCTCAGGGATAGTGAGGCCCTCCATGGGGGACTTTCAAGGTCCAGCATATAATTTGGGGGAGGGCCTACGCCTTCCTTGCTGTATCTGGGCTACAATAGAATCCATCCATAGGAAATGGGATCCCAAAGTCCATTTGTGCTCTAGGAATAAACCCTGGCTCCACTGTTAGAGGTCCCATAGACTGTCTTGGCATTCCAGCTGGCACCCACATTGAAAGGGCTTGATTTGGTACAAAGCTATTTCACCAGCTTTATGACTAGGGTCTCCATGCTCTCAGTAGGTCAGGTCAACTGTTTCTTCCAGTTTCTCCAGAACATTCTTGGCTCCTTTGCTCATCCCTCCTCTCTCTCCACAACTTGATTTCAGGAGTATGGTTCAGTGCTTAGCTGTAGGTGCCTGTTTCTACTTCAAACAGATACTTAATGAAGACTCTAGGAATGGTAACCAAGGTAGACATCCATCTCCTTATAGGGGAAAGACATCAATGGCATCCTTTCCACCACTGCCTAGATTCTTATTTGGCATCATCTCCATGGGTCCCCTAATATTTCCCCTCTGCCAGACCTCTCTCCAAACCTGTACTGTCTCCATTTACCAAAGCATCTCCTTACTTGCCCTCCCTTATTCCTCCCTTTCTCAGTCCCCTTGTTCTCCTCCCCATCCCCTTCTTCCATTTCCACCTCCTTCCTCTCTCCCCGCCATGCTTCCATTTTGCTCAGGGCTCTTGTCCCCCTCCTCTTCTTCAAGGGACTGTGCAATCTTCTCTTTGGGTCCTCCTTGTTTCCTAGCTCTTCTGGCAGTGTGGATGGTAGACTGGCAATCCTTTGCTGTATGTCTAAAAATCATATATGAGTGAGTACATATCATGTTTGTATTTTGGTGATTGGGTTACCTCCCTCAGCATGTTTTCTTCTAGTTCCATCCATTTGCCTGCAAATTTGAAGATTCCATTGTCTGTTTCCAGCTGAATAGGACTCCATTGTGTTAATGTACCACATTTTCTTTATCCATTCTTCAGTTGAGAGGCATCTAGATTGCTTCCAGGTTCTGGTTATTATAAATAATGCTACTATGAACATAGTTGAACATATGTCCTTATTGTATGAATGTGCATTCTTTGGGTATATGCCCAAGAGAGGAATTGCTGGATCTTGAGATAGACTGATTCCCTTTTCCTGAGCAACCACCATACTGATTTCCAAAGTGGTTGTACAAGTGAACACTCCCACCAGCAATAGAGGAATGTTCTTCTTTCTCCACATCCTTTGCAGCATAGACTGTCATTGGTGTCACTGATTTTAGCCATTGGGACGGAAGTAAGATGGTATCGCAGAGTTGTTTTGAGTTGCATTTCCTTGCTGGCTAAGGATGTTGAGCACTTTCTTAAGTGTCTTTCAGCCATTTTAGATTCCTCTGTTGAGAAATTTCTATTTAGTTCTGCACTCCAGTTTTTAATTGCCTTGTTTGGTGTTTTGGTGGCTAGCTTCTTGTGTTTATTGTACATTTTGTTGATCAGCCCTCTGCCAGATGTGGGGTTTGTGAATATTTTTCCCATTCTGTGATCTGGGGTTTTGTCTTGCTGACTGTGTCCTTTTCCTTACAGAAGCTTCTGGTTTTCAGGAAGTACCATTTATTAATTGTAGATCTCAGTGTTTGTGCTACTGGTGTTATGTTCAGTAAGCTGTCTCCTGTACCAATTTGTTTGAGAGTGCCACCTACCTTCTCTTCTAGGAGGTTCAGTGTGGCTGAATTTATGTTGAAGTCTTTGATCCATTTGGACTTAGGTTTTTTGCATGGTGAAAGATATGGATCTATCTGCATTCTTCTACATGTCTGAATCCAGTTATGCCAATACCATTTGTTGAAGATGGTTTCTTTTTTCCATTGTATAATTTTAGCTTCTATGTAAAATATCAGATGTTCCTAGGTGTATGGGTTAATATCAGGGTGTTCAGTTAGATTCCATTGGTCAACCTGTCTATTTTTGTGCCAATTCCCAGCTATTTTCATTACTATAGCTGTATAATAGAGCTTGAAATCAGGGATAGTGATGCCTCCAGAAGTTCCTTTATTGTACAGGGTTGTTTTGGCTATCCTGGGTTTTTTGTTTTTCCATATGAAGTTGAGTAGTGTTCTTTCAAGGTCTGTGAAGAATTGTGTTGGGATTTTGATGAGAATTTCATTAAATCTGTAGATTGTTTTGGGTATGATTGTCATTTTTACTATTTTGATCCTATCTATCCAAGAGCATGGGCGATCTTTTGAGGTTTCTGGTATTTCTTAAGTATTGTTTCTGGTATTTCTGGTATTGTTAAGTTATTACTTAACAATATTTATTTATTCTTATATTTTTACAGTAGTGATTTCTTGTCCTCTTTTGTTTACTATTTTGTGATTACATAACTTTTGGATATGTTTAATGTTTTCTGGAGGCCAACATGTTCTGTCTAGTACTCTAGGTAATATGCATATAAATTTCTTAGATCTACTTTTGTCCTGGAAATTTTTCTTCCCCCTTCAATGACCTTTGAGAGTTTTCCTTGGAACAATAGTTTGCATTGTTATCTGTGGTCCAGACACTTCTGTCTTTAAAAGTCTCTGTTGCTCAGAATGGTTTCCTCCCAGATGATGACTGAGAAACTAATTTAAAAAAATGGTGCCAAGTACCACAAGAGTAACAGAACTGTGCTGTTTTCTGGGATTCTGTTTTTTACTTTTTTGTTGTTGTTTGTTTGTTTTTGTTTGTCTTTTGTTTTTTTTAAATGGAGTGTGCTGAATGTCTCTACAATTTTGTTCAAAGGACTGCAGAACCTGGAAAAGATGTTGCTGCTATTAATACATAACATATTGCCATTATTGCTCTCTCTCTCTCTCTCTCTCTATATATATATATATATATATATATAGATAGATATAGATATAGATATAGATATATGATAATTGAAACTCAAATATGTGATGAATCCAAGGTGTTTCAGTGAGTGCTCACCTGTGCATGCAAATGTGATTTCATCTTTAGTAAGTAGTAAAGGTATATGCTTTCCAAAAAAAAGTGGAAGACAAATGTCACACAATTTCAATTTTATGTGTAACCTAGAAATGATGAACTTATGGGAACAGAGAGCAGAATTGTGGCTACTAGGCTTCAATGTGGGACTTTTAACAATGGGGAAATGATTGGTTTAAGAATATAAAACTGCAGTTGGACAAAAGGCATGGACTATCTGAAGTCTTGAGGTCTACTGAGAGCATGATAAATATGGTTGATAACAATGTTATATTTTAAAAGTTGTGAGATAGTATACTTTAAGTGTTCTCAAAACAAAAATAATGAATATGTGTGATATAACATGGTAATTGGTTTAATTTCGCCATGCCATTTTGAACATACTGTAGTCTGTGTCATAATTGTGCATGACTTTATTTATGAACTAAATAAATGAATGGAAAAAAGTCTCTATTGAAAACTCTGCATTACTCTGATAGCCCTGCTTTTAAATATGACTTGGTCTTTCTTCTTGCAGCTTTCAATATCCTTTCTTTGTTCTGTACATTTAGTGTATTAATTATTATGTGAATGTTGAGTATCTTTTATCATTTTCCTTATTTGGTATTGTTATTGTTTTTGAACATTAATCAATATAATTTAGATTTGTAAAATTTCTTCTGTGTTTGTGTTGAATATATTTTCTGTGTAGCTGACCCTTGTTTCTTCTCCTTCTTTTATACCTATGAATTATAGGGTCTTTCTTTTATATTATCCAATATTTTTGTTCCATTTCTTGTTTTTTAATTGATATTTTTACATTGAACATTTTCTTTGTCTGAATGATCTATCTATTTTCCTTTGTTTTTATGTTTTGATATTATCTCTTAAAATTTGATCCAATATTTTTGTAAGACTTTTTCTGAGCTTTATGTTTGATTTCTTTAATTTTTCATTTTGTATTTTGTTTTTGTATTATCCACGTATTCTCTCTTCTTATTAAATTAATTTTCTTATATTGGATGCTTTTCAGTATTTCTCATATTTTGTTTTCACAATCCATACTCAGGCATTTGTTCATATCATCTCTGAATTCCTTGAGTATATTTATAATTGATTTGGGAAATAATTATTTTGAATATTAAACAAGTTGCTTTTCTCAGGAAACATTGCAATTGAGATGCTAGTTTGTTGAAGGAATAGATGTATTCTGTTGCCATCCAATTTGGCTTTTTTGATTTGTTTTGTTTGCAATAGGATTAGGCATTTGTCATTAGATAATACATAATGTTTCTTGGTGTGGATATCTAGTATTGCCTTTGTTCGGTGGATGTTTCATTCTTGGTTTATGATTACCTAACTTGATGACTTGAATACATATTGCATGGGGCTTGGTGTGTTCATGTGATAATTATATCAGAAGTAGTCTCAGTTCAGCTAGGAGATGTTGCTAATGATAAGTCTAAGAGTAAATCTTCTGTAGGCTTCAAAAAATTCTTGATGACAATCTTCAGAAAGTTTATGGAGGGCTCACCATGTTCTGCAGATAGTACTTCAGTCATAAGAGTAAGGGTCCTAATACAAATGGCCAGTGTTCTATGAAAGTAGGACACATGATGACACATTTTCCTTAGATAGAGATAAATGTGGTATAGGCCAGAGTTAAATTTCTTGCTTGCAATTGGGGGTACAGGATGCTAATGTCCAACACATCTTGATATATTCGATGTGGGCTGAATATGGAGGCCACTACTTGGAGTTCCAAGTTGCACACCATGTGTTATCAATCAGATCCATAGGTATGGTGAATAATAGCTAAATGGAAAGAATGGTGCTAAGGTGACCCATCTTCAATTTCAGGCCAAACACCATTAGGTATACTAGCAGTATGGTAGGAAAGATAGATAAGATGTAGATCAGCACATAGAATGGGTCTCAAGGAACTTATCCAAAATTAAAGTTTGGACTTAACATATTATCACATATTATTTAATTTAATCCTCACATGATTGCTGTGAGAAATAAACAATGTTTTTGTGCTAAAATAATGGGGAATGTACTACTGTGTATGTTTATCTTATTGATTGTTAAATAAAATACTTTTGGGCCAAAGAGACAGCAGTTAGACGGGACTAGGAGTCAAAGAGTATTCTGGGAAATGTAGTAGAGAAGTGCTGATCCAGGCAGGAAGTGACATAGCAAGGAGACTCATATTTAAGCGAAGGAGAAACAGGAAGGGTCCCTTTTTCCCGTTCGCCTCCTCCAGTGGCAGGATGTGAGCCACCGGCAAGGAGGGATGCTAATAAGGCTTCCGATAAGATAAGTCTTATAAAATATATAGATGTCTGATAATTGAGACCGAGCTAACAGATGAGAATCCTAGTCATTGGCCAAGCAGCTTTAAACCTAATACAATTTTCTATATATTCATTTGGGCCCTAACTCAGGCGGGCTGCTGGCATAAAATGTACATGTGGCAGTGGGGCTCAGCAGCTTTTGGAGGAAAGATTTATCATAACACTAAAATATCAGCCCAGTTTTACATATGAATTTAGCAAAATGGAGCCATTTAGTCTCATGGTACTGTGATGTTAAATCTGGTAGACCATAAACACAATATTCATTTTCTTAGCAACAAATCTCATGTGCTTGTTTATTGTGAGGGTAAAGCTTGTTATTGAAAGTTCCAGGTACATGAGTAACTATAAATTGCTAGATCTTATCATCAGTATAGCAAATATTATATATACAAGATGTGACCTTGTTGAATTTTAGATTCCTTGTAGGATTGTATAATCACACCTCCATTTGGAAAATATTCCAAAAAAATACAGCACTTAGCTAATAATTTGCATACTACAATAAAGCCACCACCCAGTTTAATAGAAATAAAATTATTCAGACCTAAACATAAAGACTTTGTCACTGGATAAGGATTCTCATTTCTCCTTTATTATTTAGATTATGAAGTCTTTAGGCTTCATCCTGATTGCTCTGATGAGTCTGAGAGTATTTTGAACTGAAATTTAGTATATAATGGTAATTCCATATAACTACTGTCAAGCTGGACTGATTTCTATGTAGATTATATCTGACCTATAATAGAACAATGCCTTAATAGTGATATGTTTTCAATGGGTTGTGTATGGTTAAATCATGAATCCATTTTCCAAGAGATATCTAATTTCCTAATCTTTATATTATCTTTCTATGATTTTGTTTTCCTATTCCTCAACATACATAAATACTATATTTATTGGAATGTGGGCAGTAAAGGAGTGAGATGATGGAGATATCAGGGGATAAATTAATCCTAGTGCAGGCAAGAGATATCAGAGTGGACAAAGGACTTCAAAGCATGACTCTGATAATCAGAAAATGATTATCTCCAGGAGTAGAATTGCATTTTGCTGAAATTGCTCTCCACTTTGGCAGTGGGGGGAGGGCTATATGACTATCCATTTGTTTCCTATTAATACTTTTCTATTCTTACTTTTTTGTATCACAGGTTCTTAAATTTTTCATCACTTATTTTCATGAAATACCTGTTCCATTAATTAAAAGCAATACTCACTAAATAAAATCCTCACTAAAATAAAATACAATCAATTTGCTTTGGAGCCCGTTTTCCTTTACTTCAAGGGAATGTTTTCTGAAACAAAACTTACTCAACCTAGGTCTCTCTCTCTCTCTCTCTCTCTCTCTCTCTCTCTCTCTCTCTATTTTTTTTTTTGAGACAGGGTTTCTCTGTGGCTTTAGAGGCTGTCCTGGAACTAGCTCTTGAAAACCAGGCTGGTCTCGAACTCACAGAGATCCATCTGCCTCTGCCTCTGCCTCCCAAGTGCTGGGTTTAAAGTGTGTGCCACCAACACCCAGCCATCCTAAGTCTTTTAAAATGAGTCTTCCCATGAAGGCATGGACATTCTTCCAACCATTCAAGAAGTTCGTGCCTGGCATTAGACAGTGACATCAGCCTCTGCAGGAGATTTCCTCTCTTGGGCATATATCCAAAGAATGCACATTCATACAACAAGGACATATGTTCAACCATGATCATAGCAGCATTGTTTGTCATAGCCAGAACCTGGAAGCAACCTAGATGCTTCTCAGCTGAAGAATGGTTAGAGAAAATGTGGTATATTTATACAATGGAGTACTAATCAGCAGAAAAAAAGCAATGGAATCTTGAAATTTGCAGGCAAATGCATGCAAGAAGAAACCAACCTTAGTGAGGTAATCCAGTCACAAAAACACAAACATGGTATGTACTCACTCATATATGAATTTTAGACATAGAGCAAAGTATTACCAGCCTACAATCCTCTTCACCAAAGAAACTAGGAAACAAGAAGGACACCAAGGGAAAAATTCATGGACCCCAGAGAATGGGAAGGGGCAGGATTTCCTGAGATAATTGGGGGTGTGAGGGTAGGGTAGAGGGAGCTGGCAGAATGAGAGGAGAATAGGAGGGCAGAGGAGGAAATGGAGGAGCAGAAATTTTGAGTTGGGGGAAGAATAGAGGAAAGCAGGATGAGAGATGAGAGATATCATAACAGAGGGAGCCATTATAGGTCTGAGGAGAGGTCTGGGACTAGGGAGATTTCCAGAGATCTACAAGGGTGACAATCTAGAAAATAGAATGCCCTTCCCCTGTAATGAGACTGATGACTACTTTTTATGCCATCCTTGAGCCCTCATCCAGTGGCTTATGGAAGCAGTGGCAGACAGCCACAGATATGCACTGAACTGAGCTCTGGAACCTAGTTGCAGAGAGGGAGGAATGAAGATCAAAGGGGTTAGTACCAGGCTGGTGACACCCACAGAAACAGCTGGCCTGAACAAGGACGAGCACATGGACCCCAGACTTCTGTCTGGGAGGCCAGCAAGGGACTGATCCAGACCCCTGAACATGGATTTCAATAAGTAGGCCTCTACACTCAAGGGGGGCCCAGGTAGTGGATTAGTAATTTTCCCTGGTGTAAGAAGGGAATTTGGGAGCCCATCCTACATGAAAGGATGCAATCTTGGCCTGGACACATGGAGGAGTGCCTAGGCCTGGTCCAGGATGATGTGATGGACTTTGGAGAGCCCCGTCGAGGGCATAATCCAGCCTGGGGAATGGAGGGTGGATGGGGTAGGGGGCCAGTGGTTGGCTGGGGGAGAGGGTTAGGGGTAGGTGAGGGATAGGGAGAAGGGATTGACATGTTCCTAATTTGAACAATAAAATAAAATACAAAAAAAGCACATGGGAAATTGAAAAAAACCCTTGTTTTCTAGGATGTTTAATAGAAATTACATGACTACATGATTACTAGTCAAAAAATGGGGGAAATAAATTGAGGTAAGCCAATTTAATCATTTCATAGAGCAAGATATTGCTGAGCCACCACTCTATAAATATGTGTTCTCTTGTCACTAATTTCATTGGCACATATTTATTGTGTTTATCATGCAACAAAGATATTATTTTGGGCAAAAACAGACATGGTCTTTATCTCCATGCACTTACAATATAGTAGGAAATGTAGGCTTTAACAACATGACAATAAGCACAAAATCACAATCATAAAATTTGGAAGTGTATCTTTTGATAATCAAATGCATAAAGAGATGTTGGTATTTGATATGGGAATATCAGTGGGTAGAGTGGCTACAATAACTGAAAGTTGAAAACTGAATTTAGACAGAGGAGGAAATATGTAGAGATTTCTAATCAATAGAATATGTTCAAAGAACATATGTTGACCATGATATTTTGAAGAATGAGAGTCAGTCTTAAATGTTTCATTATTTCATCTGTAATTTATGGGTTTTTTTACTGAAGAAAACAAATAAATTCAAGTAAACATAGGAATAAAAATTATTATTCTTTGATTTATGCACCCTGGAACAGACTTGGACTCACTCTTCCCCTTACAATAATTCAGTAAATATTGGTGTTATCTTCAACCATTCGCTTACAATGTAGGTCCTACTATGCATGCATATGGAATAGATCCGAAAAAAGTCTTTTCCAGCCTTTCATATTATCTCTTATTTTTCCACTATGAAAAGAAAAAAAGTATGGGTATTCATATGAATAGAGGAAATTTCCTTAGGTGATTGTGCACATTGCCACAGAAAAGTTTTACATGCTGCATTTGTAAATAAGGTGCTCTACCTATAACATAATCTACTGTTTTCTAAAATTATGAGTAGGAATTTGCATTTATGAGTTGGAGCATATGAGATATTAAAGAGAAAAGGCCTATTATATGGCTAGGCTCAGTTGTTTACTACATCCAGTCATGGAAGACAAAACTGTCTTACAAGAATTTCTTAGGGATAAAATTCATTAATTTGAATGAAAAAACAGATTTCTTTTTTACAGCCAAGATTCTTTTCTGATATGGAGACATTTTTGGTTCTTATGGTCCAGTGGGTATGTATTGAAAGTGTGAAGGCTATTGTTGATACTGACTTGATGTTAGACACATGAAGTGGACAGCTTGAGGTTTGGAATACTTTTAGTTTCTAAACAACACAAGCACATAAACAAGCAAAAACACCTACAGTGCTTTAAAATGGTGATGGGGATTAGGTAGGCAAATAATGATATTGCTTCAGTTGGGGAATTAAGGAGTCTGTTTTTATTGTGCATTTTTTTCTTCCTTTCCTCTATTGTCATGGAAAGTTGAGGCACATAATCATGGTTAAGGGAACTTAACCAAACTAACCAACCAACTAAAGAAAAATCTTAATAGCATAATGGAGAGTTTACTCCCTATAGGGAATTTATTTAAATGTTCAAGCTATAGTCCCCATTGACAGAAATTGTGAATCTGTGTTTCTCAGAGAATTCTGCTTTGGTGATAATTTCTATTGAGGATCAAGGAAAAATATTTTGATAACCCAAGAAGGTAGCATGAACAAAGGCTAAGGGTTGTGATGAATAATAAGCATGCCAGCCATCTTTCTCCTTCTGTATCAACCAGCTCCATATGGAAGTACATTTTTGTACTTAAGAAAACCATGGCAGAGCCTTGTGCTTGGCATGCTAAGGGAACAAACTGATCACCTTGGTTCCAAAGTTTGGAAAAGTATATATAGGGAAGAATAGCTGGGCCTTAGGGTGGACATTTGTATGACAGCAAAAAGGGGATGAATCAAATAATCTAGAAATCTGAGAGCTGACTAAAGTGAAATAAACAGGCAAAATACATATGTAAAAATCTGTGTCTCTTTCCTATGGATTATCTGAAAAAATGTAAAGCATGAAACCAGAGAAAAGAATATACTTCTATGATTATATAGGAGAGGGTCTTAAATCACTACTCATTTGGTGCAAAAGGGAAATGAGTCTCCTTCTGAGGGTTAGATAAATACAGATTTCAGAAGTACTGATTAAAGTACTTCTGATATTTACTGATTAAACAGGAAAGAATAAAAAATGAGCAGTGAGTGAAACCTCTTCATAGTTGATTTGTAAATCAAAATAAATGAACATGTTGGTATTAATGAAGAAGCAGAAGTGTAGGTTACACACATACATTAAGCCACAATGCTGGTAAGAAATGGAGATGACTTTTGAGCCATTTTGAGGCAGATCTTTTTTTTCCCTTAAAATAGATAGAACTTGTATTGTGTAAAAGCATTTAAATCTCCGCATTAGATTCTTGTCACACTAGTTTCACAGAAGGCCTGATAGAATGACTTATAGGAGGAAATGTTTATTTTGCCTTATGATTTCACAAATTTCAGTCTTTCATATTGAGGAAAGTATGATGGAATGACTCCGTTGTAGTTAGGATATATGGCAAGGCCCTTTAAATCAAGTTTGGACCAGAAAGCAGGAATACATAGATCAAAGACAAGGCTGGCCTATACCTGTCCTCAATGTCCCACCCAAAGTTTCAAATAAAAGTTTTATGAATGTAATAAATAACAATTTTAGCCCAAAGAAGCTGTTATAATCTTATTGAAATAATAATATCAGTTGCATAGAACAAACATGCTTTTCTTGTTATTGCTGTGTCAGTTTTCCAATGACTGGTTTTATTATCAATCTCAACCTCTCCTAATAAGATCAACATCTTTTTTTCAACTTTTTATTTTAATTAGAAACAGGATTGATTTACATGACAAACCCAGTTCCCTTCTCCCACCCGTCCTCCCCTTCCACCTCCACCCCCAACTAAAACCCTATCTATCACAAATCCTTTCTGCTCCTCCTGGATGGTGAGGCCTTCAATAGGGTGTCATCAGAGTCTTTCGTATCCTTTCGCGTAGGGCCTAGGCCCACCCCCCGTGTGTCTTGGCTCAGGGAGTATTCCTCTATATGGAATGGGCTCCCAAAGTCCACACCTATGCTAGGAATAAGTACTGAACTTCTACAGGAGGTCCTGTAGATTTCCAAGGTTTCCTCACAAAAACTCATGTTCCTGGGTTCTGGATCATTCCAATGCTGGTATTCCAGCTATCAGTCTGGGGAGCAAGAGTTCCCCAATGTTCAGGTCAGCTGTTTCTGTGGGTATATTTTAGTCAAAGAGGTGGAAATGGAGATGAAACTGTGTATTAATTTTAATTTATTTACATATTATTTACATTTACATTTATTGGCTAATACACCAACTCAAAATTTCTCCAAGTGATTAAGATTTCTTCTAACTGGGTTCATAATCCAATGCTTCCCAAACTGGAAAATTATGTTGCTTTATCTCAAATGTTCAAGTAAACTTTCAATAAATCACAATTTCCCCCTTAGACCTAATGTCATTCTTGATTTCTGATGCTTCATTTAGCTCCCATAGCTCCCTTCTCTTTATTCTCCCTTCTCTTTATTCTCCAATCTGCAGCTTCTAGTTCTTAATTTGACTTCTCTTTTAAGGACAGACATACTTGCTTTATATCTGATAACCTTATTGACATTTTTGTGCTATCACCTCTACTGCCCTACTGTCAGTTTGGTTTTGATTTCATGTTTGTTATAGTCATTTATAAAGACTTTCAGAAAAAAAACAACGATAAATATCTGTGTTCCCTCCTCTTACCTGGAACACTGAGACAACTTCCTTCCATTTTCAGAATTCCTTTTGATAAAGAAATACTCAATGTTAATACCAAAAGGACAAAGTATATATTTTAAATATTCTAGCCTATATCAAGTTTATTTTTCTCATCTTATTAGATGGATATTAAAGATTCCCAACACACACATCTGACATATATTTGCCAGAGTATTTCTCTATCTTTTTCTTCAGAGGTTCAAAATTTCCATTAACGAGTTCCTTCATTTCTTTGGTTAAGTTCAATATGAGATATTTTATTTTCTTTGAGATTACTGTGAATGGGAGTGCATCCATAATCACCTCTCCTTATTTGGTATGTATGTATAGAGAATATACTGATTTATGCAAGTTGATTCTATATTCTGCTACATTACTAAATTTGTTTAGCATCTTTAGAATCTTTCTGTAGAAGTTTTGAGATCTCTGGGTACAATATCATGAGAAATAGGGATAATTTGACTTAGTTCCTGATTAGTATTTATTTAATTTCAGGATATTGCCCTATTGTTACACCTTGGACTTGTAGTACAATATCTAACAGTAATGTGTCTACTGTACATCCTTGTCTCCCCCCAGACTTTAGTGGGAATTCTGCAAGCCTTTTTCTGTTTAATACAATTTAGCTGTGGGTTTTTCATGTATAGCTTCAATTGTGTTGAGATATTTTCCTCTACCCCTAAATCCTGTAGACTTTTATTGTAAAGGTATGTTTGACTTTGTAAAAGCCTTTTACTCTGTCTATTGAGATGATCATGTGTAATGATAAATCTTTCTGCCAGCTGCTGGAGTTCTGCCTGCCTCGTTAGGGCCCCAAATAATACACAGAGACTTATATTAGGTACAATGCTGCTGGCCAATGACTAGGATTACTCATCTGTGATCTCTGTCTTAAGTATTAAACATAATTATTAATCCATATATTTTATAAACTTATCTCATTGAGGACACTGGTGGTTGCATTCATTCTTCTTGGTATCACATGGCAGCTACTGTCCTTGCTACATTTACCAGAATCCTCCTTGACTGCTAGTCCTGCCTAACTTGCTCCCCTGTTGGCCAATAGTACTTTATTCAACAACCAATAAGATAAACATACACACAGAAGGATGTCTCCCATCATCTCCACTTTTCTGTCTAAGTAAAAAGAAGGGTTTTAACATTAACATAGTAAAATATATAACAAAACAGTTATCAAGTAAGAACTATAATTATTATATTTAGTTCATTAACATTTAACAAGATTTAAATAAAATATTCTATCATTTACCCTGTCTTTGTGAGTCTAAGGTCTTATATCCTTATCTTATCTTATCTTTTATAATAACTTATCTTTTATAATAAATAAAGAAAACTATAGCCATAGCTATTTGTCTTCAACTCCATCAAAGTTCATAGAAGGATAATACATAAACTCTAGAACCAACAGAGACATCTCACTACCTGGACAGTCACCCAAAGTTTCTCTGTAACATTGGGGCATCCATTTTCAGCCTATAGGCCACAGTGTGTCTGGCAGAATTCTCATGAAGCAGTAATCCTTTAGGACTGTTCATCTTGTTTTGAAAGTTTAGCCTTCACTTTCTTATGGGTCCTGAATGTCCAGTTTATACAGCAACAAACAGTCCAGGCAAGAGCAGTTTCTTGCCCAAATAGCTAATCTTGCCATGATGAAGGCAAACTCTGTAACCAGTTTCTTTGATACCCATCCTCTTTTCTGACATAATTGGTGTTCCAGGAGCAGTTGTGTCTTACTGTCAAGAAAAACCCTAAGCCATTTAAATACTATATATTCTGTAGGTCTTTGAAAAGTTTGAAAAATATCTATCCATTTCACATACATCTCTGTATATCTAGAATACCTAACATAATTATAAGTTCTGACTATTATAGGTGATTTTTAAAATAGATTAGCTGTGATGACATTTATATAGTTGATTACATTTATGTACTTTCTGCACAATGAGGTATGCCTGTATTTCATGGATGAATCCAGCTTATTCTTGGTTGTAAGGATTCAGGCATTATGCTGGACTGCCCCTCTCACCTGGCAGAATGCACTCAGGCAATACCCTGGTCATCCCAAGTGCAAAGGATCCCTTTAAAAGAAAGACCTCTGCCCACTTACACTCTCTTCCCACTCTCCTCTCTTTTCTGCTCTTCTTTTTCCACTCTCTTTCTGCTGTTATTTCCCCCCATTCCTCTCTTTCCTTATGGTTCCCCTGGGGTAGACAGGGCTTTTCCTCTATCTGTGTCTCTTTACCTCTTTTCTCTTTCCTTCTCCCTTCCCTACACTTTTTAATAAATCTTCCCACTTAAGCTCTGTCTGCCTTGCATGTTTGTCCCTCCACCTCGGTCATCCTTGCCTGCCATGGAAGCCACCAATGTCCCCCAATTATGATAAAGCAAGGTTCCACTTGTGCTTTATCATAACATTGGTGAATGTGACTTTGCAGGTTTTCCTGGCATTTGTTCCTATCTGTGGCAGTCTTAAGATATGTTGGGACCCTATAACCTTCAACTAACCTTCACTTTTCCAACTTAGGATGTCTGAATTTTTCCATCCACCTCTGCCATGTCTGGCAAGCCTGCACCTTTCTCTACCTCTGCCCATGCTACCATGAGTTAAGACTCCTATTGAGAATGTGGTATCTCACCTTTTTGGCCCAGTGAAAACTCGAATGGATGACCATGCATCTCTCAGGCTCCAGGAGCATTGGCCCTATATTTGTGCATGACAGACCACAAAATAAGCCTGTACCTGTTTTATTTGATCTTTCCTTAGTCTCTGGAATGCTGGAGATTATATGCTTTAGATTTTTTCTACCTCCCTCATGGAAACTGAGCCCTATCAAACCATGTGCCCACTTCTTGGCACCCTACATTCTACCAGTGATACATAATTGGAAGTGTGGCCTCTGCTTCTTTTTACTTGTCACATTCCCTCCTGCTCCTGGCATGCTAAAACTTTGTCCAGCCTGCCACAGCAGTGTCCTGCTGCCTCCCTCCATGACTAACCCTATCTCAGGGCAGGATTCTCCCTCTGCCTGGGAAGGTCTTTCTCTAGACATCTTATGTTCCTGTTCAAAATGTCTCTTTCTCTCTTGTTTGTCTGGTCTCTGCTGAGCCATTCAGCCCATGATGGTGGGTTCCTGTTTTCCATCCAACTGAGCTACTACCTTGTTTCTTCTCCATGCAGATGCCAGCAGCTCAGAGTAGGCTCACAGAAGACAGTATTTGCTCAGGATGTTCTGAGAGTTTTTTTTTTTTCCCCACTAATAAGGTTTTTTTTTTTTTTTTGCATTTTACACACTTGTGCACTCATTTCTCAGACCTACAGTGTTCTTTTTGGATGTTGTCTTCCTTGGACTCCAGTATCCTCTGGGCTTCATGTATCTTTCTTCCTCACTCATGTGAAACAACAAACTAAATCATATCTCAAAACTTTATGGGACCTTTGTGAGGCCATATTTATGTCTGTTGTGTGAGCTCCCACTTAAGAACATGTTGAAATCTGTGGTCAGGGCTACTGCATGGATAATGTTGGTGTCTGTCATCTGCACTATCACTGGAAGCCATGTGGACATCCATGGTCCATGCTGCCACTAGAGAACATACTGAAGTCCATGTACCACACTGCTCCCAGAGGCCATGGGAATGTCTGTGATCTGTGCTGCCACAGGAAGCCATGTGTAGGTTTATGATCCTATGATCATTGGGTGCTGTCATTGGCTGTTAGGATTAGAGGAACTTCCTTTGTAGTGGTATCAATGACTGCAACCTCCACTTGGGAATGAGAGGCATTGAAGGATTCTGTGACAATCTCTCCTCACCCACCACAAAAAAAAGAGAGAGAAAAGAAACAGCCTAAACAAGGAGCCATTGAAAGGAGTCCTTAGAAATGTGATAAAGATGCTGAAGTATATATAGCTCTTCACAGTTGATATCTTCTGGCAGGGTGGGGTGAGGGGAGTACTCAGTTATCTTTAAGGGACTGGCCATTGGGAGCTTGATGCTCCAATAGGAATATGGGTAACACAATTTGGAATTGGTGATTTTTTTTTCCTTTTTGGGAGAAGGGCATAAGGGTGGGAGGGTGTGTGTGAGTGTGACCAGGCTACATGGTATGAAATTCCCAAATAATCAATGAAAACACTATGTTAGGGAAAAAGGGAAAAAAGAAAGCTGGTGAAATATATGTGGATATTCATGGCAATGAGGTTATGATGAAAGCAAAATGAAGCACAACGTAGCTCTCTTTTTAAACTGAAGCAAGCACTTGACTTCTATTGCACTTATGAAATTATTAATAAAGAACACGATTTACCACTGCACTAGAAGCAACTAAAACATATATGAAAATGTGAAATAATACCTTTTCTCACCTTAGATGATTTACATACTATTACTGTGATTTCTGTGAGACATTGAAAGATTAGGAGAGTCCTGTCAGTGAAAATGATCTCTACATGAAAGCACATTGCAGATATGGATTTGTTTGGAGGGCTCAAGCAAAGAACAATTATCTATTTGTATAATTACTACATTTCTCAACATAAAACATAGTTTACATGCTATTATGCAATACTTTCTTGATTTCTAATTTGCAGCAACTAATATCTGTAATATAGTGGTCTAACTCCACAGTATTGTTTTAGATTACAATACCCCTGCAGGAATAACATGAAAATATTGTTTTGAACACATTCATGGTATTTAATTGCACATAATATGCAATATAATTAAAGTACAAATTTTGGCAATTTTATGCATATATGAATCAGTGAACATAGCGGAATTAAGAGATGTTTATCAACTTGAGCTGCTACAAAAAAAAAAAAAACATTAGCAGAGTGCTTTAGACAACAGATAATACTGGTGGGTTTCCTTATCAATGTCACTTCAAAATAGTTTCTGCCCTAGTTTATAGTGTCAATACATATCCAAGCAGTCAGACCAAACACTGAATGGCAGTCTATTCTCACTGATACCCATAAGGTTTGTGAATATTTTTCCTTGCTTATCAACTCCATTTCCATTAAACTGAGGAATGGAGAACAGAAGAGTGTATATTTTCCCTTCCCTTTCCATACACCAATTTCTGTAACTCATTACATCTCCTACTAAATCATTTCCATCATCAAAAATAAGCAAACCAATTCAGTTCCACTCACAGCAGAACTTATCAGACAGAGTCCAGAGAAGAAGAGGCATTCTTTTTATTTCAATTTTGGAGGTCATAATTACTTTGTTGTCTATACAGTACTTTTACTATAGTAACTTAATCCTGTCAGTGATCTCAATAAGCCTCTCTGTATCCTATTATGCTCTTATAACGTGTCAATTTGGGAGACCTTTTAAATAACTGACTTGCATTCTCAAGTGAATTCTTATGAGGCCTGCCAAATAATTCAAGAATATGTATGAAGCTTGGTCTATAAATCTAACCATGTTCTTGGTGCTTTTCTATTAATAAACTATGTAAAAATATTAATAAACTATGTAAAACTCCAGGAAGCCTGGTTGAACTTATACAAATATAATATTATTATTTTGGTGAATAATACAAATCCAACCCAAAGAATGAATTTTAAGAGTATTGCTATTGTGTCATACACTTTTCTGGGGGCAGGTGATGCAGAAGTCTACTCACCCCATATAGATTACCCAAGACCAAATTATAGAAACCAACAAAGTTCACCTTGATAAACCAAAAAGTTTTTTATGGTTACTTAGAAAAATATGGGTGACAGGTTACTTAAAGGAGTAGAAATAATTCAAAGATACCCGTGTCACCAAAGCCCTCTTCATTATGGGTGGCAGCTGGAAACCTACGGCAAAGACAGAAGCTGGAAAAACAGATAGAAGTCCCTTACAGGTGACTCAGCTGAGCCTTTTGTAAGAAGCACGGCTTGTCTTGGTTTACTCTAGGCACTTTGTTTGCTCTCTATTTCTTTCAGTCTTGTTAGTGGATCTTTGCTTCTTTGATCCATCCAGTCTGCTAAACTTGCCACTGCTTCTTCCACACTATTAGGCTTCTCTGATAGTGTGCTTTGCAGTTTGGCTTTCTGAGAGTGACTCTCTGAATTCATGCTATTTATATACACTTGGGGAGGTTGGGCCTTGATCTTAGTGAATCTGGTCAGTCTCAGGAATTTCCTGAAGCTATTTCAGTTTTTAACTTCTTATTGTAAGGCACTTTCACATAATATTTCACCTCCCCTTGAAACATATTGCTATTTCACCTCTCTGTAAGCTTCCAGTCTTAAAAATGTCCCACCAAGATGGAAGTCTCTAGTCTTGGAGAAAACTCTTATACAACAACTGGTGTTTAAAGACTGAGTTAGTCCTTTAATAATTTTTTAAGTGTCTTTATATTCACAGGCAATACTGAAACAGGTGATTTTACTTAGACTCTCAATCCTTTCAGGATATGCCTATGTTTACAAACTTCAGTTAGAATAAATGGATCTTATGATTATCCAAGAAGTTTTTTTAAAGGCCTTTGAACCTCTGCTACACAACTGTAGTTTGCCAGATATCCTGTAACTAGTTCAAAGTATTTTTGCAGAGTCATTAGAAAATAAAATATAGTCCTTCACTTTTATACTGATAGAGTACTTAGAACTTCTATGTACTTAGAACTTAGAAGGTGAGTAGAACAAAAGGCAATTTAAAAAGTGTGTTCAGTAATAGAACTAAATTGGAATGCTTAAGCATTTATCTCTTGATCCTGTTCTCAAATCCTAATGGGATGAATGAGTGAAAAATAAATTGAATGATGTATCACTAATGACTAAAGGAGAAAATAGACTTAGGTAAATGGCAAGTTTGAGTTAAGGTAATTATTCTTGACTTTGGAGAACCTTGTTGCTTTAAATGCAACACTTTGGTTATCTAATTTTAAGTAGAAAATAAACAACTGTTTAGAGTTTAAAAATAAGGAAGGAAAATCTCTTTTCTATGACTTTTGAACTTTTGCAAACACTCCCATAGAAACACCATGATTTCAAATACCAGAATAAATGAGGGGTTATTCTAGGCCACTTTGATTTAAACAGTTAGTGCCACTCTCATTACAGAAGCCCTCCTGTCCTCACATCCAAAGTGTAAATTTCTAAGGTATAAAATTGTACAACTATGTGAGACTCTTGAAAACTGTTGGCTTTAAGGATTTGGTAATGGCAAATTTTCCAATGGTCTTTCATACTATACATTATTCAGTGCTTCATGCCAGCACTTCAAGTTTTGGATTAGGCAAGCAAATATCCTTAGTGTAAGCAAATAGTATTCCTCTCCAATACCATGCGTCTCTGAACAAATCAACTCACCACATCATAGTGTCACACAATTTTCCATATGAGTTTAGCACATGTTTCTTACTGGCAAGGATTATACTGCTTGAGAACTTACTTTTTATTTCCCGATTATCTTATATAATGGGAAGGTTCTACTTTAACCATTTCAGATGCATTTTGAGAAAATGGATTTCTGGGCCAAGAATATGGTTCAGCAGGCAAAAGTATTTATTATCAAGCCTGGCGATTCAAGGTCTGTATCAGAATCTACATGGTGGAAGAGAAAAGATTCCCACCAGTTTTTCTCTGGCCTCCACTTTGGGCAGTGTCATGAGTGTGCCAACTCTCATGCATATAAATAAGTATATATAATTAATGTAATATTTTTGAAAAATAAGGAGTTATAAAAAAAGAAATATTTTAAATTTTAACAATGTGCTGATTAAGAAATCTGCTAATAATAATGATAACATTAATAAAAAGTATGTATCAGAAACCAAGGTATAGGATGTTGTCTTATTTAGTGTTTTTATTGCTGTGAAGAGACACCATGACCATGGAATCTCTTGTAAAGGAAAACATTTAATTGAGGTGGTGACTTACTAATGCAGAAGTTCAGTCCATTAGCATCATAGCAGAGAGTGTGGCAGCCTGTATGCAGAAATGATGCTGACTACATCTTGGTCAGAAGGCCACAAGAACTGATCTGAGTATCATGCTGAGGGAAACCTGAGCAAACGAGACCTCAAAGTGAAACACCATGGTGACACACTTCCTCCAACATAGCCACACCTTTATCACCAAAGTCACACCTAATGGTGCCACTCCCTATGAGCTTATGGGGGTCAACTATATTCAAATTACCATAGATGTGTATGGAGGAAGCAGTAAAGATACTCTATAAAATATGTGAATTCCAGGACTCAAAATATTTTACATTGATGACTCACTGTAAACCACTAGTAAAACCAATATAGAGTAAACATTTTATATTTTGTGAATTTCACATCCCTATTTCAGTAACTTCTTAATACATATTTTTATTCATTCTTTGAGATGTTCATAAATGTGTTTTGATCTTATTGATTCTCTGACCCAATGTCTTCTGGACCCATCTGCTTTCTCTTCTCACCCAACTGTTTATGTCCTTCATTTTCATATTAAGCCCAATTTATTCGTGGATTTGTGGCTGTCTACTGGATCATGGTTGACTATCAGAGGCTACTGTCTTAGAAAAAAGTGACCATTCCTCTCCTGCAACAAAACTATTAATAGCCCCTCAGCTAGGGATAGAACTTCCTTTTCAGCTTCCTTCCCCAGGCTGGGATTGGATACAATTTAACATTGCACAGTTCTGTGAATGCTGCCATAACTGGTGTGATTTCTTATGTGCAGCTACACTGCTATGTCCAAGAGACACTCTTTCTTTGTAGTTGCCCTCCTTTTCTGCATCTACCAGCTTTCATGCCTTTCTTCCACATTGATTACTGAGGCTTTTGATGAGGACATGTGGCATATAAGTTCCAGTTAGGGCTGAACATTCCATAGTCTAGTATTTTCCATATCCTGGCTACCTGTGGCTCTCTATGTTAATCCTGATCTAATGCAAACACCTGTTTCTTGAAGAGAGTTGAGAAATATCTTAATCTATGGTTATAATCTATAATCTTAAGATTTACTATATTATGTCCATTAGCAGAGCAATAATACATTTTTCTCTTAGAAACTACAATTTATCTATGTATAAGTTATGGCCTAATGGTGCCAGAGAGAGGTTTATTGTTGCAGAGAAAACCTGAAAACCAAATGTAAGTGGTTGATTATTTCCACAACATTTGTGACAATATTGTATACTTTTGAGCACATCTTACTAGACAATCATTTCTGTCACTCATAGTAGTCACAATCAGGTAACACTGATAATTACTTTTCTATTCATAATAATATTATTAGTACCTTCCCATGCCATGAAATCTAGACTGTAGAAATGAAGCTTTTAGGTTAGCAGCAGCTTGATTTCTCCATGTTCTATGAACCGTGGGATGTTATCTTTATCACTAATGTCCTACTGTCAAGTTCTGGAGGATAACCAAGAGAATTTGGAATAGCCAGTAATATTTTGAATATTTGGAAGATAACTGGTCAATGCATCTAATAGTAGTAATCCATTTCTACTAGTAATCCATTAGTGCAGTCTCTGAATATTTATCTGAATTCCTGAATTTTTCATTTAAATATTTAATTTTGGCTTTTCTTCCAAGATTATTTTTTATTGGATTCTACCTTTATACCTTAAGTTGTTTTAATTATTTTATTCAACTATTTATGACTTTTAAGTCTTCACTGTAGCATTTTCACTTTAGTTACTTGATCATGTTTATTATTGCTATTTTGAACTTATTTTCTTGTGCATCATTAGTATCTAACACAATGTTCTCTAGAGACATTGCTATGGGACTACTCATTTTTGAAGGAGAGGGATCACTTTCTTCATTCACATTTGTGTGTTTGCAGTAGGAACTAGGCATCTGTAGTTAGCCAATTGTAGGGAAAATTTCTGTTTAGAGGTAATGCTGACCACAATTGCTTGGGGCTGGCCACAGGTACTGCTAACCATGCCCACTTGGGGCTTGTTATAGGTGCAATGATGACCATGCCCACCAAAATAAAATCAATATCAAACCATGATCACCTTAAATTAGTCAACTGAAATTCAGTATTCAATTTATTCAGTTGCATTCTGTGACAACTAAGCTCTCATTCTGATTTAAACATTAACACCAAGATGCTATTATCTCAACTCCATTTTCAGCAATAATCCATTGTCATGGAAGGAAGCTTACTTTTCTTCTTTCTTTCTTCTCTATTTCTTTCTTCCTTTTATTTTCTTTTTTTTTATTCTTTATTTCTTTCTCTTTATTTGTAGAGCCGGATAAGTGAACACTTAAAAGGCATCTTTCATACTTTCAGTTCTATATTACAATAACCATGGGTAATGTGAAATCTTAAGTGTATGAAAATGAGGATATGAAACATTTGATTGTGGTGTTAGGTTAGACTTATTTATCATTGATCTTGCCAATATAGAGTAATACAAGTATTTTTTTTCTTATAAAGTTCAACTTCAAATAAATTCCAATGCCAACTTCACATACAGACTATAAAGTCAGACCTTTGGGGATCACAAGATGATATGAATATATATGTATTAGTTAGTGCTTTTTTATTTATAGTTTGCTAATCTGTTATGTGATAGAGCACAAAAAATCTTCCTAAGACCTAATTGTTTCATCATCTATAATGTGGAGAATATTACTTATACTCATATCACTGTGATTTCTTTCTTGCCCCAATGGTCAAAATATAGGGTAGGGAATTAAGTAGCATAACAACAGTCTGTGATATAAAACTGAACTCCAGGTCTTATTCTACATATCTACCATTCTTAGTGAGTGCAATTAATTTGGGCAATGATTTTGCCTTGTTTCTCCTTCATGTTCTTCTCCTCCAACTTTCCAACTTCTACAGAAATCCTTTCATAAGTGTTCCCCATAATATCTTTCTGAAGCATGCACCCACCAGAATCAACTTCATAAGAGTTTCCCAGATTATCTAAGACCATACAGCCAGTGCTTAGGAAATAGATGTTTTAAGCAAGTTTTCAAGATATCTACCATTCAATAAGTCCAGCAGATACAATACTGAACTTGATTGATTTGAGAAAATCTCATGAAATATACTAAGAAAAAGAAGATATTTGAATAAAATAGATAATACAGACAAGTTCCTAAATTAATCATATTAGCATAGATGAATTTTTCTAATGAACTTGTTGTAACCTGAAAAAAAACCTCACAGAATGTTCCTATCATAGGAATCAAAAGATCGAATATCTCCAAGATAGACAGGTAAGTGTAAACAAGTGAGTCCAGATGAATAGAACTTCTTACTCATTTAATTTCTATTACAGAAACATATGGGCAGTACTATTTGCCAATCTTCTTACCTCTTTGAAAGAAACAAAAATGGGTCAGGTGTAATGATAAAGGCCCACAGACAATACCCTTCTGTTGAGAAGTAAAAAGAATACAGAAATTGGCATCTGAAAGCTTTCTGTCATGTCCACAAGTAGGTTGTACTCAACTCTCCATTATTTGGATGGTTGTTTTGAGGGTTTTATGTGGAAATGAATATAAAACAATAAGTCTATTTCCAGATACACAAATACATTTGATTTAAGCCGTTCTTTTATTTTGCTGTATGTATTTATGTCTACCATGTGAGTTTGTACATATGCATTCATGTGTAATAATGTAAGTGCACATGGACCACTAGTTATGCATATGGAGATCAGAAAACAACCTTAATTGTCCATCCTCACCTTCCACCTTGCTTTGCATAGGCCTTAATTTTGCTATTTACTACTGCACATTCTTAAGTTTGTGTGCCTGCAGGCTTCCAGAGAATTCAGTGTTTCTACCATTTATCTTGCTACAGAAACTCTGGAATTACAGATATGTATAACTGTATCAATATTGGCATAGCTTTAGAACATTTTAACTCAGTTCTTCATGCTTATGCTGTTGTCACTTAGTTCCAGGGCCGTTTGGCTACCATCAATGTTAGGTTTTTCCACCCTGGATTCTATGAGGTTTTATGAGAGAGGTTGCTTTATCTCAGAAATGTCATTATAAAGCTGATGCAACTCAGGGAGTATTATTGTCTCTCCAATGTCTGTTTCATGTTTCATTAAACATTGCATTTGAGATTTGAATAGCAGTTATATATTAAGTGATTTTCTATGATTGTGTTATCTTTAGAAATCATTAAATTTGGAGGTATCATTTTGAAACAAAAATTTATGATGTCATTTTTGCCTTGACAGAATGTTTAATTTTCTGTTCATTTTCACATGCCTATGTGCTATTAAGTACATCCATACATTCCAAAAATCGTGACATCATTAATTATTGCCAGGTGTTGAGAATTTATTATACTTCTATATTTTTGCGTAGTATTTTCTAATTTGAAACAATTTTCTTTTTCTACGAAAAAGATGTAGTAAAAAGTAAACTTTGTTCTCATGTATAGAACATGATTTTCTAGTTTGATAATCTAGGAAAAGTCAAATGTACTAATAGCAAGGCCTGTTTTTACCAGTCATTTACAAGAGACTGCTATAATTTAGAATACAGCCAAATACATGTAGGAAATAACAAGACAAATACTTCAACAAACAAGTGGTCCTGGGCTAGTTTTCTTTGGGAATCACATAATGATGGATGAATAACTTGAAACCTGACAATTATCTTGAAGGCACACAATGACTTTCTCATGTGCTCCATATCGTGTATACCACCTACACTTAAAACATGAGAAGAGGTAGAATGTATGTGCCTCTCTCTAACTCTCTCTATATGTACCTATATACATACATATGTAATTTTTATCTTCAGTACTTTTGTAGTCATCTACCCTTGTAGGAATGTTTCTGGCATTACATAAATATAAATACAATGATGAATTTTATAATCTCTGATGTGGGTGTTATTTATTTATATCTTTCTACCATTAGTATTTTCCCATTTACTTGTATTTCATATGCTTCTAATTGGTAACAAAAACTATCATTTATCATCATTTAAACACACTTTCTACTTTTCTTAAGTAATCTAATTATGGGAAGGATTAGTATATGAATAATTAATAGAGGTCTATAGCTAGTCTTTAAGAATGTATACACATGGTTCCCAGAATTTGTAGTTTTTCCCTCTGCATATGACATCCATAGTAGTATTTAGACAGTCATTGAGTAACACTCATTGAAAATTTAATAGTTACCTTAATATCTAAATAACCTTGGAACAGGTATATTTCTTTTTTTGTTTGTTTTTTCATTAGTTCAAAATAGTAACAAGCTTCTCCCACTCCCTCCCCTCACCCTCACCCCTCCTACAACAATCCGACCTACCCCCCCACCCCATCCACCCTCCAATCGCCCAGCAGGGTAGGACCCTCAATGGGGCCTCTTCAAGTCCACAACATCATACTGGGCAGGGCCTAAGCCCTTCCCCAAGTGTTCAGGGCAAGAGCGCATACCTTAAAATGGGATGGGCTCTCATAGTCCCTTCTTACACCAGGGGAAAATACTAATCCACTACCAGAGGCTCCCTAGAGTGCAAAGGCCTCCTCATTGACATCCATGTTCAGGTGTCTAGATCAGTCCTGTACTGGCCTCCCAGACAGCATCTTGGGTCAATGTTCCCCCTTGCTCAGGCCAGCTGTTTCTGTGGGGTTCACCAGCCTGGTACCAACCCCTTTGATCTACATTACTCCCTCTATGCAACTAATTTCCAGAGTTCAGTTCAGTATATATCTGTGGATGTCTGCCTCTGCTTCCATCAGCCCCTGGATGAGGGCTCTTGGATGTCATAAAAAGTACTCATCAATCTCATTTTAGGGGAATGGTGTTTGGTTATCCTCTCCACCAATGCCTAGATTGTCAGTTCCTGTCATCCTGGTAGGTCTCTGGAGATCTCCCTGGAAACATTGCAAAGAATCCATGAAACAAACAGTTGGTTCTTTGAGAAGATCAACAAGATAGACAAACCTCTATCCAAACTAACCAAAAGGAAGAGAGAGAGCATGATAATTAAAAAAAAACAGAAATGAAAAGGGAGATATAACAATGGACACTGAAGAAATCCAGAGAATCTTCAGGTCATACTTTGAAAACCTATACTCCAAAAAATTCGAGATTCTAAAGGAAATGGAAAATTTTCAGGATAGATATCACTTACCATGTAGAAGATTGCAGATAGATCCATACCTGTAACCATGCACAAAACTTAAGTGCAAATCTATCTGTCTATTTTTGTGCCAATACCAAGCTGTTTTCAAAAATACAGCTCTATCATAGATCTTGAAGTCAGGGAAGGTGATTCCACCAGAAGATCCTTTATTGTACAGGGTTGTTTTTGGCTATCCTGGGTTTTTTGTTTTTCCATATAATGTTGAGTATTGTTCTTTCAAAGTCTGTGAAGAACTGTGTTGGGATTTTTATGGGGATTGCATTGAATCTATAGATTGCTTTTGGCAAGATTGCCATTTTTACTTTGTTGACGCTACCTATCCAAGAGCATGGGAGATCTTTCCATTTTTTGGTATGTTCTTTAATTTCTTTCTTTAAAGACTCAAAGCTCTTACTATACAGGTCTGTCCCTTTTTTTGTTTAGTGTTACCCCAAGATATTTTATGTTGCTTGTGGATATTGTGAAGGGTGATGTTTCTCTGATTTCTTTCTCATTGCATTTATCATCTGTATATAGTAGGGCTACTGATTTTTTTTAGTTAATTTTGTATCCTGCTACTTTGCTGAAGGTGTTTATCAGCTGTAGGAATTCCCTGGTAGAGTTTTTCAGGTCACTTATGTAGACTATCATATCATCTGCAAATCGTGAGAGTTTGACTTCTTCCTTTCCAATTTGTATACTTTTGATCTCCTTTTGTTGTCTTATTGCTCTAGCTAGAACTTCAAGGACAATATTGAAGAGATATTGAGAGTGTGGACAGACTTGTCTTGTTCCTGATTTTAGAGGAATTGCTTTCCTTGAAAATGAGTTTATATTTATAGGTGTGTTTGTTTAAATTATTATATTGATTTGTGTTTAAATTATTAAAGAAATACTATGACATAAATTATTTTTCCTTCAATGGTATAAGAAAAAATGAGTTTTTTATTGTAAATTATTCACTTCTTCCCAACAAAACATTATGCCATTTTAATTTTTGGCAATACATAATTGAGTTTATTTTTGTGAATGAATCTGTTTAGAAAACTTTGTTGTAGTTTGGAGTCTTATAGCCATTTCATGGGTTCTCTGTAGTAGTTTTCCATATGCATGATCAAAAGGAAAATTTAATCTTTCATTTCCATATGGTATCATTGTTTTACTTGATTTATTCCACCAACTAGTACCTCCAATATTGTTAAGAAAAGTGATATTCATGACCCCTTATAGGAAGCATGAAGAATTTTTACCCTTCATGAATGCCTCTAATAGACTTTCTATCAGTCACAAAATAGACAAAGCACATCCTATGCATTCAGAATTTGCTGAGAATTTTTATTGCAAATAGTCATGAAGTGGTCTAATCTTTTCCCTTTTCTTTTTGAAATACATGTTTTACTTTTGTTAGTGTCCAAGTAACAGTTTTGTTAAACTGGAATTTACACATATACTAAATTACAATGGCTCCAGCTTCTCCTCTACCTCATATCCATGCCTGTACTCTCAGTTTAGACTCTGTCTAATCTAATATATGAGATTTGAAGAAAGTCTTATTGAAACCTCTACAACAAGCCTGCCTCTATCAATATTGGAAATGAAAACAATTTCCTAAAAATACAAAATGAGCTGTTACATTGGCCTTGAATATCTCATCCTTCAGAATCACAGGTTATGAGTTAATTTCTATTGTTTATAAATGATCCTATTCATGGCATTTTATTACAGTCCTTTTGCATTAATGCAAGACCTCTCTCTGGGATAATACTGTCCAGGAAACCCTTAGTTCTGAATTAAATGCTGACAATTAAATATATGTATTTATTTAAATTATGTATATATGTATTTTTTAAGTTATATGAAGATTTGGTCCATCGAAACAAATATTAAAAATACATAGTAATTAATTGATTGAATACTGAACATCAATACTGAAATTGAGATATTTAAGCAAAAAAGGTACAAGTGAATTAAAATATTCACTTTTCAGGGAGCCTGTATGGGATGACGTAAACCGTTTGCATATATGTTACGATTGTATGACTTGATCTTTTTGTGAGAGCCCTAACAGTGATGAGCTGGAGCAGTCTCTGACTATGATGCTTTCTGTTGGGACCTATTCTTCTCACCAGATTGCCTCATCCAGCCTTAATAGAAGAGAAGGTGCCCACTAACTGCAATTAGATATATCATGCTATCTGATATCCATGGGAGGTCCACCTGAATTTGAAGAGAAAAGGAAGAGGAATGGATGGAGTGATGTGAAGGAAGGAACTGGGAAGAGGAGAGGGAGGGGAAACTGGTTGGGATGTGAAAACAAAACAAAAAAAACCACAAATAAATAATAACAACCAAACAAAAATTTATTGTTATGAAAATATAATATTTTATAGAAAGGCAAAGAAGGAAGTCCAACTTAAATACACATAGGATCTTTTGTATTTCTCATATGCTATGTTAATACTATTAGGTCACATCAATATCTCCAATTTTTCATTTTGTAAGTTATTACTCTGTGGTGATATATTATTTATGATTTAGTAAAGGAACTGGAGATCCAAATGCATAGCTAGTCACAAACCATAGAGGCCAGGCAATGGTGGCACCCACTTTTAATCCCAGGACCCAGGAGACAGAGGCACATGGATCTCTGTTAGTTCAAGGCCACATTGAGCTACATGAAATTAATCCATTCTAAAAGAGAAACAGCTCACAAAAAAGGTGATCTCAGCACTTGGGATCACAGCCTTTAGTCCCAGCACTAAGGATGTGGAAAGAGAAATATACAGCAGAAGGAGACAGGAAGTCAAGGGATTGCAGTCTGAGGTTTATGGGAGAGCATTGCACTCTGAGCATTTGTGGAGACAGGATCACCCATTTCAGTCTGAGGTAGAAGTAAGAGCTAGAGGTTGGCTGTCATGCTTTTCTGATCTTTTAGCTTGAACCCCAACAACTGTCTCTGTGTTTCTATTATTCATGTTACATTATTCTATCTACATGTTTTTATTGGTGAACATACATTAATATCTGAAGAAGTGTTACCCAAAGGAAGGCCGGATGTGTCAATACCTAGCATTTAATAGTAGGAAGAGAGGTACCATTAATCATATGTAGACAAGTTGAGGCTGATAGCATGGGTTTACAAGAAGGTGTTTTAGGAAGAAAGGTCTTGAACAAAGCCAGTTCAGTTCTGTCCACATTCAACAGGAAGATGTCTAAATGCTCAGGAGCAACATTAGAGCAGTGTGCAAAATCAAGAAAGAGAATACCTTTCCTGACTTTTGTCAGTGACTTATGTATGAAATAATGACCAGTTTTGAGATAACAGCTGGAAGAGTGGAAAGTTAAGCAGGGGTATTGAAACATACAGATATAATATAATATAATATAATATAATATAATATAATTTTCTATTTCCAGCTTCATGTGCATCATCTTTTTTTATTTTAAGAACTAGCATATTTAGTGCATGTGGATATGAAAATGATTTCTATGTCTTTGCACTAAGCTATAGCCATTCTTTTCCATCTTCTTAGAACACTCAAATATTTTTTCTTATGCTTATATTTCCCTCACCTTACACATGGCTCCTCTTAGGGAATACAGAAGACAGAAATAAGTTTGAAGTTTCTGCTATGTGTTTGTGTAATGCTCTTAAAAGTGAACACATTTCAAAGATTCCCCATAGCCTTTGTTTCAGCAGTTGATCTTCTCTCTCCCTGGTGCTTCTACAATAGTTGCTGTTGTTTTTCTCTTCATCTATTCCTTCTCATAGGAATTTTCAAAGAAAGAAATTTCTATCACTACCCTGCCTCTTGCTAAATAAATATCTAAGGGGTTGTTTTTGGCAGCTTTTCTGATATTCTGAGATCAGAAGCGCTGTGATTTTCAGCAATAGGAGGTTTGATTTCAGTATGACATACAATAGGGCTCAAGCTTCCACATAAACTTCCTGATGGAATTTTGCCAGCTAATTGGCCTTACCTGACTTCCTTTCATCAGGATGCATGTACTTTCTTAGTAGTCATTAAGACAATTCAAATGCATATAGGAGAATGGCTGAGTAAAGTAATACAAATCCCCGGAAGCTGTGGTTTGAAAAAAAATAATAATGAATGAGGATCATTTTGTTTTGCTGTCAGTGGGCCATCATATCTGAAGAACATACTTGATATAGCTTGAATTGTGTGTCTGTGTACCTAAACTTTTGAGCAGCAGCTTTGTCCTGTCACCATCTGTATCATCATTTTCACTTATGCCACTACTTTGATTCATCCACAAGGATAATATAAGTCACATCAAGAAATATCTTTCACTTGATTCCCCCCCCCACCCTCTGCCTGCTGCTTGAAGTGAGTCTGAGCTCTTCTCTGGCCCCAACACCTATATCACCTACTCCTCTTATCTTCCTGGGCCTGCTCCTCTCATAGAGTGAACACACCCAGGCAAGAAAGACCACCCAGAGTCTTGAAACACTGTATTCTTGGTTCCCCCTCTATCCTCTGCCCTCCACCCTCTGCTTGAGGGGGTCTGGGTTTTTCTCCTGCCCCAAATCCCCCAAATACCACTTCTTGCTTCTTCCTGGACCTGTCCCTCGAGTAAAGTGCACCTTCCCAGACTGAAAGGCCCATCCTGAGTCTGGCCATATGTCAAATTTGGCTCCCCTCTGCCCTCTGCCTGCTGCCTGTGGTAAGTCTGGGCACTGCTCTGGCCCCAACTCTCCCCATCACCCACTCCTAAGATCTTCCTGGGCTTGGCATTCAAGTAAGGCAGGACCACTCTGAGTCCTGACACACCTCACTCTTGGTTTCCCTACTACCTTCCTCCCTTTGATTGAAGAGACTAGAGGAGAGGAAGAGACCTCACCTGTACCCACTGGAAGAAGGGATGGGAAGACTACAGTATAAGACATCACCCAACAACAGAAAGACCAATATGACACCATCAGAATCTAGGAACTCCATACCAGCAAGACCCAAAAAGCAAGCACAGAGGAAGAAGATGAGATGCATCTAAAAACTATCTTATGAAGATCATAGAGACATTTAAAGAGGAAACTAGAAAATACCTTAAAGAAATAGAAGAAAAAAAAACAAAAAATACATGAAATGGAGGAAAAGACAGACTAAAAATTCAAGATTCAACAAATCTCTTAAAGAATCTAAAGAAAACCAAGAAAAAAAACAACCAAACCAGTGAAGGAAACAATTCAAACAGTTCAAGGCTTCAAAGCTGAAATAGAAATTAAAAAGAAAACACTGAATTAGGGGATGCTGGAAATAGAAAAGCTGGGAAAGTGATCAGGAACCACAGACCTAAGTATAACCAATAAAATACAAACGATGGAAGAGAGAATCTCATTGTTGAAGACCTACTAGAGGATATATAGTCGGCAACCAAAGAAAATTTCAAGTCCAACAAATCCCTTAAACAAAATATCCAGGAAATATGGGACACTGTGAAAAGATCAAACTTAAGAATACTAAGTATAGAAGAATGTGAAGAAATACATCTCGAAGGAGCAAAAAACATATTAAACAAAATCATAGAAGAAAACTCCCCCAATCTAAAGAAAGATATGCCTATGAAATACAAGGGCTTACAGAGCACCAAATAGACTGGACCACTAAAAGAAGTCCCTTATTGCATAATTACCAAAACACCAAACATACAGAATAAAGAAAATATTAAGAGAACAAAAGAAAACAGCCAAGTAACATAAAAGCAGACATATCCAAATGACATGTGACTTCTCAATGTGAACTTTGAAAGCCAGAAGATCCTGGATATATGTTCTACAAATGCTAAGGGAACATGGATGGCAGCCCAGACTACTATATCAAGCAAAGCTTTCAATCACTATAGATGTAGAAAATAAGTTATTCCATGACAAAACCAGATTTAAGCAATACACATCCACAGATCCAGCCCTACAGAGAGCACTGAAAGGAAAACTCCAACCCAAGGAAGATAACTACACTCAAAAAATATAGGCAATAGATAATCCCACTTTACCAAACACCAAACAAAAAACATGGGGGAAATCCACACATAACAACAACAACAAGAACAACAAAAACAACAAGTGCAAAACAAAGAAGGATCAATATTCACTGGTCACTAATATCCCTCAATGTCAATGGTCTTAACTTGCCTATAAAAAGATACAGGCTAAGAGAATGGATTCGAAGACAGAATCCATTCTTCTGCTGCATACA
This sequence comes from Cricetulus griseus, assembly GCF_003668045.3. Taxonomy (NCBI): domain Eukaryota; kingdom Metazoa; phylum Chordata; class Mammalia; order Rodentia; family Cricetidae; genus Cricetulus; species Cricetulus griseus. The sequence goes on from NC_048595.1 coordinate 72,032,002, forward strand.
AGAAATACATCTCAATGTCAAATACAGACATTACCTCAGAGTAAAAGGCTTGGACAAGAGTTTGCAATCAAATAGACCTAAGAAACAAAATGTAAGACTTCAAACAAAAATCAATCAAAACAGATGAAGAAGGGCATTTCATACTCATCACAGGAAAAGTCCATCAAGACGAAGTCTCAATTCTGAACATCTATGCCCCAAATACAAAGGCACTCATATTCATAAAAGAAACATTACTGAAGCTCAAATAGCACATAAAACCTCACACACTAATAGGAGACTTCAGCATCCTGCTCTCACCACTAGACAGGATTACCAGATAGAAACTTCACAAAACAAAACAACTAACAGAAGTTATAACCCAATTGAGATTAACATATATCTATATAATATTCCATCCAAACACAAAAGAATGTACCTTCTTCTCAGTACCACATGGGACCTTCTCTAAAATCAACCACATACCAGGCAACATAGATAGTACCCTTGATTGAGTTGGTACAGGAGACTACTTCCTGAACATAACACCAGTATCACAGACATTGAGATTGACAATTAATAAATGGGACATCCTGAAACTGAGAAGCTTCTGTAAGACAAAGGACACATTCAGCAAGATAAAATGGCAGCCCAAAGATTGGGAAAAGATAATCACTAACTCCCCATGTGACAAAGGGCTGATTTCAAAAATATACAATGAACTCATTAAGCTAGCCACCAAAACTCCATACAATGCAATTTAAAAAGTGGAGTGCAGAACTAAATAGAGAATTCACAACAAAGTAATCAAAAATGACTGAAAGACAGTAAAGAAAGTGCTCAACTTCCTTAGCCATCAGGGAAATGCAAATCAAAACAACTATGATATACTGTTACTCCTGTCAGAATGAGTAAAATCAAAAACACCAATGGGAGTCTATGCTGGAGAGGATGTGGAGAAGGAGGAACACTCCTCCATTGCTGGCAAGAGTGCAAACTTGTAAGACCACTTTGGAAATCAGTATGGTGGTTTCTCAGGAAAATGGCAATCAGTCTACTTCAAGACCCAACAATTCCTCTCTTGGGCATATACCAAAAAAGCACATTCACACAATAAGGACATATGTTCATCTATGCTAATAGCAGCATAATTTTAATAGCCTGAACCTGGAAGCAAACTAGATACCCCTCAACTGAAGAATAGATAGAGAAATTGTGTTATGTTTACACTATGAGAGTACTACTCAACGGGAAACATACAAACAAACAAACAAAAAAACAAAAGAATCTTGAATTTCCCAGGCAAATTGATAGGACTAGAAGAAACCATTCTGATTGAGATAACCCAGTCACAAAAAGACAAACATGGCATGTACTCACTCATATATGCCTTTTAGACATACATTGAAGGATTACCAGCCTACAATCCACACCACCAGAGGCACTGGGGAACAAATAGGATACCAAGAAAATATTGCATGGTCTCTCAAAGAAGGGTTGGGGGTTAAGAACACCTGAACAATGTTGGAGTGTGGGGGAGGGGGTGTCAGAGAGGAAAGGGGTGGGAAGCATAGAAAAGGGGAGAAGGGGAGAAGGAGAGAAGGGGAGAAGGAGAGAAGAAGGGGAGAAGAAGGGGAGAAGAAGGGGAGAAGAAGGGGAGAAGGGGAGAAGAAGGGGAGAAGGGGAGAAGGAGAGAAGAAGGGGAGAAGGGGAGAAGAAGGGGAGAAGGGGAGAAGAAGGGGAGAAGGGGAGGGAGAGTACAACAAGAAGACTGATATGGGAGCAATAGAGGGAAAGAAAGGAGATGGCTTGATAAAATTAGACAGTACAGGTTTGGAGAGAGGTCTGGCACAGGGGAAGTGTTACAGGATCCACAGGGATGATCCAACTAAGAATATAGGCAGTGTTGGAGAGGCTGACTTTGATGCCTTGACCCTATAATGAGACTGATGACTACATTGGTTACCATTCCTAGGGCCTTCATTCAGTAGCTGATCAAAGCAGAAGCAGGTACCCACAGCTAAGCACTGAACCATACTCTTGGAATCCAGTTGGAGAGAGGGAGGAGGGATGAGCAAAGGAGCCAAGACTGTGGTGGAGAAACCCTCAGAAACAGTTCAGCTGACCTAGTGAGAGCACAGAGACCCTAGCCATAAAGCTAAGCGAACCAGCATTGGACAGAACCAAGTCCTCTGAATGCAGGTGCCAGCTAGGAGGCCAAGACAGTTTATGGGCCCTCTAACAGTGCAGCCAGTGTTTATCCCTAGAGTACAAATGGACTTTGGGAGCCCATTGCCTATGGAAGAATATTATTGCAGCCCAGATACAGCAAGGATGACCTAAGCTATCTACCAAATGATATGTCAGACTTTGATGGTCCACCATGGAGGGTCTCACTATCCCTGGGGAGGAGAGGGAAATGGGTTAGTGGGTTGGTGGGGACCATGGGAGGATGGGAGGGGGGAAGTGGGGGGATGGGTGTGTAAATATGAGTGCCTCTAAAATAAAAAAGAAAAGAACTATCTTTCAATACAATAGTGTGAGGGAGTTATTTTACTAAATATTAGCACTCTGTTACATTGGTAAGAAGCCAAGTTGCCAAAGTAGGATATAGTTGTTGTTACAAAGGAGAAACTAGGTGGCATTCACAAACATTGGAAGATGCTCTATAGAGAAGAGTCTCCAAAATATGTGCATACAGAATTAATCTGGATGTTCAGTGACTTGTTTAAGAAAATAAAACAGTCACAGTTGTGATTATGAGGGTTGGTGATTTTAGAAATGACCATTGTTTCACTTCTTATCACTTGAACAACCACACATTAAACTAGAAAGTCCTAACACTAGAGACACTGGGCCTCACTAGTGGTCTCTTCTACCTGTGGAACTGTGATGCACAGACTAATACACAGAAAATATTTTCTCAACAACAGACACTATGACATGGTCCATTAAAAATTTTCATGAAAATGAAAAGCTCCAAATTGCATTCAGAGAAAATTGCAGATATGTACAGAGATGGGAAATGTAAAAAAAAAAAAAAATCCAAGAAGCATTTTACTCAGAAAGGCTTTACTATTATCTCATTCACAGCCATAAGTTTACAACTGGGTTCTCTCAGAAACCATAAGAAACAAAATAAGCATCTATTTGAATATTTTTAGAGCCATATTCCTTACACATAAAATTTTCTTATCTATAAAGGTATGTGAATGCTTTTCTTAGAATAAGGAAAGAGCATGAAAATTTAGTGATCCTTGGCACTGTATATTTCTATTAACCCACACATCTATGAACACCTGATTTTTGACAAACAATCCAAATTTATACGATGGAACACAGAGAACATCTTCAACAAATGGTGCTGGAATAACTGGTTGCAGACATGTAGAAGACTGCAGTTAGACCCAAGCCTATCACCTTGCACAAAACTTAAGCGAAAATGGATCAAAGATCTCAACATAAATCCAGCTACACTGGACCTATTAGAAGACAGAGTGGAAAATACCCTTGAATTAATTGGTACAGGAGACCCCTTCCTGAACATTACACCAGTAGCACAGACACTGAGGTCAACAATTGATAAATGGGACATCCTGAAACTGAGAAGCTTGTGCAATGCAAAGGAGACAGTCAGCAAGACAAAGAGGAAGCCCACAGACTGGGAAAAAATAATCGCCACCCCCACATCTGACAGAAGGCTGATCTCCAAAATATACAAAGAACTCAAGAAACTAGTTGCCCAAACACCAAACAACCCATTTAAAAAGTGGGGTACAGAACTAAATAGAGAATTCTCAATAGAGGAATCTAAAGTGGCTGAAAGCACATTAGATAGTGTTCAACATCCTTAGCCATCAGGGAAATGCAAATCAAAACAACTCTGAGATACCATTTTACTCCTGTCAGAATGGCCAAAATCAAAAACACCAATCACAGTTCATTTTGGAGAGGATGTGGAGAAAGGGGAACACTTCTCCACTGCTGGTGGGAGTGAGACTTGTACAGCCACTTTGGAAATCAGTATGGTGGCTCCTTAAAAAAAATGGGAATCAGTCTACCACAAGATCCAACAATTCCACTCTTAGGCATATACCCAAAAGAAGCACATTCATACAACAAGGACATATGTTCAATGATGTTCATAGCAGCACTATTTGTAACAGCCAGAAACTGGAAGCAGCCTAGATGCCCCTCAACCGAAGAATGGATAGAGAAAATGTGGTACATTTACACAATGGAGTACTACTCAGCGCAAAAACAAAACAAAACAAAACAAAACAAAAAAACAATGGAATCTTAAAATTTGCAGGAAATTGGATGGATGTAGAAGAAACCATTCTGAGCAAGGTAACCCAATCGCAAAAAGACAAACATGGTACTCACTAATATGTGGATTTTAGACATAGAGTAAGGATTACCAGCCTACACCACACTGCCAAAGAAGCTAATAAACTAGAAGGTCCCTAAGAGAGACATACATGGTCCCCTGGAGAAGGGGAGAGGTTCAAGATCTGCTGAGCAAATTGGGAGCATGGGAAGAGAGGGGAGGGAGCTAGGAGAATGAGAAAGGGAGAAGAGGGTTGCCGAGGACATGAGGGAGCAGAAAGTTTGAGTCTCAGTAAGAATACACCATAACAAGAATGGAGATATCATAATAGAGGGAGACATTTTTGGTTTACAGAGAAATCAGGCACTAGGGAAATGTCTGGAGATCTACAAAGATGACACCAGCTAACTATCTCAGCAACAGAGGAGAGGCTACCTTAAATGCCCTCCCCTGATTGTGAGATTGATGACTGACTTATATGCCTTCATCCAGCAGCTGGTGGAAGTAGAAGCAGACACCCATAACTAATCACTGAACTGAACTGGAACCCAGATGCAGAGAAGGACCAGTGAAGAGCACAGAGTTCCAGACCAGGCTGGTGAAACCCACAGAAACAGCTGCCCTGAACATCTGGGAACTCTTGTTCCCCAGTCTGATAGCTGGAATACCAGCATTGGACTGATCCAGACCCCAGGAACATGGGTTTCTGTGAGGAAACCTCAGGAATCTATGGGAACTCCTGTAGAAGCCCAGTATATATCCCTAGCATAAGTTTGGACTTTGGGAGCCCATTCCATATAGAGGAATACTCCCTGAGCCAAGACACATGGGGGTGGGCCTAGGCCCTATCCCAAAGGATATGAAAGACTCTGATGACACCATATAGAAGGCCTCACCATCCAGGGGGATCAGAAAAGATATGTGACAGATAAGGTTTTAGTTGTGGGGGGTAGGGGAGGATGGGTGGGAGAAGGGAACTGGGATTGTCATGTAAAACAATCATGTTTCTAATTCAAATTTAAAAAGTTGGGAAAAAAGAAACATAACTGTATTTGGTTTGCTATTGTATATTCCTTTAGCAAGTATTCTTGATTTTCATGGATCCTTTTTCAAATAGTCAGAATTCTATAGAGAGGAAAGGTTTACAAATTACACACACACACACATACACACACACACACACACACACACACACACACACACACGTGTGTGTTTGTGATTGATAGATGATATGCAGATAGATGATATTGAAATAGCCTCACTAGACTGTGGAGGATGCTGAGTTCTAAGATGTCCAGCTGGCAATTGTGATGACAAATTTCCATTGAGAAGCTGGCTTGATCTTGAAACATCTGGGAACCGAATCTCAATGGGTAATTATATAGATTGGACTGCCCTTTCTGTGGAAGACTATCTTGACTATATTATTTGAGACCAGAAGATACTCTCAGTGTGACTGGCACCATTCCCTAGAAAAGGGATCCTAAATTATGCAAGAATGGTGGAATGCTGAGTGCAAGTGGAGTGAAGCATGCAAATGTCTTTTGCTCTTTTCTGACTGTAGATTTCATATGGCCATTTTTTCTCAAGGTCCTCCTGCTGTGATACCCCTGATGGTTTATAACATAGAATTTTGAGCTAAAATAATACCTTCCCACAATACATTGCTTTTGTCAGAATATTTTATGGTAGCAACAAGAAAAAAAATGAAAGCAACAAGTCAGAGACAGAGAATAACTAATGTGTAGCTGAATTCCCAGTCCAGTGTTGGTTTTGAGACTGGCTCTGATGCTGTATACTAGGCATATTTCAAACTCACAATTTTAAGGTCTCAAAATATACTATTAACTCCTTCATTCTTGTCAAACCTTTGATTGAATGAGATCTATTACATTAGAGAAATGAATTCCCACTACCAAAAATTCTGTCTCAAGTGTTAATGTAATCCAGAAGCAGACACTCAGACACACACACACATATATATCCAGTTAAATTTGCACATAAAATTGACAATTTTCTTTCTTGATGGCTGTGTTCTTCCATATCCTGTTATAGTTTTGCATTTACTTTAATAGAAAACATGAATGAGTCCTAAGTTTACTGAAGAAACCACCTACTTTCCACATACACTTTTTCTTGCTGTGTTTTATAGAAGGAGCTCAGTTTCTCCTGCATAGAATCAATCTCCTCCCTAGTGTCACAAATTATACTTTGTCTATTAGTTACTATCTAAGAATAATCAAAAAATATAATGTGTGTAAATTTTAATGGTGTGAACCATGGTTTCCTCTAATGAAAGTATCCAACTTTTGATGTAAGGATTAGTGCTATTACTAGATCAGTCACTTAGTAGTAACTGAAGAATAATTAGACTTTTTAAGTGCATGTATATGTTTATTTTTTTCTGGACACTGTGGTCACCTTTAACATTAGGCAACTGGTCAAGAAAAATAATAGCATGGGAAAGGAACTAATTAAAATCTACAGGACAGATTTAATTTTCCCTGTGATTATTAAGAACTACTATTTACTGAGGGTAGTCCTTGTAAACATTACATGGGTCAAACATGGCTGCTTTCTTCTTAATTTGGAGAGGCATAATCATATTCTACTTTTTCAGTTCTTCTCAATATCAATATTTTCATTGTCTTGCTGTCAAGGCTCTGACTTTCATTGTAAACACATTGGTGTAGACTTCTAGAAACTATTGCTTTGATAAAATTAACAACTAAAAATGCATTACTTTAACAGAAGAGAGAAGGAAGAGTGGGTACACAACTTTTCCTCTCCTTTGAAGTAGACATTGATGCCTCAAAAATTCCAGATGATTTGAGAGGGGAAACTCATTTTCTATGGAAGCTTGGAAGATAGTTGAAAACTTTACTAAGCCAGCCTCCAGCAATGAGGGATTTGTTTGATTTTAGTATAGATGATAATCAGGGTTGTTACTTGTGTCCTCAGTATGTAGATTGGTCTAAGAATACTCCTAGTCACCAACACCTCTAGATTTATATATTTTTATTGTGAGAAATGAGGAAAATTTACAATTTCTAAGGACAAATTCCTAAGTGTATTAAGTGAGACCACATTTCTGTGCATCCAGTTATCTCAAAGAAGTAAATAGCCATGCCCTTTGTATACTGTTAAAAAAAAATGAAAGTATACGGAACAAAGTCTACTTTTCTACTCCAGTGATTGCATGTTCTCTCCAAAAAATTCTGTGCTTTATCCAAGAAATTCTGTTCTTTGTCTATTACACTTATTAATATGAAGAATGACCTTGATCCATTTATGCTATACATTTTAATTTGACACAGATTGCATCATATTTAAAAACTTATCTAAAACACCATATTCCTGCATCTCATTGTACATATTTTTTTAAATTCTGGTACAAAATGCCTAAGTAAGTGTCTATTTCTTGCTTAATGGATTCAAGGAATAGGATGGTATTCATGACCCATTTAAAACATGGCCTATAAAACCAAACAGGATTCTCAAAAGAAAAATTAAAAATAGATAAGAAATATCACAAAAATATCTGTTGCCATTAGTAATTACTAAAATACAAATTGAATGAACTTTAAGGTTTTATCTCACCACAGCCAGATTGGCAAATTTCAACCAAATAATTAATATCAACAAATGTTGTCTAGGATGTAACCAAAGGACAACCTTCTGTTGGTAGGATTACAAAGTGTGGCAGTGAGGCTAGATGTGAGGAGATATGTCACAAAATGAAAACTAAATCTACCCTATGTTCCAGCGATGTAAGTTCCTGAAAATGCACAAATACTCTCCATCCTATTTCACAAATGCTGCTCAGATATGTTAATTGCTGCTTCACTCACAATAGTTAGAAACTAGAAACAACCTACATGTTCTTCAACTTATGAATGGATAATGAAAATGTGGTAGATATGCACAATGAAATTTTATTCAGCTGTAAAGAAATCTGAAATCACAAAAATTTCTGTTAAATAGAAGGAATCAGAAATATATTGACTGAAATAACCAAATTCTCAAAGCCAATCCTATATTCTCTCTCATATTTAATTCCTGGTTCTGAAAACTCGACTGTGAATACAAAATTTGGAGAAATAACAGAAACTAAGAAAATAAAAAAGGAACTATATATATAGCGTGGGGGCACCAGAAAAAAATATCAGGTTACAAGTGATATGAAGGAAAAGTTGAAAAAATTCAGTTATTTGTGCTTTAATCACAAAGGGAGAAGAGAGGACCCTACAGAAGGAGAAGGAGAGAAGTAAGGAAAATAACATGTAGGATGTTTGTAAAAGTTAAAGGAAATCGCATTATTTCAGATTTATTCAAAATTATCTATAATACATGTAAATATATATATATATATATATATATATATATATATATATATATGCTTGAACACACCCACACACATTCCAATGAAGTTTTGCCACTTACAGAGACACTACTTCCCCCAAGGACATATACAGTCTGTCAGAAACCACAGTATTTATGATGAGAAATCTCCCTTCATGTTTTTCTTAGTAAGGTTTCTATGGCCAAGATATAAAATGTGAATAAAAACAAATTGTGGAGGAAATGGTTTATTTCATTTTATAATTTCAGGTAGTCAGGTGGTAAGTAGTCCATCAGTGAGAGATGGAAGGAACTCAAATGTGACAGGAACCTGGAGACAGTAGTTGATACAGATGCTAAGAGTAATGTACTGCTTATGGGTTTGATTCTCTAACACTGTTTCAGCCTACAGTTTGATACATTTCAGGACTATATACCCAAGTGTGGCACCACCCAGAATAGGCTGGGTCCAGTTATACCAGGTATCAATCAAGAAAACACACCTTAATCTTCTTGGCAGGTAATCTGTTGGAGGCATTTATAAAATTGAGGTTCCTTATTCCAAAATTACTATAACTTATGTCAAGTTGACATAAAACCATAAAGCACAGGATTTTTTGTTTTGTTGGTGAAATCTAGGAGAGTTCAAAAACTATAAGGACTATTGATACTGCCCTTGTTTGCTTACCAGAAGTTGGAGGTAAGGCACAGTTGTTGAAGCCACCATGTGCACTGAACTATGTACTTCCCACATAGGACTCTGGGGATTACTCCTGGGTTGGAGCTAAAGCCTCTTTCTTGAGAACTAGTGCTCATGATCCCTGAAGGTGCTATGGAAGCAGCCAGGGGAGGAAGGCAATCAATACTCCTGTCCAGCTTTGAAGGCCATTTCACTGGGTATTTTTTGTTTGTTTGTTTGTTTGACACAAATGAAAGTCATCAGAGAGAAGGGAACCTCAATTAAGAAATACCTTTATCAAAAGACACCATCAAAGACAAAATGGCATTTTACAGAATGGGAAAAGACCTTCACCAACCTGGTATTTGACAGACAGCTAATTTCCCAAAAATATATAAAGAAAGAGAAACTATCCCTAGTGCATGAATGGACTTTGGGAGCCCATTCCCCCATGGACGGATACTCTCTCAGCCTAAATACACAGGGAAGTGTCTAGGGCCTGCCCCAAATGGTGTGACAGACTTTGATCATCTTCCAGGGAAGACCTCACTCTACCAAGGGAGTGGATGAGGGGTGGGATGGGGAGGTCAGTGAGGAGCAAGGGAAGATGGGAGAGAGAGGGAACTGAGATTGATATGTAAAATAAGATTGCTTTTAATTTAAACAAAAATATTTTTAAAAAGAAACTGAACATCAAAAAACCAAGTAATTCAATGATAAAAATGGTTTACAGTTGCAAACCGAGATTTATCAGTAGATAAATCTCATATTGTTGAGAGACACATAAAGAAATGTCCAATAGCCATAGCCATTAGGGAAATGCAAATCAAAACAACTCTGAGTTTCCTTCTTATACCAGTCAGAATGGCTGGGATGAAAAACACAAGTGACACCACATGCTGATGAGGATGTGGAGAAGGGGGAAAACTCCTTCATTGCTGATTGCGTATGCAAACTTATACAGCCATTTTGGAAATAAATATAGTGAATATATACATATAATATATACATATAATTATATACATATAATAATATACATATAATATATTAATATATAATATACATATAGTTATATACATATAATATATATAATATATATAATTATATACATATAATAATCATTTAAATATGATTATTTAAAATTTTCTCTTCGTTTTAAATACCAACCACAGCTTCTGCTCCCCTCCACCTCCACCTCCCCACTCTATCCACTCCTCACAAAGGGCAAGGCCTCCCAGGGGAAGTCAACAAAGCCTTACAAATCAAGTTGAGGCAGGACTAAGCCCCTCCTCCCTGCATCAAGTTTGAGCAAGGCATCCCACCATAGGGAGTGGACTCCAAAAACCAAGCATATATACCAGGATAGATCCTGGTCCCATTTCCAAGGGTCCTACCAACAGACCAAGCCATACAACTGACACATTCCGAGGGCCCAGTTCTGTTCCATGAAGGCTTCCCAATTGTCAGTCCAGAGTCCATGAGCTCCCTTGGTCCTTGGTAGGACCTTGTGAAACTGAGAAGCTTCTGTAAGGCAAAGGACACAGTAAATAAGACAAAACAACAGATTAAAGAATCAAAAAAGATCTTCACTAATCCCAAATCTGACAGGATTCCCAGACAACAGGAAGAGAGAGTGAGCCATTTGGCTTGGCTTGAGCATCTGAAACCTCAAATCCTAGCCCAAATGATACATTTCCAATATCGAAACCATATCTACTCAAACAAGGCTACACCCCCTAATGGTACTACTTCATGGTGGCCAAGCATTCAAATATATGAGTCTCTTGGGACCATTCATATTAAAACCACTACACTTTCTAAACATATATAATAACATTCATAACTTTAAAATCATACTTCTTTACACATTACTTCAGCTGTCAGTTATCATCAATGGAGTTTATTTTCCCCCTATGGCTAGTTAATGTAGAAATTCATACCTAGTAAAAAAAATAAGGAAATAAGAGAGTAGGATAACAGATAATATAATAGAGGGAGACATTATAAGTTCAAAGAGAAATCAGGCACTAGGTAAATATCTGGAGAGCTACAAAGATGACACCAACTAACAATCTAAACAACAGAGAAGAGGCTACCATAAATGCCCTCCCCTGATAATGAGATTGATGACTAATTCATATTTTATCATATAGCCTTCATCCAGCAGCTGGTGGAAGTAGAAGCAGACACCAACAGCTAAACCTTGAACTGAACTGGAATCCAGATGCAGAGAAGGAGAAATGATGAGCAAAGGGGTTCATACCAGGCTGGTGAAACCCACATAAACAGCTTACCTGAACAAGGGAAAAATCTTGGTCCCCAGACTGATAGCTGGGAAACCAGCATGGGACTGATCCAGACCCCCGAATGTGGGTTTCAGTGAAGAGACCTTGGCAATCTATGGGGCCTCTTGTAGTGGATCAGTACTTATCGCTACCATAGGAATGGACTTAAGGAGCCCATCTCACAGGTAGGAATACTCCCTGAGCCTAGACACAAAGGGGTTGGCCTAGGCCTTATCCCAAAGAATACAACAGATTTTGGAAGACCTCCTATGGAAGGCCTCACCCTAACCCTAACCCTGGGAAGCAGAAAGGTATGGGATAGTTAAGGCATTAGTTGTGGGGGAGCAGGGGAAGTGGGGAGGCAAAGGACACGGGATTGACATGTAAAAATTTTTCTTTCTTATAAAAAAAGGAGGAAAAAATAAGGAGAATAAGTGTTGAATGTTCAGCCACAAAGTGAATGTCTATTTCATTATATGTTCTTGGTTTTATTTCATTAGAAAGTAAGATTTTAAAGTTTTATGCACAAATATTATTCTTTCCCCTTCCCCAACTTCTCTAACATCCAGCTCGCCTCCATTTGCCTCCAATATCAAGTTATTTCTCTCAAGCAAACAAACAAAGCAAAATACCAAACCATAACAACAATAATCCAAAGTATACAAATTGCACCAAAATATGGGAGTCAGATTTTCATTGGTCAATTACTTCTAAGCATGTGGTATGCACTGGAATGTGTTTGGCATACCAAATATCACTCCAGTAGAGAAAACTGATTTTCCCCTCCTAATACTTTATGACTTCCAGTACTATGAACAGTAGTCAGTAGGGTTGACACTTCTAATTGAGTACTAGTTTAATTTCTCCATGTACTATAATGTAAATTATGCCTTTGCCAATATAACTTTATAGTCAGATTATGGAGAATAACCAGTAGAATTTACAGTAGCCCTGATATTAGGTGTGAGGGGGTCGGTGGCCAAAAACTCAAAAAGATGTAGCCCATTTCTGCTATTTGGATTTTATCTTGTATTTTATAGTGGATAGTTTTGTTTTGTTTTAAGAGAATGAAATGACATGGAGTTGGGTGTGTAGGAATGTGGAGGATAAACTTTGGAGAGTTGGGGAGGTGAAATAATATGATCAGCATATATTGCATGATGTTCTTAGAGAATAAATAAAAACATATAAGGAAGAAATATCAGTAATATAAAAATAGTCACAGAGTAAAACCTTTTAGATTCTGTGCATTGGTGGCAAAATCCTTTAATCCAAGCACTCAGGAGGTATAGATAGGCAGATCTCTGTAAGGTCGAGGCCAGACTGGCCTACAGAGTGAGTTCCAGGACAGCCAGGGCTGTTACTCAGAGAAACCATGTCTCAAAGCAGCAATAACAACAACAACAACAACAACAACAACAACAACAACAACAACAACAAATACCCTTTAAAAATATTTAAAAATATTTGCTTATACTACCATTCAGAAACATGATTGATAAGTATGGCCCCTCCCTTTTTATTTTATTTTAAATGAAGTGACACTTTAGTATATATGTGAAAATCAGACTACATGTGCTCTGAAAAGAACCAAATTGTACCCTTGGATATAATCAGATCTAAGAACCAACTTTTGTCCAAGGTATTTGTTATTAGTGAAGAGAGCCAGGATGATCCAATGGCATAATCTATCTCAAATGAATAAAGCAGAAAGTTAGAAAACACATACTAACCTTTTTTCAAAAAGTCAAGGGTAGTAAAGCTATTAGATATCAGAGATATCATGGAAATTGTTCTAAAATAGGTAAACAATAAAACCTATCTTTATATTATTTTGACAGATGTCATCAGAAACCTCATCTATGTTAAAGTCAGAAACAATTTGAAATGTGAAATGGAAGGCGGGAAAAATCTAGCCTAAAAATGGTAACAACTTTCAAAAAATGTGCATACCATGGAAGGTAGCCAATGTCTGATAAGCAAGGGAATATATAGTTTTCCAAGAACACTCCATTACCTCAGTACCTGGAAATGCTATAAAACATTGTGCATATATTTTAATTCACTTTAGGATCATGAGAAAAAAATGAAGCCATAATATAGGTTTGTGTGGGCTTACAAATGACATGTGAATAAAAGCAAGCCACATAAAATATCCAAAATATATACAAATAAATTCATGATTTAAGCATTCCAAAATGGGGCCAATAACCACAGACGCATAGGGTTATTTTTCTTTATATAGTATGGGGGCCCCAATATCTTTTCCCCGTTTACCCTGTCAAGTCTTTGTCCCATCTACCATCTGGAGAGACTTGATAGACATTCCTAGAAGATTGTCTCACAGCAAGCTCGCTTTTGTTTTTGGTTTTTTTTTTTCATTTATAATATTTTCACCTCTTCCTCTTCAGTGATCCCAGAGCCTTAGGTGCAGGAGTTGTATTGCATTGTTCCTGACCACATCTGTCAAAGATCTGCCCTTTGCCCTTGGCTCTCCAAGTCTTCACTATGATTGATTGTTGTTTTCTATAATGGTCTCCAACTGTTGCACAAAGAAGTTTCCTTGATTTGGGATGAGGACTACATTTATTAAACCATTCCCTAAAAACAATGCAAAGGATCTGGAAGATTTTACAAAAACTGCAAGGGGATAAAATAATCTATCACTCTATGCCTAACTCTAAACCCTGTGGGCTTAGTGGCTACTGTGATGGCATGACATGATCACTATTTCATGAGTGAAATGAATGCCCTGAAAGTTCTTTCTCATTCAAAACAAGTCACTTCACATACTTGTAACCATTGTTCAACCAATAATTTATGACGAGATAGGTCATACACACTAAGACAGATTGATACTACTACTATTATTAGGCTAGGACTTATTGTTATACTCATAAATTAACTCAGCTCAAACTATTCATCCAAGAAGTTTCTATTTTCATTAGATTTTCCACTCCTTATCTATTGTATCCTGTTATTCCCCTCTCCTACTGCTCCCTCCACCTATGATCTCTCTCTACTTACCTAGTGTCTGTGGTTACTTCATGTTGTATACTCACATCTGAGGAACTGGAGGAAGGCACTGAAGGTGAGAGAGAACATGAAATTTTGTTTTTCTGGGTATGGGTAATTCTTTGTAGGTATTCATTTACCTGAAATTTTCATGCTTTATTTTCTTTACAGCTAAATAGTATACCATCTATCAACTGTATATGCACTACAGTTTCATTATACATTCATCTGTTGAAGAAATTTAGAATGTTTCCATTTCCTGAGTATTTTTAGGGCAGCAATGATCATCACTGTGAACACATCTGTAGAGTAGGATGTTGAGCTCTTTGAACATATGCCAAGGAGAGGTATAGATGAGTCATATGATAATTTTATTTTAGTTTTGTGAAGATTCTCCATATTGATTTCTAGAATAGTTGTCCCAACTTGCCTTCCTAAAATAATGTATGAGGGTTCCCTTTCTCCGTGACCTCAGGAGCAGTTACTGTCATTTGTTTTGCTGATCTTAATTATTCTGACTGAGGAGAGATGAAATCCCATAGATATTTTAATTTGCATTTCCTTAATTGCTAAGGAAGGTGAACAGCTTTTGAGATATTTCTTAGCCATTTTAATTTTTCTATTAAGAACCCTGTGTTTAGATTCATAGACCATTTTTTTAAACTGGGTGATTTTGTTTTTGTTACTCTGTTTTTTGAATTATTGGTAGATTCTGAATATTATTTTCTCAAAGGAATAGCTGGTCAAGATTATTTCTTATTTTGTAGGTTTGGTTTTCATATTGTGTCTTTACATTGTGTATTAGTGTAATATTGGCTTCACAGAATGAGTTTGGGAGTGATTCTTCTATTTTGGTTTTGGTTTTTATCCATCCTTTTTTCTTTTTATTTAGAATGTGGTATTCTACACTAAAAAGGATTCTGTAAGTTTTTTATGTTTTTATTTTAGAAGCACTCTCACTTACATATCAATCGCCCCATTCACTCGCCCTCCCATGTTGCCCACAGACGCACCAATCCCTCCACACACTCCCCAAGTATAGTGAGGCCCTCCATGGTGGACCATCAAAGTCCTTCACATCATTTGAGGGAAGGCCTAGGCCCTTTTTCTTGTATCTGGGCTGCAATGGTTTCCCTCCATAGGGAACAGGCTCCCAAAGTCCATTTGTGCTCTAGGGATAAACACTGGCTGTACTGTTAGAGGGCCCATGGACTGTCTTGGACTCCTAGCTGGCACCCACATTCAGAGGACTTGGTTCGGTCCAATGCTCGTTCCCTAGCTTTACGACTCAGGTCTGGTGTTCTCACTAGCTCAGGTCAACTGTTTCTGCAGGTTTATCCAGCACAGTCTTGGCTCCTTTGTTCATCCCTCTTCCCTCTCCACAACTGAATTCCAGGAGTATGGATCAGAGTTTAGCTGTGGGTACCTGTTTCTGCTTCGATCAGCTACTGCGTGAACATTCTAGCAATGCTAACCAAGGTAGTCATCAATCTCATTATACAGGAAGAGCATCAAAGGGAGCTTCTCCACCACTGCCTAGATTAAGGACTGGTTGTAGGTCTTTCATAGTTTATTAGAAGTCTTCTGAGAATATATCTGGGTTTAGACTAGTAGTTTTCTCCCTTGCAGATTTTGATAATTTTATTGTACTGTATAATTAGTATTTTGAATAGGATATGTTGTAGGGTGTTTGTTTGTCTGTTTGTTTTTGTCCTGGGTATGTCTAGTTTGGGTTCTGGATACTTCTTGTATCTGTACAGACATGTGTTCCTTAGTTTGGGGTGGTTTCCTTTGATGACCTTGTTAACAGTCTGTTCTCTGCCATTGACCTGGGACCCTCCTACCTCTCCTCTTCCTACAATTCAAAGATGTGATCTTTTGATAGTGTTCCATATTATTTTGTTTTCTTTTCTTGTGCTTTTTTAAATTGTTACTGTTTTGTTTGTTTCATATGGATTTATATCTGAGTCCTGAAATATTTCCTGATTCATTTCTACTTGTAAGGTTTTCTCTTGAGTTTTCTAATTGAAATATTAAATTTTTCAATTTCATCTTCATTTCTTCATATATTCTCCTCAATGTTTCTACATATTTACTCAATTTAGTTTTGAAATCCTGTATAATCTCCCTTATTTTATTTAGGCATATAATATATTTTCTTAGACATCACTGAAGCATTTATTATTAATTTCTTGGATTTCTATTTGTATCTTTTTTAAATTCCTTGAATACTTTGGTACAGTTTTCCTTGTTAGTTTACTTTTCTTCTAAATTCTGTGTCATTGAGTTATTTAGAAAATCCTTTTAGGAAAAATTCTGTACAGCTAGTGATCTTGATGAGAGTCATGCTGCTTTGGGTATTGTTGTTTTTGTAATTTGACCTAGTCACATTGGCTTCTCTCTTTGGTTGTGTGTCTTATGTAATGATTTTGTCTTTCTTGTCTGAGACAGCTCAGGAGATGTGTGACCTGAGATAAACCAGTTAAGGCTGGTAGATGAGCTGTTTAAAAGATCAGGCAAACATGACTCCCAATCCATGGTCTGAAACTAAGCCAGTGGCTTTGTAGATAGCAGCAGGTAGAGAAAGGGAAGGTAAAGGGATGAAGGAAGAAACTTTACCAGAAAAGATGGATTGCAAGCAAAGTTTGAGAGTCTGGAACTCAGTGTGTAGGCTTGCAGATGGCAGTGAGTTGGAATAAGGGTGGGAAAAGGTAGCAAGAGACATACTCACGAAAGTGGCATGCACATACAGCTAACATAGAGGCTTCATATGTTCTGAAACTGGAGCCAGACTTGTGGATTTGCTGATGGAGGATTTGTTTGGGGGAAGAGAAGCTGAAGATATATGTGGCTCAGGGAAGGAGGAATAAAAGCAACCCAGGTTCATGGGCTGTAGGTTGGTCATTTTGATGAATCTAGAAATTTGTCTGTAGGGAGACACTGTAGCCCCACCTCCTAGCAGCCTGGACAGGTGTGACTAGAGGCTTATACCAAAATAGAACAGGGATAAACAGAACCATTTAAGGACTTCTTAGACTGGTTGACCAGAGCAGTAGACATACAAATAGCAGATCCAGTGATATGACATTCAATTGTGTATACTTTAGCATATGACAATGTAAACCCAATATGCAAAAGAATACTTTTGCCTTTAAAGATCAGATCAGCTCCATTAGAAGAATGGGTTCTGCATACTACCTGCATTGACTGTAACATGCAAGATGCTGGAATCTGGGCAGGAGAGGCTGTCCCAAGAGGTTTCAACAGACAGCAGGAGATTAGGAGAGATAGCAACAGAAGGACATGGGAAGGAGAAACACCTTACAGGGACTCATATAGGTATCAAGAGGCCAGTGTTCATCGCTACCATGACTCAGAGCCTCACATAGGAATAGCACGCTCCAGGAGTCCATGAAAGTTTCAGGAGAATAGACGTTTCAGCTGTGGTAAAATGGAACATATAAGGAGAAATTGTAGGCAAGGAAATTCTAAAGATTCTCCACATGACAGGTCATTGCCCTCTGGGTTAAGTAGGAGATGTGATAAAGGCAAACACTGGAATAATGAATGCAGATCGACTAGGGACATGCAAGGGAAACTGTTAACATCAGGAAACTTTGAAGGGGGCCTCCAGCAGTCTCCCACATCAAGAAAGGTCCCATTATTCCCAGTGGCAGTGGGAGACAATCTCTCACAGGACAAATAGACAGTTCCTTGCCTATTGTGGAAAATGATACTGCTCTAGATGGTAGTTTGAATAGTGATGAAGAATCACATGTGACTGGTAAAAATGAGAAATGCATATTTTGGCAAGCTTCTATTAATGATTCTAGGCCTCAATTAGAAATAAAAATTAGTGGTAAAGCTATTAAGGCCTTGGAAGACACTGGGGCTGATGTAACTATTATTACCCAGAAGTCTTGGCCTCAGAAATGGCCTCTTAAAGAGGCAAATATACAATTTTCAGGAATTGGTACTCTATCTAAAGTTCGAGGGAGTGTTAACTCGGTGGTCTGCATTGGACTGGAAGGACAGAAATGAAGACTGAAACCTTCGTGGCAGATATAGCTATAAATCTCTGGGGTCGTGATCTCTTACAGCAATGGAATACTCAAATTAACATCCCTCCTATGTCAGATAAGAATTCTGGAAAATCGCTGGATAGTAGGAAGGATCGGGTAAGACGCCATGGAAAATGGTTACCAAATATCCAGGCTGTACAGACACTAAATACAAATGATACACCTTCAGAGGAAGCAAAGTCCCTACCATTAAAATGGCTTACAGATGAACCAGTCTGGATAGGGCAATAGCCTTTGACCTCTGAAAAGCTAGAGGCTCTAGAAAAGTTAGTACAGGAACAGCTAGAGGCTGGTCACATAGAGCAATCTATCAGCCCATGGAATTCTCCTGTATTTGTTATCAAGAAGAAGTCAGGTAACTGGAGAATCCTGATAGACCTGAGAGCCATAAATAAGGCAATTCAACCTATGGGCTCTCTACAGCCTGGAATGCCACTGCCTTCCTTAATACCTAAAGGATGGCTGATCATATTAATTGACCTGAAAGACTGCTTTTTCACTATACCATTACAAGAAAGAGAAATCTGCATTTACAGTACCAACTCTTAATAACTCACAGCCAGCAAAATAGTCCTACTTTGTGTCAACACTTTGTACAACAACCTTTGGAAATAATTCATAAATTTCCACACTCTCTTGTTTATCATTATATGGATGATATTCTTTTATCGGATTCTAATAAGGAAATTTTGGAACGTATGCTTGAAATGGTGAAGGAAGTTCTGCCTCGTTGTGGTTTACAGATTGCCTCAGAAAAGATACAAAGAGGAGATTCTATTAACTATTTAGGTTATAAGATAGACTTACAAAGAATCAGACCGCAAAAGGTACAAATTAGAAGGGACCGTTATCAAACTCTTAAGTCTCCAGAAGCTACTAGGAGAAATTTCTCAATTACAGACGTTTATTGCTGTAGAAGGACATGACTTAAAGCTTTTAAAAATGGCACTAAAAGGTGATAAGGACTTAAACAGTCCACGAATATTATCTGCTGAGGCAGAAAAAGAGTTACAATGGGTAGAAAACAGAATATCGGATGCACATCAAGATCGGATAAACCTTGATTTAGACTGCATTCTGGTCATCTTGCCATCCAAAGAATATCCTTCTGGAATCCTGATGCAGAGGGAAGACACTATATTAGAATGGATATTTCTGCCACATAAGCAGAATAAAAAGTTAAAGACGTATAGAGAAAAGATTTCTGATTTGATTTTAAAGGGCAAACTAAGACTTCGTCAGCTGACTGGAAAAGATCCAGCAGAAATTATAGTACCTTTAACTAATGATAAAATTTCCTCCTAATGGAAGGATTATGAATATTGGCAGATAGCTCTTACTGACTTTTTGGGAACAATTAGTAGCAACTATTCCAAAACTGACAGAATTAAATTCATAAAAAAGACAGTCTGGACTCTTCCACGCATTGTAAGGCAAACTCCCATTTCTGGAGTTCTTACCTTCTACACTGACACCAACAAATCAGGTAAGGCTGGTTATAAAGCAGTTGAGGTAAGTAAAGTAGTTCAAAGTCCATACACATCTGTACAGAAGGCAGAATTATATATAATTCTCATGGTGCTTATGGATTTTACAGAACCTCTTAATATAGTTACTGATTCCCAAATGCGGAGAGAGTTGTCTTGCACATAGAGACTGCAGAATTCGTCTCCATCACTTGGCAACAGGCCAATGAGATAGTGAAAAAGTGTCCTACTTGTTCCTTTTATAACCAAACTCTGCTCCCAGCAAGCTGTTATCTGAAAGAAATTTGGAGGAATGAGATCTGGCAAATGGATGTCTTTCACTTTACAGAATTTGGAAATTTGAAATATGTGCATCATACCATTGACACATTCTCAGTTTTCCAATGGGCTACTGCTCTCAACTCTGAAAAGGCTAATTCCATTATTGAATACCTATGAGAGGTGATGGCAGTTATGGGCATACCTGCACAGATAAAAACTGACAATGCTCCAGCATATATCTTCACAAAAATGGAAGAGTTCTTCAAATATTATAACATAAAGCATGTCACAGGTATACCACACAATCCTACAGGACAAGCAGTTGTTGAAAGGTCTAATAGGATGCTTAAGGAGATGCTCCATAGGCAAGCTGGTAAGTCAAAACCCCCCAAACATAGGTTACATAATGCTTTATTGACACTAAAGCTTCTTAATGTCAACGACGAAGGAAAAACAGCTGCAGAAAGACACTGGACTATCGAGAAAAACCGCTGAACTAAGTCAACCAGTGTACTTCAAAGATGTACTAACCTCGGTATGGAAACCCAGACATATGTTACGTTGGGGTAGGGGTTTTGCATTTGTTTCCAAAGGAGAAGAAAATCTTTGGATACCATCAAAACTGATCAAGATTTGAGATAAAAAAGACAACCCTCTCGACAAGAACGACTGGCAGGTATACTGAGGTATATCTCATGAAATAAATAAAAGCCTCCCAAATGAATGGGAAGTGCTTTGTTTTTATCCTCACAGGAAAACCCACCTCCGAAGTCAAAAGACACTGCATGGGTAGATATGTAAAGGAAAGAAGGTAGCTATAACCATCAAACAAAAGGAACGTGCCATAGGGTAAAGTTTACAGCTGTCTCTCAAATAACTTTATTTCTCTTCATTTTCTAGTCCCTATTCAATTAAGTTGATGCTGGATTTAGAGTTGGATTTGGCTTTCCTCCCCTAAAATCCAAGCATGTTATTTAACAAAATTTTAAAGTTTCTGTGTTATGTCAAGAAGCCAATTGATGTAATACATAATAAAAAAGAATTGGAGGACTATCTTTTGTCTTTTCTTGGCTCTTACTTTCAAGGCCTACACCCTTTCATAATTGTCATTTTTCAATGGTTGCCTTTCCCAGTACACACACATCTGCAAACATTTCTCTGATGACACTTAGGTTTGAGTCCCATACAGCCAATAAAGACCTGCCTGACAACAAACCTGCATGCTCCAGAAAAAGAATTGGACCATACCTCTCCGACTGCACTGGATTCAACTCACTTGGTTTCTACTGACACTCTGACCAGTGCCTGGTGTTATCTGAATAAAGAAACCTTAGCCTTATGGACTGTGGATTGATCTCTCTTCAATTGTCTGCCTCCTACTTTTTCTCACTTATTAGATTATATGTTTTTAAAGTATTCCATCATAATATTATGCATTTCTTTAGTGTCTCTTATATTGTTCCTGTGTCCATTTCTGACTGTATTTATTGGTGCCATCTTTTTATTTCTGTTGGCTATTGGGCCAAAGTCTTGATAGTCTTCTTATTCTTTTCAAAAACCTATATATATATATATATATATATATATATATATATATATGTGTGTGTGTGTGTGTGTGTGTGTGTGTGTGTGTGTGTGTGTGTGTGTGTGTTATTTGTATTATTGAGTTTGATTTTATTAAAATAGTTTTTGCTCTGATTTTTGTTATTTCTCTTCATTAAGTACTTTAGAATTTGTTTTGTTCTTGTATTTCTAAATTTTGGGGTTTCATCATTAGGTCTTGTTCTTGGTCTTTCAGGTGTTTAACTGTAAGTTCTCAGAAATAAAATTTTCTCTCTAATGGATGCTTTTAATTTGTTCAAGGGGTTTTGTTGTGCTTTGTTTTCACTTTCATTTAATTCCAGAATTTAAAATACACACCCAAATTTCTCCTTTTCCTATTCAGCATTTGGTAACGTGTTCTTTTATATCCATGAATTTGTGCAATTATTAAATATTCACTTGCTATTGATTTTAAGCTTTATAGCATCACAGTCAAAGAGAATAAGGAAAATTGGCTTTGTTTTCTTAATTTCTTAAGATATGTATTGAGTTCAAATGTGGTATATATTGTTTGTGATTATTTCACAGCTGTTAATGCAAGATTGAATAAAGCAAGATTGAATCTAGCTACACAAATACAAAAATTAAAGGGTTATCTACTAGTCAAAATAAATAAAGATAAGTAAGTGGTAAGAAGTATTTATGTTGTCTATCCTTGGTCTTTTGTTTCTCCATATAAAGTTTAGAATTGTTCTTTCAAGGTCTGTGAAGAATTGCGTTGGGATTTTGATGGGGATTGCATTGAATCTGTAGATTGCTTTTGGCCAAGATTGCCATTTTTAATATGTTGATCCTACCTATCCAAGAGCATGGGAGATCTTTCCATTTTCAGGTATCTTCTTTAATTTCTTTCTTTAGAGACTCAAAATTCTTATGGTACAGGTCTTTCACTTTTTTGGTTAGTGTTACTCCAATGTAGTTTATGTTGTTTGTGGCAATTGTAAAGCGTGATGTTTCTCTTATTTCTTTCTCCACCAATGTGTCATTGGTATATAATACCGCTACAGATTTTTTTGAGTTTATCTTGTATCCTGCCACTATGCGAAAGGTACTTATCAGCTGTAGGAGTTTTCTGGTAGTTTTTCAGGTCACTAATGTAGACTATCATATCATCTGCAAATAGTGAGAGTTTGACTTCTTCCTTTCTGATTTGTATTCCCTTGATCTCCTTTTGATGTCTTATTGCTCTAGCTAGAACTATAACGACAATAATGAAGAGGTAGGGAGAGAGTGGACAACCTTGTCTTGTTCCTGATTTTAGAGGAATTGGATTGAGTTTCTCTCCATTTAATTTGGTGTTGGATGTTGGCTTGCTGTATATTGCTTTTATTATGGTGAGGTATGTTCCTGTTATCCCTGATTTCTCCAAGACCTTTATCATCAAGGGGTGTTAGATTTTGTCAAAGGCTTTTTATGCATCTAGTGAGATGATCATGTGGTTTTTCCCTCAGTCTTTTTATATGGTGGATTACATTGATGGATTTTCATAGTTTGAACCATCCTTGCATCCCTGGGATGAAGCCTACTTGCTCATGGTGGATGATTTCCCTGATGTGTTCTTGGATGCAATTTGTGATTATTTTATTGGGAATTTTTGCATCAATGTTCATGAGGGATATTGGTTTTTAGTTCTCCTTATTAGTTGTGTCTTTGTGTGGCTTGGGTATCAAGGTTATTGTAGCCTCATAAAAAGATTTTGGCAATGTCCCTTCTGCTTCTATTATTTAGAGGAGCATTGGTATTAGCTCTTCTTTGAAGTATTGGTAGAATTCTGCACTGAAGCCATCTGGCCCTGGCCTTTTTTTTTTTTTTTTTTTTTTTTTTTGGTTGGGAGATTTTGACGACTGCTTCTATTTCCTAAGAGGATATAGGTCTGTTTAAGTTGCTTATCTGTTCTTGATACAATTTTGGTAAGTGGTATCTGTCCAGAAAATTGTTCATTTCCTTTAAATTTTCAAGTTTTGTGGAGTATAGGTTTTCAAAGTATGACCTGAAGATTCTCTTAGTTTCCTCAGTGTCTGTTGTTATGTCCCCCTTTTCATTTCTGATTTTGTTAATTTGCATGTTCTCTCTGCCTTTTGGTTAATTTGGATAAAGGTTTGTCTATCTTGCTGATTTTCTCAAAGAACCAAATTTTTGTTACATTGATTCTTTGCATTGTTTTCTTTGTTTCAACTTTATTGATTTATGCCCTCAGTTTGATTATTTCCTGGAGTCTACTCCTCCAGGGTGAATAACAGCTGTGTGAGGACTTATGTGTGATTTGAGTTTTAATAATGTTTCTTTTACAAATATAGGTGCCTTTGTTTTTGGGGAATTGATGTTTATACTTGAGACTTCTTCCTGGTGGACTTTTCCTGTGATGAATATGAAATGACCTTCTTCATCTCTTTTGATTGATTTTAGTTTGAAGTCTAATTTGTTAGATTCTAGGATAGCTACCCCAGCTCATTTCTTAGGTCCATTTAATTGGAATATCTTATCCCAAACCTTTACTCCGAGGTAATGTCTGTCTTTGAATTTGAGGTTTGTTTCTTATATTCAGCAGAAGGATGGATTCTGTGTTCATATCCACTCTGTTAGCCTGTTTCTTTTTATAGGCGTGTAATGACCATTAATATTGAGGGAAATTAACGACTATTGAGTGCTTATTCTTGTTTGCTTTTGAGTTGTTGTTATTAGTGACATTGTATGTGGATTTACCCTGCTTTTTCTTTTGGGTTTTGGTAAAGTGGGAATATCTATTGCCTATGATGTTGTGAGTATAGTTAATTTCCTTAGGTTGAAGTTTTCCTTCCAGTACTTTCTGTAGGGCTGGATTAGTGGTTACATATGGTTTAAATGTGGTTTTGTCATGGAATATCTTGTTTTCTCCATTTATAGTGATTCAAAGCTTTGCTGGGTATACTAGTCTGAGCTGGCATCTGTTTTCTCTTAGAGCTGGTAGAATATCTATCCTGGTGCTTCAGGATTTCAGAGTTTCCATGGAGAATTCTGGTGTAACTCTGATAGGTTTGCCTTTATATGTTACTTGGCCTTTTTCCTTTGCTGAAAACACCTTGGTATTGGCACAAATATATACAGGTAGACCAATGGAATAGAGTTGAAAACCCTGATATTAACCCACATACCTATGAACACCAGATTTTTAACAAACAATCCCAAAGTCCACACCTATGCTAAGGACAAATACTGAACTACTATAGGAGGTCCTGTAGATTTCCAAGGTTTCTTCACTGAAACCCATGTTCCTGGAGTCTTGATCAGTCCCATGCTGGTATCCCAGCTATCAGTCTGGGGACCAAGAGTTCCCCAATGTTCAGGTCAGCTGTTTCTGTGGGTTTCACCAGACTGGTCTGGAACCCTTTTCTCATCACTCATTCTTATCTGCAACTAGTTTCCAGTTCAGTTCAATAATTAGCTGTGGGTGTCTGCTTGTGTTTCCACAAGCTGCTGGATGAAGGCTAAAGGATGGCATAAAACACAGTCCTCAATCTCATTATCAGGAGAGGGCATTTAAGGTAGCCTCTCCTCTGTTGCTTAGATTATTAGTTGTTAGTTGGTGTCATCTTTGTAGATCTCCAGACCTTTCCCTAGGCCTGATTTCTCTGTAAACCTAAAATGTCTCCCTCTATTATGGTATTTCCATTCTTGTTATCTTCTATTCTTCCCCTGACTCAACGTTTCTGCTCCCTTATCTTATTGTTATCATAGGTGTGGACTTTGGGAGCCCATTCCACATAGAGGAATACTCCCTGAGCCAAGACACACGGGGTGGGCATAGGCCCTATTCCAAAGGAGATGATAGACTCTGATGATACCCTATGAAATGCCTCACCATCCATCGGGAGCAGAATGGATATGTCATAGGTAAGGTTTGAGTTGGGAGTGGGTGACAGGGGAGGAGAGGAGGGAGAAGGGAACTGGGACTGTCATGTAAAACAATA
The DNA here is from genome assembly GCF_003668045.3 of Cricetulus griseus. Classification (NCBI taxonomy): domain Eukaryota; kingdom Metazoa; phylum Chordata; class Mammalia; order Rodentia; family Cricetidae; genus Cricetulus; species Cricetulus griseus. The sequence goes on from NC_048595.1 coordinate 72,058,010, forward strand.
CTGTTTCTAATTAAAATAAAAAAGAAGCATTCATACTTAACCAGAAAATTTATTTCACTCCAACAAGGATACATTTAGTCTGATATGAACATGATTATTAGATACTTGCAGGTTCCCTATGGCAACTCAATTTTCATCATCATTTTTTTAAATCTGTACGTTTCTCGACCCTGTGTTAAAAAAAAAAAACACCATAGGAAATATACTTTTGCTACTGCTGTTCCAAAAACCATAGCAATGGTGTTTCAGTCTTCTTCAAAAACATATCTCAGTGATTTATATGTCACCATCAAAAGTCTGTATCACTAATTCTCAGAGACCTAGCATTTCTTTATCTCCTTGTTTCCCATATTTGTGATACCAATATACATGCAGATTGAGTATACACTTAGAATACTTCATATATTTTCTAGATCATCTTGCTCTGATCTTCTTAGCTGTAAACTGCAACATATAATATTTTTATTAATTATCTGACAATTTTGTACTTATTTATCAATGTATTTTGATAATATTTCCATCCTAATCAACCTACTAATTTCTTCCAGATTATCACCACTCTCTCTATAATCCCTGTTGTCTTTCATTTAAATAATTTACCAAGTCAAATTGGTGCTACCCATATGCTGAAGGGTGTGGGCCATTCACTGGTATTGGGATGACATACCAATCCCCACATCTTTGAAGAGGGCATATTCTTCATCCTCCAGTAGTGATCAACTGTCAATAGTTTCAATCCTACTCATATCTAAAGAATCATACCATCTCCTTGAACACTCCTTATTATCTCCACTACCCTCTCTCCACAAAGACTGTTATACTTACTTGCTTTTCATCCCATCCAACTCAACCATCAACAACTTAGATTCTTTCAAAACAAAAACTGTTTTTATATATCCTGGATCATAATTCACTCTCACTTATCTCTTTGTACCTAATGGATAACAATCTTTCAAATAGATTTGATAAGTAATGACTAGATTGATATGATTGAGTGAATCCGTTTTTATATCTATCTCTAACTATTAAGATGAAAATATGATAATGAATTAAATCAAATTAAACCTACACCCATTTGAAATTTCCCCCTTCAAATTTGATGTCTCTATTGCAGCATTTCTATTTACTTCCTTGAATATATTTTCCATGCTTTTCTACCAGACTCTAAACTTTTGGCACTAATATTAGGAACCACATTACTCACTCTAGTCTTTCCTTAAGTCATATGATAAGTTTAGCTCATGGGAGATACTGGCAGAGCCTCAGAAAGTAAGAGATAGTATTAGCTGGATTATTTACTTCTTTCCTTCTAAATTTTGGTGTAATACTGTTGGGTGGTGGATTCCAAGTTCAGGATCATGGCTCCTACTAGGCACATTATGTGAGTTGTTTTTCTACAAATTATTATGAATATCAGGAATTTAATAATCACAAATCAGTTGCCTCACAGGAAAGTGGGAAATTACCAATATGGAGCCAAGTTGTAATATATGGGTATTTAATAAGGAAAAGCCTACAGAGCAACCTAGCCAGTCAACATGGCAGCAGTCTGTTCAACAAGCCAAAAAGGTGAAACAGAAAGTGAAACCCATATAGTGGGAAATTACCAATACGGATTCAGGTAGAAATATAAGGGTATTTAATAAGGAAAAGCCTTACTTACAGAGCAACCTAGCCAGCCAGCGTGGTATCGGTCTGTACAGCAAGCAGCCAAGAGAAACCGAAACTGCAAACGCAGTCACACTATGTCACTCTGACCACGCCCTCACAAGCCTGGTCAGGCACACCTGTAGCCAGCCCCTAAGACGGCATGGCTACAGCTTCACCTACAATTCCCCTTTTAGTCTAAAAGAGGATTAAAACTTAACAGTATAAAGTATCCAAATTTAACAATCATAAAGGTGAAATATAAGAAGATACAACAATCTGCTTATGTCACATCCTAACTATCTATTTTAACTAAACCCTAAAGTCATCTGAAAGAAGTGTCCAAGCCTGAACACCTCCTTCCAATCCCAACCATAAACAATAGGAAGCTATTCCTAACTAGGTATATACACTATCCTAAGTGACAACAATGGGGAAAGGGGGCATAGCATTCTCCAAGTTACTTCCTGCTAAAATGGGATGATGATAGTCATGTGGGGTCATGTAGGAAGAAAATGTTAGTACAGTGAAAGTCTTGAATGAATTGTATCCAGTCCATGTTAGATGGGATTCACTTGATTGAAGATCTCAATTGAAATCCTCAACTTGATTGAAGTCAGTACCCGAACCTCTGGCCGGAGTGTCAGTTGAAATGGAGCAAGTTGGATCCACTTCAGTTGAGGAGGAGTGGCCCATTTTCTTTCCAGGGTGTCCAGGGATTGCTGTCAGGCAGGTATTCATTGGCAGTGTGGGACTCAACCATAAACAGTTAGCAGAGAAATGTTTGCTTGTGATGTACACATACTGGGAAAGGCAACCATGGGAGCATAACAATTATGAGAGGGTGAAAACCTTGAAAGAAAGATACAAGAAAAGACAAAGCCAGTCCCCAAATTCTTCTTTTATTCTGTATTACATCAATTGGCTTCTTGAGACAATACAGAAACACTAAAGTTTAGTTAAATAACGTACTTGGATTTTAGAGGAGGAAAGCCAAATCCACCTCTAAACCCAGCATTGGTTTAATTGAATAGGGACTAGGAAAGAGAAATAGAGTTCTCTGAGAGACAGCTGTAAAATTTACCATATGGCACATTTCTTTTATTTGATCGTTATAGGTACCTTCTCTTTCTTAAGTATCTACCCATGCAGTGTCCTTTGCCTTCTCGAGATAAGTTTTTCTGTGAAGATAAAAGCAAAACACTTCCCTTTCCTTTGGGAGGTTTCTATTTAGTTTATAAGATATACCTTAGTAGAATACCTGTCATTTCTCCTCGTCGAGAGGTTTTTCCTTTTCAACTTGATTCTTGATCAACCCTGATGGTATCCAAAGATTTTCTTCTCCTGTGGAAACAAATGCAAAACCACTACCCCAATGTAACACATGTCCTGGTTTCCATACAGAGGTTAGTAAATCTTTGAAGTATACCGACTGATTGAGTTCAGCAGTTTTTTCCGTAGTCCAGTGTCTTTCTGCAGCTGTTTGTCCTTTTTAATTGGCGTTAAGAAAGTGTAGTATTAATAAAGCATTATGCAACGTATGTTTGGGGGGTTTAGACTTCCAAGTCTGTTTGTTGAGCATCTCCTTTAGTGTCCTATTAGATCTCTGAACCACTGCTTGTCCTGTAGGGTTGTGTGGTATACCTGTGACTTGCTTTACATTATAATATTTGAAAAACTGTTCCAATTTTGTGGAGACATATGCTGGAGCATTGTCAGTTTTTATTTGTGCAGGTATACCCATAACTGCCATCACCTCTAGAAGGTGTGTAATAACAGAATCAGCTTTTTCAGAGTTAAGAGCAGTAGCCCATTGGAACCCTGAGAATGTGTCTATAGTATGATGCACATATTTCAAATTTCCAAATTCTTTAATGTGAAAGACATCCATAGGCCAAACCTCATTTCTCTGAATGCCCTTAGGATTACAACCTGCTGGTAATAGAGTTTGATTATAAAAGGAACAAGTAGGACAGTTTTTCAATATCTCCTTGCCTTGTTGCCATGTGATGGAGAAGTCCTTTTTCAAACCTTTGCTATTTACATGATGTTTCTTATAAAATTCTGAGGCTTCTAGCACACTTCCAATTAATAAATGATCAATCTCATCATTTCCTTGTGCTAGTGGGCCTGGCAGACCCTTATGGGATCTGATTTGTGTAATATATATAGGATTACTTCTGTTTCTGATAGTTTCCTGTAATTGTAAAAACAATGAGGTTAATTCTGTATTATCAGGAATGAACTCTGCAGTCTCAATGTGTAACACGACTCTCTCTGCATATTGAGAATCAGTAACTATATTTAAACAAAGAAACAGGAAGTGTCCCCTTTCCCCTTCACCTCCTTCAGTGGTGGGATATAAGCCACTGACAAGGAGGGACACCAATAAGATGTCCGATAAGATAAGTCTTATAAAATATATAGATGTGTGATAACTGAGACTGAGCTAACAGATAAGAATCCTAGTCCTTGGCAAAGCAGTTTTGTATCTAATATGTCTCTGTATTATTCTGTCAATCCATGTGGTGAGCAGAACTCAGGCAGCTGGTGGAGACCACCCATGTGACGGTGGGGCTCGGGCAGCTTTGTTGGAAAGATTTATCACAACATCACAGTTTTACTGGTCACAAATGTCACTCAATGTACTAAAATTTCAGCATTGGTAAGACTGAATTCCATACTAGTGATACTAGAATAATCTATGTCATTCCCAGATTCTAAAGTTTACCGACATTTTTGTGTTAATGAACCTCTTCAACTTCAAAGCCAGCAATATCATAGCACATCTCTTTGACCTAGCCTCCTTCATCAAATCTCTCTGACAATATCAGAACAACATGCTCTCTTTAAGAAGCTTGCTGATTAGATATAGCCATGTAGATAATTAAGTATAATGACCTGATTTCATTTCACAGTAATTATCCTTAATTGCATATACAGAATTCCTTTTCTCTTCCTTCCTTCTTTCTTCCTTTTTTCTGCCATTTAACACAATATATCAATATATTATGATTACCAGGGCATCAGTATCACTGAGGAATTTTGGTATTTTTCACCCATTCATATACCCTTAGCTCTCAACAATTCTGGTACCACAATTCTTTTTAGTTGTCACTGAATTTCTAAAAGCAATAATAGCTTCATGATGTTACTAAATTCTTCTTCTTTGAGAGATCATTTTATACCCTTGGCCTTGAGTAGATTTTACCATTAAATTATCTTCATCTAACCATTTGTGCATGCCATATGATTTCTTGGCAAATAGTCAAATGCTCAATCCATGCTACATATGAAAATGTATGGCTGAAATTTTGCTTGAATTCTAAAAGTCAATATTTAGATTTCTGTTAAAGGTCATTCATGATCCCATTGTCTTAGGATATTCTTTAGCCCAGTAAGCTGAAGGGCTATACAGGTGAATCTGGAACACTTCTGTTATTACCATATCCATATATATTTATGTGGATAAAAACAAGAAATATGTATTCATATTTTGGAAATATATATAATCATCTCACTCAGAAAAATGAATATATGAAAAGGGCTATTACTTAAAAGTATTTATAGACTGTCTAATTCCATATCTACAACCAGAACAATGAAAACCATAAATACCTTCCACAAAACCTGAGTCATTCTAACACAGCATTATAATTCAAAGGCTCATGTAGTGTCTCTCTACCTCAAAACCATCAGTTAATCCCATACATTTCAAAGGAGACAAATCTGTGTTCTATCTTTTTCTGCTTTGTGGATTGTATACATTATTTAAGATCTCTAAATTTGGATGATAGTGTGTAGAATGACATTGGCAAATTGAATAGGCTATACTGTGTTCCTAGTTCTTAGTAATTCCAATATATTATTGAGCAGCACTGTCCTCCATATTATTCAAGGTCAAAATAGCACCCTCATCTTTAGAAATCATTCCTAGATTTGTCCAGACTTATAAGAGGTCCATTACTTTTAAGTCCTTAAAATTCTTACATGTAATAAGTAATATTTAGCTTTTATTCACAATGTTGAGCATAGTATTCTTCAGAGAAGTAATCATGATCTCATTTGCTTTTGCATTTCCTTTTATGCCTAACCTAGTGGTGGGTAGAGAAGAGATAGGGACCACTTGCCAGTTTTTGTTTTTCCAAGATATATTACTAATAAAATGAAGGGTATAATTCACTAACATTAGATTCATGTGTCTCCCTGAAGTCATAGAAGAAAATGATACAATATCTATCTGTGAAAGTTATATATCTTTTTCCTCTTGTTAATCTACAGGATTAGCATTTAATTTTCCCATACACAGAAGATATTCTTACTTGCCAATGCTCTGTTCTAATCCTAAAGTTTGGTCAAGATATGAGCTATAAATTTGACTTCACAAAGATAATATCTCCTATAATTTTTATATTAATCAAAGTAACATAGATTATGCTGAAAGGTTAAACTGGCCTAAACTTCAGTTTCTTGCAAACTGTTATGATGTAATCAAAAGCTTTTTCTTCTTAGTGAAAAGCCTGTTGTAATTTCAGATGCCTCCCTACTGAGACCATCCCTCAATTATTTCCTTCTTAAACTGAGCTAATGCAAGATCTATTAACCCCTATCTGCATTATCTGGATCCCATTGAATTTTAAGGTGTGACATGGAAAGTTAATATCTAAGCCTTCCATTGATTGTTATACTTAAGTACTTAAGCTTAAAGTTGAAAAATAACACTTTGATTTACATTGCATTGGTCATGACATGAATCATATAATACTGCATTATAGTAGAATGCTTTAAACTTTTTAATCTTTTCAATGACTTTAGAGAGAGAAAATGAAAATAGGATAAGGGTTTCTCTTCCCTCTCTACCCCATCTTCTAAAACACTGCCTTGACTCTATCTGATAATATATTAATTATGTTACATCTTATTTTATATCCTAATATGCTTTCCACTAGACCAAAAAGTACTTAAAGAAGATTTTAAATATTTGATTTCTAATATCATCCCCCAGTTTTTTCCCTAGCATAATCTCTGTTACACTATAAAAGAACATTAACTTCACCATTTTTATTTCTCAAATAGTTCTTGAACATTGGCCATGTGACAGATTGTTCTCGGTGATGGGAATAAGACCATGCATGATTCTTCAATTGTTTCTAACCTCATAAAACCTTAATTTTATTGTGAGAGGAAACATGCCATGAATAGACAGAATGTATGGTAAAGTATCTATTAAAAGTACTATATACAAAATACAGCAAGTAAAGAGCAATCATGATACAACTGCATGCAAACAATAGTTTTGTTGATCTTGGTAGGCATTAGAGCTGAAAACGGAATCCTGGGCTTCTGTTGTAAACATACATAAATGAGAAATGGAGATACAACAAGATGAATCTTGGTGGCCTCAAGGAAGATAGCAATGATAAGACTGAGTATATTGAGAGTTGACAGAAGCTGTTTAGAGACTTCCAGAATTATAGAGATTCTTGTCATTCCTGAAAACACTGAAATAAAAGCCTTGAAACAATTGCAGTTCCTTATTTTCCTCTCAACTTGCTGTCAGGGGCAAGATGGCATTTTAACCAGAGTCCATGAACAGATTGAACTGGTTGTTTCTGTCATGCATTTTCAGGCATGTTTTTATATTTCATCTTCCTTTTTCACTCAAGTAAAAAAGTTCGATGATATGTGGACAGCCCAATAAAATGTTCTTTCTTAAAGCCCCTAGGTACTTCTTCATTTGCTCTCTTCACACAGTATGAAATTTCTGCCTTATTAATTTCTAGAGAAAAGATTTTAAAAGTCCATTTCAAAAGCTCCTTTGAAGGATGTTCATGCTGTGTTGATTTACCTTTGATTTCTCTTTTACATCCCAACCAGATAATCATCATAACTATATTGCTCATCATATCCATATTGATATTTATTTATGACTTGTCGGTGATCTTTGCTCAGCTCTAATAGCTATAAAATTTTCATTAAAAGAGAAATATTCAGAACTTCCAGTCCCTTTTTTAATAGCTATATTACTTGAATCTTCCTTAAAATGAATAGGATACAGCGAGGTATCAGTTGATTCAAGTCTGGTCTTGGAGCTCTAGTTACTAAGTGAAGGTGTGTGCATCTTTTCAAACTTGCTTTCTTCTTCTGAAATCTAGGATGGTTAATTATATTGAGAACAGACTTTATACAATATATTTTGATTATGGCTCCCACTCCCCGACCCCACCCAGATCCGCCCCAGCTCTCCCCTGAATCCACATTCTTTCTTCCTCATTAGAAAACAAACAGGCAATATTATAAAAAGAAAAAATGAAGAGAAAAAAACAAACAAATCTTAATAGTACATAACAAACAAATGAAGACAAAAACAAGGAGCCATATAAAATGAACATGAAAAATATACAGATGCAGAGACACACACATGGATAAACACAGCAACCCCATAGAGCAAATCTCAAAAACACATAGGGTTGGAAGAAAAGAAAAAAGTCCAAAATATCCAGACAAAGCTTTATGAGACCAAAAACTCCAACATTACCATTGAGTTCATTTTGTGTTAGCCATCTACTGCTAGGCACAGGACCTGGCCTTAAGAATCGTTTGTACAATTGGTATGTACTTGCTATAGTTTTATTCTGGGACTATATTAGGCATCTTATTTATCATTTAAATTGTTAAAGGAATACAATACATTTGCCACTTTAGTTATTTTAGATGTAGAATAGACTGATATTAACTATAAGTACATTATAATGTAAAGTTTTCTAGTCTTTCATCTTTCCACTCTCTGTCAGTTGAGTGAAAACTTCATGCTTCCTCTGTCTCAACTCCCTGTCAACAACTATTCTACTTTATGGTTTTGAGACTGCCACTATTTTATGTGTCTCATATATATAAATATATATATATTTGGTTTTTCGAGACAGGTTTCTCTGTGTTGCTATGGAACCTATCCTGGCACTCTCTCTGGAGACCAGGCTGGCATCAAACTCACAGAGATCCACCTGCCCCTGCCTCCTGAGTGCTGGGATTAAAGGTGTGTGCCACCAACGCCCTGCTCTCATACTTTCAAACTGGGGATGCCCACCATACATATGCAGAAGAGATATTTTGATCATATGACAATTTTATTTTTACCTAAAAATCATACTATTTTTCAAGTTGATATACTGTTTTGTATACTGATATTATCTATATTGTTGAAGGGTTCCAATTGTCTTACATTCTTACCAAAACTTGTCTTCCATTACATTGATGGTATTATAATATATATGCACAAAGCTATGCTGTACCTGACTTCACAAAAATGTACTCTGAATATGTAAACACATATTATCCTGAACAGATTAGTAATAAGTGATTTCAAGTGCATAAAGTTAATAAGAAGGGTCAATAAGGACCTTGATTATGCTTGGAATGTGGGGGAGAAATAGAGAGAGATATAGGTAGGTACAGGTGATTTGTTGAGTTAAATTGAAAAATAATGTAGGGTTTCATTAGGAATGGTATGGAGGGCAAATAGGGATAAAGAGGGAAAGAGAACAGAAAAAATAATATCACTATCTTAAAAACACATAAGTAACCATATTATTACCTACCAAAAAATAGCAACAGTACACATAAATCCATGTATATATTGCCATATATACTTTAAATGGGATTTTGTTATCTGGGCTAACAATGCTGTCTTCAAGAGCCAAAGAACTTCTAACAAAAGTGAGCAAAGAAAACTCTAACACCAGGAATGAGAAGCTCTCTTTTGAGAGTCAAGGTTATCCAAGAAAATTCCAAATCATTATACACTATTGATAGTGTCCTAAATTACCCCAAGAGGTAGAAGTAAGATCCTTTTGCTGAAAGGGCCATGGACTTTAAGAAATTGTCCAGGGGGACCTTGAGATAAGTCTGACCCAAATGCAACCTTCCTAAAGAGAAGCCTTCATGTTATTAGATGGAACCATGGAAGCTTCTAAAGCAGGGATGTAGACAACAGTGATGGTGTCTGCAAATCATAACAACACTTAGTATGGTAGGATATTTCTAAGGGTACAATAGTGGCACCTATACCTTGGCAGCAACCAAGAGCTTTCTAATTTTAATGAACACCTCCTTAGCAAGAGAAAGACCATGCCTCATACTGGAAATGTAGCCATTTTCTCAGGGTTAGTGAATTCATTAATCTTGGAGGAGAACCTACAGCCAACACACTACTAAATTAGGATAGTCACAACTGCATTCTAAATATTTTTCCTTACATCCACATATAACTTCTCAATAGAAAACCACAACCAATGTGACTGCAGAGCTCTTTAATCCAGTTCCAATTGATATATCTACAGTACACCCCCCACACTTTAGTATCAGGTAACATTGTGGGAAAGGGGGTAGAAAGATTGTTAGAGCTAGTAGACACGGAGTTCACTGTGAGAATGTCTCCTAAAAATTTCAGAATCTACATCCATAAGTTCTCAACAATATGACTGACTCAACAACATAAACCAAACAAAGATGACAACAATGGACACACTTATTTGGATAGAGGAAATTCCAAGAATCCTCTAAACTAAACAAAGCACTACAGACAACCAAGGAATACTGAGAGTGGAAGAAATAGTCCACCCAGAGAAAAGAATACAATTGGTTATCTGAAAACCAGAGGGTCAGTCCTGGAAATATGTATATGCAAGTGACATTGTATAAACTGAGCATGTTATATTTATATATTTAGGAATACACACACACACACACACACACACACACACACACACACACACACACATGCACACACACCACAATAATTAATGAAAAACACCTATGGATTTGGCAGAGACCAAGGAAGTTTATATGAGAGATTTAGGAAAAGAGAAAGCAAAGGTAAACATAGTGCAATTATATTATATTCTCAAAAAGTAAAAGAAATATCAAAAGAATTAATTTGCATAGTTAGTCATTTTGAAAGTTTATATAATTTTAAATGTATTTCACCACAGCACAAAGGATAAATATCATAATATCATTTTTCTGTAAAGGATAGACATTATCAAAATGTGACTGCAAAATTTTCCTGTTATAGGACTGGATAGTTTTCTGGAGTTTTATCTGGAGAGTATGAAGCTAGATCCCGAATTTTTTATTTTCATTTTATTCATTTATTTCTATACATCTTTATTGTGCTTCTTTAAGAACCCTCTCAGATTCTAAAAAAATGAATCTATGTACTAAGCAAACTAGAGAGTAAGATATACAGATAAAATAATGTGGAAAGTTAAGTGCAGAGGACATGAGGGAGCAGAAAGTTTGAGTCAGGGGACGAATACATGATAACAAGAATGGAGATATCATAATAGAGGGAGACATTTTTGGTTTACAGAGAAATAAGGCACTAGGGAAATGTCTGGAGATCTACAAAGATGACACCAGCTGACTGTCTCAGCAACAGAGGAGAGGCTAGCTTAAATGCCCTCCGCTGATTATGCGATTGATGACTGACTTATATGCCTTCCTATAGCCGTCATCCAGCAGCTGGTGGAAGTAGAAGCAGACACCCATAACTAATCACTGAACTGAACTGGAACCCAGATGCAGAGAAGGACCAGTAAAGACACAGAGGTCCAGACCAGGCTGGTGAAACCCACAGAAACAGCTGACCTGAACAAGGGAGAGCTCTTGATCCCCAGACTGATAGCTGGAAAACCTGCATGGAACTGATCCAGAACCCATGAATGTGGGAGTCAGTGAGGAGACCTTGGTAATCTGTGGGGCCTCTTGTAGATCAGTACTTATTCCTAGCATAGGAATGGACTTTGGGAGCCCATTCCACATAGAGGGATACTCCCTCATTCTAGACACATGGGGGAGGGCCTAGGCCCTATCCCAAAAGGATAGACTCTGAAGTCCACCATGGAAGGACTCACCCTTCCTGGGGAGCAGAAATCATATGGAATAGGTAAGGTGTTAGTTGGGGCAGGGGAGGAAGGAGGAAGAGGGAACTGGCATTGGCATGTAAAACAATCTTGTTTTTAATTTAAATTTAAAAATTCAGTAAAACAAAAAGAAAATGCAGTTCTAGTCACCACCTCTCAATATCCTAAAATCAAAAACAAAAGAAAAAACTAGAAAATATGTAATTACTCTGGATCTTGCTGGTTTTTTTTTTTTAATGAGAGGAGGTCCTGTGGATGAATGAAATACATATTCTCTATAGTTTTCTTAATTTAAATACCAGTGATCACAGATATATATTTTGGCTATGTGACAGATTATTTTCCAATGATCTGTCTTCCATTCACCTGATGATTTATTGTAACTCAAGTACTGTTTCCCTATTTTAGTGATAGTAAGGTTACCTACCCTGGCTAGGTAACTTTAGATGCCAAGTCTTCATTTGTGATTTATTTAATTAACAGTTACCATAAGCTTTAAGCTCTGTCTTCTCAGATTTAGTTACTGGTAAATGATTTAAAAGTTGAAGTTTTCTAACTTAAATAATTTATTTAGAGCCTCAGGAAAGCTTTGACTATATCCAGCATTAATGATTCTTCATATTTTTCTGGTCTATATTTTATATTCTCTAGTAAAAAAGGGAAAATATTTCTCTTTGATGATTCAGAACAATTTGGAAGAATATGTTATATTGGAATTAAAATTGCTATGGTAAAGCTCTTCAGGATAGGAGAGATCAGAGTGATTATTCAAAGGGAAATAATCTCATGACTTACAAGTGCAAATTATTGGGAAGATTTATTTAAAATAAGAGAAATGTCCATGGTGAGAGATGAGTGGATTCAAGGTAAAAATAAGAGGAAACAAATAAATAGTGTAAACAAAATTAATAGAGGCAGAACAATATTCACAATTAAATTAAATAAGAGTCTTCACTCTCTTCACTCCTAAATACCCCTTCACTCCTCCAGCTTCTCCAGAAGTGACAGATTTTGCTGACTGGAGTTGATTTTCTGTTGATTTTAAGAGCCCAGAGCACTGTGAGCCAACCAATTTGAGATATCACATTCAGAGAAAGCTACTTATTTCTAGACGTGAGCAGAAAATGCCACTAATATTATATATATATAATATATATATATATATATATATATATATATATATTTTAGCAATGAGATATGTGCTGTGGAAAAATAAAAATAATCCTTTACTCACTATGCAAAAGGCTGATGAATTAAAAAGCAAGAATGTAGGAAAAATTAATGTTCACAGTAGGAAAATATTAAATATGTGGGAAGAACTACAATGGAGTTATGGAGTGTGTGTGTGCGCACGTGTGTGTGTGTGTGTGTGTGTGTGTGTGTGTGTGTGTGTGTGTGTGTGTGTTTCTGGAAGGATTACCATTTGTAATGGAATTTTGAAATTAGAGGAAACTTCAAAGATGGAAGAAGACCCAAAAGCAAAATGGATTAAATTGGAAGAGGGAAGTAATAGCACTGTATGTACTTTCAATTGACCCAAAAGTATCTGGGGAGAAATGATGCAGTTAAATTGCACCAAGTAGGGTGTATATGTAACGGGAACCATCAACTACAGGCTAACAACTGGCTGCATTCAAGGAAAATGGGATCAAAATAATGGATCTTATGGATATGAAACAGACAAAACTATGTATCATGAATTATGTAGCTAAATAAGAAGGGTTCAAACTTGATACTTGACCTTGACTGGCTGAAAGAACACTTGAAATGGAGAGAAACAGGGATGAGTGTTGTCTTTTATTTAAAATGGAAAGTCTGAGTCAGCTCTGTCTATAAAAGAAAATACTGTTCTTGTCACACTTGCAACACCAAATGTGAATGCTTTCCATGCTAACCAGTTCTCTCATTGTCTGGAGACACCATCTGGGTGTCCTACTACTTAATTCAAAGCCAACACTAACTAACAAGAGTTAGCTTATATCTCACTTTTAAGGACTTAGTCCAGGAGACTGATATCCACTTCAAGCACTGAATGTAAAGGGTCTCCAGATTTTCTGAATTGTCTACAAATTGACAGTTTCCTTGAATTTTTCTTCAGATGCAATAATTTTCTATATTGGCACATAATACTCAAGGAAACGCAGCTTAGTTTCCCCAGGGTATTATGCAGCATGTTTTGACTTATATGTGAACAAACAGATGATGAATTTGATAAAATAAGATCCAGAATGGTCCTGAGCACAGGAGCATCTGTTCCTGTGAAGCAGAAGAGCAGTATTCTGTTAGTGCCTCTAAGATTTCATCATCCTGAAAGCCCTTAAGATCTGATAGTTTAGGGATACTCAGAGGATCTATGATATAGTGATATTAATTAAATCATTGGCCATCTGTCCTTAATATAATCTTCTTTCCTTCTCCTTCACCTGAGGACCAGTAAGTTCACATGGATGATTCCATTTCCAACCTGAATCTACCTGAGAGTTACCATGAGTTTTCATATATATATATATATATATATATATATATATAATATATATATATATATAATTTTTCTCCATTTTTTATTTTAAATTAGAAACAAGATTGTTTTACATGTCAAGCCAAGCTCCCTCTTCCTCCCCTCCTCCCTGAGCTAACACTAACACCCTCCTATCACATACCATAGTGAGAGTGAGGTCTTCCATGGGGCCTCTTCAAAGTGTGCCATATCCTTTGTGAAAGGGCATAGGGCCTCCTCCTGTGTGTCTAGGCTAAGGGAATATCCCACCATGTGAAATGGGCTCCCAAAGTCCATTCCTATGCTAGGGACAAGTACTGATCTACTATAACAGGCCCCATAGATTTCTGAGGCCTCCTCACTGATGCCCACATTCTTGAGGTCTGGATCAGTTCTATACTGGTTTCCCAGTGATCAGTCTGTGGACCAAGAGCACTCCCTTATTCAGGTCAGCTGTTTTTGCGGGTTTCACCAGCCTGGTCTTGACCACTTTGCTCATCATTACTCCTTCTCTGCAATTGGATTCCAGTTCAGTTCAGTGTTTAGCTGTGGGTGTGTGCTTCTACTTCCATCAGCTGCTGGATGAAGATTCTAGGATAACATATAAGTTATTCATCAATCTCATTATCAGGGGAGGGAATTTAAGGTAGCCTCTCCACTGTTGCTTAGATTGTTAGTTGGTGTCATCCTTGTAGATCTCTGGACAGTTTCATCTCTGCCTGTTTTCTCTTTAAACCTATAATGGCTCCGTCTCTTATGGCATCTCTTATTTTGCTCTCCTCTATTCTTCCCTCTACATAACCTTCCTGGTACCTGATGTCCTCCTTGTCTCTCCTCTTCTCCCAGCTCCCTCTCCCCTCCCCTCATGCTCTCAATTTGCATAGGAGATCCTGTTCCTTTCCCCTTCTCTGGGGGACAATTTATGTCTCACTTGGAGTCCTCCTTGTTTCCTAGTTTCTCTGGTGGTGTGGATTGTAGTCTGGTAATCCTTTGCTCTTTGTGTAAAATCCATGTATGAATGAGTACATACCATGTTTGTCTATTTGTGACTGGGTTACCTAGCTGAAAATTGTTTCTTCTAGTTCCATCCATTTGCCTGTGAATTTCAAGATTCCATGTTTTTTCCCAGTGAGTAGTACTCCATTGTTTAAATGTACCACATTTTATCTATCCATTCTTCAGTTGAGGGGCATCTACATTTCTTCCAGGTTCTGGTTATTACAAATAATGCTCATATGAACACAGTTGAAAAAATGCCCTTGTTGTATGAATGTGCTTCTTTTGGGTATATGTCTAAGAGTGAAATTGCTGGATCTTGTGGTAGACTGATTCCCATTTTCCTAAGGAATCTCCATACTGATTTCCAAAGTGGCTATACAAGTTGGCACCACCAGTGGAGGATTGTTCCTCTTTCTCCACGTCCTCTCCAGCATAAGTTATCATTGGTGTCTTTGATTTGAGCCATTCTGATGGGAGTAAGATGGTATCTTAGAGTTGTTTTGATTTGCATTTCCCTGGTGGCAAAGGATTTTGAAAAATTTTTTGTGTGTCTTTCAGCCATTTTGTATTCCTGTATTGAGAATTCTCTGTTTAGTCTCTCACCCACTTTTTAATAGGATTGTTTGGTGTTTTGGGATATAGCTTCTTAAGTCCTTTGTAAATTTTGGAGATCAGCCCTCTGTAAGATATGGGGTTGGTGAAGATCTTTTTGCATTCTGTGAGCTGCCATTTTGTTTTGTTGACTGTGTCCTTTGCCTTACAGAAGCTTCTCAGTTTCTTAATAGTGCAAATTCAGGTATACCTGAAAACAATTTACTATGGATAGCATAAAAGTAGATAACATTTATACCTCTATTAGTCAGAAAATTTCAAATTTTTGTAGGAGAGTGGCCCTTAGGAATGAGCAAAAGCCATCATTAGTATCTCTATCACAAACTTCTAGGTCCCAAGACTTTTATGCTCTTTATGTCACTAACCAGGAGCATAGAAAAATCTGTTTTTCTGACAGTATTGCAAGTTGCTATAATGGATCAGCATATAGACTGTGTGGTAGACATCTATTTGTTATAGTTCTGGAGGTTTAGAGTTCAAAATCAGAGTGCCATTGTAGTATGGTTCAGGTGTAGGCACTCCCTTTGTATAACACATTACTGTGCTTTTTCTGTCTTCTTTTATGATGGACATAAGATACTCACGTGTCTTTTCTTCTTGCTCTAATGTATTTATCTCATCATACAGACTCCAATCTTATAGCTTTATTTGAATATTATATTTTTTCTGTAAGTAAACCCCATCTCCTAATTCTAACACATTTGTTGGGGGCAGCAGTAAAATTCTCAACATCCTGATGTGGGGGTGCACAAATATTCATATGTAACATAGAAAAGGAAATGATATGTGGAGTTGTCCTCCTTTGTAGAGGCAAGATAATTTAAGGTTGAAAAGAATTTGCTTCTATACTCAATGATAGACTGGCAACAAATCTTCCTGAACCTATCTATATGTGGCACAAACACACAAGAAAACAGATACCGTGTCAACAAACTTCTGCTTACAATAAAAGACCTTAGCAAGAAAGGACAAGATGTATACAATGATTAAGTTTTAGTTCTGAAAGCCCCTGTGTGTAACACTTGTTTTTTAACTCTTAACAGTTTGTTGAGTATTGAAGAAAATATGGAAAGCAGTTCCTGCCTTCTTCGTAGTGAAATGAAAACAATATCTTTCTGTTCTCCAGGGATTTACAAATATTTTATCTTCAAGAAAGGTACTTTTCTAGTGAAGATAGTCACTGTAACACCTATTCTCAAATTACTGACTGGAGCACGAAATACCCAACATTATCCTAGGCAAGATTTCAGGGACAAAAATTACTTAGAATATAAATGCATCTCCTTTATTAGTCAACCATTTATTTATTGAATGCTTTTGTGAGTAACGCTCTTCCCTTACTCACCAAATATACAAAGATGAATCAAACATGTTCCAAGATGAACTAGAAGCTGGTGACTCAGATTTGCATAAAGTTTGATGAAGTATTTGAGTTATAGTTAGCTTCATATGGAAACCAAAGCAAAAGCTTCCTAATTTATCCATCTGTCTATGCACTCATTAACATTTCAGACAATGTTATTACGTGCCTCATAATAAGGAGCCAATAAAATGGAAAAAAATTGGACATTCACAGTGATGGGAGAATAGGGACTAAAGATGGGGACATGGAGAATAATATGTGAAATAAGCAAGTTGGCGAAGAAACACTGGAATCCCTCCCAGCCTGGATGTAAGCAACAGGCAGTGTATGCTTACAAAAACTCATGACAGAAAAACATGGGAGAGGTAGATGCTTTGTAAATGTCCTATAAAGGGTTGAAGTTTAAGGACCAGGGGGCAGATTCCTCTTTCCTGGTTTCCAGTCTGTCTACCCTCTTGGGAATACTTTTCTTTTCTTAATAAACTGTCTGTAGCTCTATTTCTAAGCATAAATCTTTGGTGCAATACTCTGTCACGTGAGATTGCAATGGGTTCAATGGGTATCAATGTTTGTCATGGACTTATATCTGTGGATATAACAGTGATAATCCAGTCAGGAGGTGAGATACATGCTATATTCTTATTTTCCCTTTCCTAATTTGCACTTGGAAATACTTAGGCAGCATTCTCTTTCTTTTTAAACCTTCAAGCTGTGCCTGGACTCTCTCTGTTACTCTAAAGAGAATGAACCCCATGTGTGGCAGAGTGAAGACACCTAGGCACATTACTAAAATGTATCTTTTAGTGACAGTTCAAATTTAATCTAAAATGTCCCACATTTGCAAGAAGCTACTCACAGCATGAAGGCCGAATACAGTGTCAGCTGGATCATGCTTTCAAGAGAAATATAGGCAAAAACAAGCAAAAAGTGGCACTGCAAATATGGTTGCTCAGAGTCCCCAAAGATGATGATCCCAGTGTTTATTTTTATACCATCAATCTTACTTCTAGCATCTTATCCATAAACTAGGAAGATGGAAACTTCAGACTCACATGTAGCTCCAGTAATTTGATCACTAGTAATGGGAAGGTTGACTTGGTACTTCCACCACATTTACATGCTAATCACTCTTGGTGTTTCCAAACTTACATATTCAATTGTCCCTATATTTTTAGTCCAGTTCTTATTAGCTACAAATATAGGAATTTTAATATCAAACTTCTAGTGCCAGATAAGCTTAGAAATAGGCAATCCTCAGATCTTAACTTATCCACCTTACCTCCAAACCCAATTGCCTAGTCTCATTGTCAGCCCTGTAGGAGACTGTAACCTTTGGCCTCTTTTCTTCCTCAGTCCCCATTCCCAGATGGTGACATACCTTAATTTTCTCCCTCCTGTAGACACCCATAACCACAATAAAGGCAATCTACTTTCCTGATTATCAACTCCCAAAACCAAGAAATACATTCTAAATGGAAATCCCAGTGCCCAAACCTTGAAGGATCCTAGATGCATTCTCTACTAGGCAATTCCCAGCCACTACACTCTCCTAAGAACCAGTAATGACATTAGAAACCAAGGAATGGAATACCCACTCAGTTAAGACAAGACCAGATATTAGCAACTAGAATTAATAATCTGAACCTTGGATGTATAGAAGAAATTAATAAATGCCTTAAAGAAATCTATGAACAAATAGGGGAATGAAAGAGGAAATATAATTTTTAAAAATTACCCAGACTGAATAAAAACTAAAAATGAAAAAACAGAATACTTGCCAATTCATGAAAACTGAAAAACTCACTATTGGATGTAAAATGGTTCAAGAAAGAACATAAGAAAGGAATTAAAAATTTTCTAGAATTGAGTGAAAATAAGAAACACAACATACCCAAACTTTTGAAATACAGTGAAGGCAGTTCTAAAAGGCTAGAGCATAGCAATAAGTGCCTACATAAAACATTGGAGTGATATCATATTAGCAATTTAATAAAACACTTGAAAGTTCTAGAAGAACTACCACCAAAAAGAGTATATTGAAAGAATCAAATTTCTGGGTGAAATTAGAAAAAGAAGAAACAAACAACGTAATGAATCAATGAAACAGAGAGTTTATTCTTTGATAAAAATCAACAAGATGGACAAATTTAGCCTTAAGTAAAACAGAGAGAGAAGATCCAAATTAGAGACAAAAGTGGAGCCCTAACAACAAACACTGAGGAAATTCAGAAAATCACAAAAACATACTTTAAAGACCTGTACTCTATCAAACTTGAAAATCTAAAAGAAATGAATTTCTTTATACATTCCATCTACAAATGCTAAATTAAGATCATATAAGTAATTTAAACAGACCAATACCCCCTAGTGAAAAAGAAGCACTAATTACAAATCTCCAGACTAGTATATTGCACAGCGACAAATGGTTCTAGCATAGAATTCTACCAGATATTAAAATAATAGTTGATGTCAACACTTCTTAAATTTACCCGGAAAGCAGAAACAGAAGGAACATTGTCCAATCCTTCTTAGGAGGTGACAGTTGCTCTGATACATAGGAGTAAGATCCAAGCAAAGAATGAGAATCACAAACCAATTTTCCATATGAAGATAGATAAAAATTCTCAACCTAATATATGTAAATAGAACACAAGAACACATCAAAAAGAAGATCAATCATGATCAATTTGGTTTCATCTTATTGATGGAGTGGTGGTTCAACATATGAAAGTTGATAAATGTAACCTACCATATAAACAGACTGCAATACAAAAACCACATAATCATTTCATTAGGTGCAAAAAAATCCCTTCGTAATATACAACACTCATTCATGAAAAAATTCCTGAGAGATTATGGAATAAAATAAATGCACTAAAGGCAATTACAGCAAACCCACAGTTGACATCAAACTAAATGTACAAAAATTTAAAGGATTTCCACTACAAGGAACAAGGAAAGGTTGTCCACACCCTCTGTACCTATTCAGTATAGTACTTGAATTCTTAGCTGAAGAAAGAGTACAAATTCAAGACCTCAAGATTATACAATTAAAAAGGGAAGAAGAGAAACTATATTCATTAGCAGATGATATGATGTGTGTGTGACCCAAAATATTCTAGCAATAAACTTTACATCTGATAATCACTTTCAGTGAAGTAGCAGAATATGAAATTAACACAGAAAAATCTGAAGATTTGCTATATTCGTATGACAAATAGACTTACAAAGAAATAAAGGAAACAACACCTTTCACAATACACTCAAATCTATAAAATAGCCTGTGTCTCTTTAGCCAAGTGAAAGACTTGTATGAAAAAAAATAAGACTTTGACTGAAGAAATTGAAGATAATATCAGAAGATGGAAAGATCTCTCATGCTCATGGATCAGTGGGATTAACAAAATAGCAACAGTCATTTTACTGAAAACACTTTATACATTCAATGCAATTCCCATCAACATTCCAGCACAATTCCTCATAGGACTTGAAAGGGCATTTTTGACTTTCATATGAAAACACTTAAACAGCCTTGAATAATCAAAGAACTTTCAGAGTTATCACCATCCAGGATCTCAAATTGTATTACAAATCTGTGATAGAATAAACAATATAGTATTGGTAGAAAATAGACACAGTGATCAATGGAATCAAATATAAGACCAAGACAAAATTCATAGCACTTATGCACACCTGATTTTTTAAATAAGGAAGTCTGAAATACACAGTAGAAAAAGATACAATCTTCAAAATTGATACTGGTCAAATAGGAGGCCTCCATATAGAAGAATTCAAATAAATTTGTGTTTCTTGACCTGTTCAAAACTCAGGTGAAATGGATCAAAGACCTCAACATAAAGACAGACAATCTCAATATGAGAATGCATGGAATAATGAATTCATTGGCACAAGAGAATATTTTCTGAACAGACCACCAATAGCACAGGTACTAAGATGAAAAATCAATAAATGGGACCTCATCGAACTTAAAAGCTGCTGTATGGCAGGCTACATAATGTATAAAAAATAAAAATCTTTATTTTTGTTGTTGTTTTGAGACAGTTTCTCTGTGGTTTTGGAGACTTTCCTGGAACTAACTCTTTTTTTCAAGACAGGGTTTCTCTGTATAGTTTTGGTATCCTGGCACTCGCTCTGGAGACCATGCTGGCCTCGAACTCACAGAGATCCGCCTGCCTCTGCCTCCCAAGTGCTGGGATTAAAGGCATGTGCAGTCAACCCCTGGGGAACTAACTCTTATATACCAAGCTGGTCTTCAACTCACAGAGATCCACCTGCATCTGCATCCTGAGTGCTCGGATTAAAGGCATGCACCACCACTGCCTGGTATGAAGTAATCTTTACCAAGCATACATCCAACTAGAGGACTAATGTCCAAATTATGTAAAGAACTCAAAAAATAGAAAACCAAGAAAACAACTCAAGTAAAATCAAGGTACACATTTATACAGAGAATTCTCAAAGGGGGACATTCTAGTGACTAAGGAAAACTTAAAGAAATATTCAAGATCCTTAATCATCAGGGAAATCCAAATCAAAACTACTTGATATTTTATCTTATACCAGTATAAGGGAAATATTAATACATATCTTCCAAAGTCATAAATAATTTACATGTGATTTTAATATTTATGATTTTATGTTTATGAATGTTTTCTTGTATGTATGTATGTATGTATGTATGTATGTTTGTTTGTTTGTTTGTATGTGAACCACATGCATGCCTGAGGCAAGATGATGTCACATACCTTGAAACAGGAGCTACAGTCAGTTCTGAGCCATATAGGAGGAGATGTTGGATCCCCTGGAATGGGTTATGGACAATTGTGAACTATCATTTTAGTGCTGTAAATAGAAGAGAGACAGCAAATGCACTTAATCATGAGCCATTTTCCAAGCCCCACATATAGAATTCAAAGATTCCCAACACATATTAAGGGTTTTATGAGAAAAAAAAGTTAATTGGTAGTTTGAAACTATAGAGAATCAAATTCATGTCACACTATCAGCACATATTCATCTTCCTAGAAAATTCATATATATCCTCTAGTTAATCTAATGTGCTATTTGAATGATTTTGTAAATGTTTTCAAAAATAATGTTTAAGAAATATGATTTTGATAGAGGTATGAATGGAAGATTGTTATCTTTTATTATAAGCCATTCTGCAAAGTTTGGGGTTTTTAAACGACATACATTTATTAATATGATAAAATAAAATAAAAAATTAGTTTGTCTATATTTGACTAAATGCAACTGCCAACTGTCACCCAACTAGAGATTTTTCTTTTCAGTATCAAAAAGGAATATGAAAATAAAATAAGCAGTTCATTTAAGCATTTCAATAAGGCAGTCTCATATGATGATAAACAAATTAGACTATTAAGCTCTATCATCCAATTATTATATAAGTAAGTGGAGGTGGTTATTCCATTTACATTTTA
Source organism: Cricetulus griseus (assembly GCF_003668045.3). Classification (NCBI taxonomy): domain Eukaryota; kingdom Metazoa; phylum Chordata; class Mammalia; order Rodentia; family Cricetidae; genus Cricetulus; species Cricetulus griseus. Next base: position 72,080,513 of record NC_048595.1, read on the forward strand.
GTGATTTACATTTCTCTTGTGTCTACTTTAGAAATTGACTTCGCTTCAACAGCCCTTATCTTTCATCCACTCATTTCAAGATTTCCCCAGGACTAACTGTGAAGGTCATGGGAGTCACTTAACAGAACTGCCTTGTCACATTGTTTTTCCACCTAGTGGACAAATTCAGACACTCATGAAAGTCAAAAGATGGTTATACTAACATAAGTCCCAATACTCTTATCCTGAACACATTCAGTGTCTAGAAAACCAAAGCATGATTTAGGGAAAATGTTGCCCTCTCTATTATATAATGACATGAATTGTAAAATAGCAACTAGAAATATTAGGAAGGGAACTCAGAAAAAGTAATGTGCTTTATGTAATTAGGTGATTGACAAAAAAAGCAGTGACTGTTTGGTAATTTTAAAAAACTTCCTTAAAACTATGAAGAATAAAAGCCATGATCATTAAATTACTGATTCGATCATGAAAAATATTTTAATGTATTCATTTAACTATGCTCCAAGGAAAAGCTGTAGACAACGTTACTATGGGTATGAGAAAAAGTTAATAATTGCAGGACTAAAGTCTTTATAATGGTTTCCCAAAAACAATTTCATTTTTAAATTTCATTTTTAAAATATTTACTCAGCACTAATTCAATCTGGAGTGCAATGGCAATTTGAAGAAACTATATTTTAAATAACTTTATTATATATACATATATATTAGATTTTAAAAGTTTAATATAATTATATCATTTTCCCCTTCCCTTTCCTCCCATTAAACACTCTCATTTACTCCCCATGCTGCTCTTTCTCAAATTATGACTTCATTTTCTTTAATTCTAAGTGTATGTAAATTCCTAAATACATAAATACAGCCTGCTCAGTTTCTATAATACTACTCAATTATAAAATGTTTTCAAAGCTGACCATTCGATATTGCACAACAAATTGGTGATTTATTCCCTTTAACACAGAAAATGAAAACCCAGAGACAGATATTTAGGGTTTAAGATTAAAGCTGAAGATCAGAGAAGCGAAGCAGGAAAACCAGTAGATCTTACCACTACCACCCTGAAATGGAACTCCTGTCTCCATGAATCCTCAGTGGCAATGGCTCTGAAATCCTGCCTCCTCTTGGCTTATAGTCTCTTATATGCCCTCTGAGACCCTAAGATTATTTTCCTTCTGTCAATATTTATTAGCTATCTATAGTTCTTTGTCTAGAACTTAGACATCATGATCATTCCTGCTTTCATATTAACATAAGTATTAGTGTCTATTATGTTTAGGCAGTTGTGTTGGTAAGATGTCATGGGAGCTGCTTCTCTGACATTTCTAGGAGACAAAATCTTATAGAAAACTTCCTGTTCCTCTGGCTCTTATATCCTACTGACCAATTGTCCACAATGGTAGAGGAGTTGTATTGCAGATCAGTTTGGACTGGGCTCCACAACTCTGCATGTTGATTCATTGTGACTTTCTGTAATGATTTTTGTCTGCTGAAAATAGAAGTTTCCTTGATGAGGAGTGAAAACTATATTAAACTGTGGGTATAAGGACAAATATTTAGATGTAGTTAGGGATTATGGGGACTTATTAGGTGATGGTGTAGTTGTAGGCTCTCCTCCAAGATCCATGAATTTACTTAGCCTATGTACTTGACTGTGTTTGGAGTACCAGCAACAATAACCCTCATCTTATGTAGTCATAAGCCCAATTAGAGAGCTGTTGGTTACATTAGAGTATGTATACCACTACTGTACCCTTAGGATTATCATACCATAGTGACCATTGTTGTTATACATAAACATAGCTGGTTAGGGTTGTTGAATGTTCCTTCCTTTGGAAGCTCACATAAAGTATTTTGATACCAAGAATGCTGATCATAGGTAGAGAGGCTTTCATGTAAGACACTGTTCAAAGTCCTCTGAACTTTGTGTCTGAAGTACATAGTGTCTTTGACAAGAGGGACCTAAAATTCAACCTCTGCCAAACACGGTAGGGCAATCAAAGTAGGCTATAATGTTTTGGGAATCTACTGAACAACCTTTATCAACAACTAAAAAGAGGGCTTCTCAGGTCTGATGTTGTTTTTCTTATATGAACTATAGGTCTTTGGTAGACCATTGTCAGTCCATATGAGAAGATTTTATTTCAACTATGCACACATATTTATAAATAGATGTATTTTGTAATAAAGGAAATTCTAGGTAATCCATAATGCAATTTCTTAAGAGTTTTACAAAATCCTTATATATATTTTACTCTCCTGCCTTCTGAATTTATCTACCATGATTTCATAATTAGAACCCTCACAGTTTTTTCTTATTTCCCCCTCTATATCACCTATGATCTTCTATTCCTCACTCAACTTGTCATTCTCCCATTGAAATGGTCTTTTAACTTTCCCAGGTTTTAATTACTCTAAGATATAGATTTACATCAGAAGATTTGGAGCTAGAGCATCAGATGAGAGAGAATATACTCTATTTGTTTTTTGTGGGTAGAGGTTGCCTGACTCTATGTGATTTTTTAAGCTGCAACTGTTTACACGAAAAGTTCATTTAATTTTTCTTTATAGGTGACTATTATTCCATAGTGTATTTATACCACATTTTCATCACACATTGATCAGAATATTTAGGTGGTTTCATTTCCTAGCTCTCCTGAGTAGAGTTGCAATGAATACATCTGAACCAAATACCTATGGAACAAGACCTCAAGTCATTGGGTGTATGCAAAAATAGTGCTTTGGCTGTATCATTTGCTAGACTTAGTTTCAGATTTCTGAGGATTCTCCACTCTGATTACTACAGTAGCTAAACCAGTTTGGAATCCACCCAACTAGAGCCAATGAGAGTTACTTTGTTCCCACATTCTCTACAGAATTTGTTCTTTGTTTTGTTGATATTTGTCATTCTTAATGTAGTAACAAGGAAGTACAACTATTTTCATTTCCATTTTCCTTATTGTTAGGAATAAATATAACTTTTTGTTATACTTGTTACACATTTTAATTATTATTTGTGGACTCTGTTCTGACTCAAAGACATATGTTAAATGGGTTATTTATTTTGAACTCTTTACTTTTGAGTTCTTTAAGTATTATAGATATTAATCCTCTGACTCAATCAATTTCACCTGGCATAGATAGTCTCTCTGTGGGCTTTTTCACTCAATCAATCAAAGGTTTCTTTAGCAGTGGAGATTTTTAGCTTTATGAGGTTTCACTTCTCAATTGTTGTCATTAACTCTTTGACAAAAGCAGTCCTATTTAGAAAATTCTTTCATACACCAATAACAACTAAGGTGTTGTGTGGATTTCCTCTAGAAATTTCAGTGTTTCAGATTGCACATTTAGATATTCAATCTACTTGCAATTAGAGTTTGTGTGAGGTGATAGACATGGGGTCTTTTACATTATTCTAAATATGAACATCCAGTTGTATCAGGCTTTCTCTGGGCCACGAACCAGAGAACCAGCTCTCAATTTATCACATGGAGACTTATAATTACTTATGAATGCTCGGTCTTATGCTTGTCCCACCAACTTTTAGAACATAATTTAACCTGTTTCTCTTCATTTTGTCTTTACACTATTTCCTTTTCATTCTGTGTGCTATTCAATGTCTGGCTGTCTAGAAGCTGGCCAGCTGGCCCTGGGCTTCTCCCTTTTTGTCTCCAACATTCTCTATTCTTTCTCAAGCCTAGATTACATCTCCTACTTATTGTCTCTTCCCAACAGCTCCACATATCCTTCTAATGCCCAGCTATTGGCAATTCAACATTTTATTTGACCAGTAATGTGTCTTAGATTGGCAAAGCAAAAATCTTTACATCATCAAGCAAATGCAGCATAAACAAATGTAACACATATTTAAAGTAATATTCTACAACATAAACAAATGTAACACATCTTTATTTTACATGCTTAAAGTAGTATCCCACAACATGTCTCTCATGTTGGCAAAATAAAAAGAAAGATTTTAACTTTAACATAGTAAAATTATATAGATTAAGAAAAATCATCAAGTAAGAATTTCAATTACAATATCCAAGTCTGTATTTGCTAAGTTCAGAGAAAATACTCCATTAGTTTTATTGTGGTAAGTCCAAAATTTTGTACCTAATTAGTCTTCTATCATAACTCAGAAAACTATAATTATCTAGTCTTCAACTCCATCAAAGACCCCGAACAGATATAATACTACCTGAGTAAAGAAAGTAAAGTGCAAGTCACTTCCTAAACTATAGAAATGACAGATACATTTGGCTGCCTGATCATTCACACATGATTCCTCTGCAATGTTGGGGAATTCATCTTCTGCCCACAGGCCTAGATGATCTAACAGACTTTCTGTGAATCAGGAATTTTGAAGGACTGTCCTTTCTAGCTATGGCAAAGTTGAACAGTCTTTTCTCTTTGCAGCCTTCTTGTCCAGTTTGTACAGCATACTGTCAGAAGTCAAGGAAAGGGTTGTTTTTTGCCCAGATGGCTAGCTTTGCCAAAATGAAAGCAAACTCATACGTTGGTTTTTTGATTCCCATGATCCTTTCTGAATTAAAATGGTGTTGCCAGGAGCAGATGTGTCTTACTGTCATGAGAAATCGTAGGTGATTAAACACCTTAAAAGCCGTATTTTGTAGGTTTATGAAGTGTTTAAAAACTGTCTATCCAAAATATATCTGTTTAACCTTGAGAAAATACCTAATATGACTACATATTTGATTATCATAGATAACTACTGACTGCATTTCTTAATTATGCATTATGTTTTTAAATGAGCTGCACAAGCACAATACCCCAAACAAGAGTAGAAATGCACATAGAGTATACAAAAATAACTTTAAATTTTTATCCATATGCCAAAATCCATATCAATGTAAAATATTAAAAGTCAATAGTTATTTTTTCATACTATATTCTTATATCCTCCTAATGATGATAAATATCCATAATCCAATAAATGACCGAAAAACATGTCTTTCGAACATGGGCACTGAGTTCTCTAGACTTCCCTTTGTTGTCTAAAGGTGATTGCTTCTTTAAGGGACAAAGAAAATTGAGAAAATGGCCAGCTCCTAGAAAAACTAGTTATAAAAATTGTTGCCCAGTGTCAGAACTGTTCCCATGCAGAGGGATCAGTATGTGTGTGTCTTGCCTTGTACTTTTTTCTGTTTTTTTTTAATGTCTGTAAGCAAGCTTTTCCCAACATTTTCCCTGATCAAACATCATCTCTATTAGCCTTGAAGGAAACCACAGTCTTTTATTTCTTTTTGTAAAAACAAAAGCATAACCTCTTCCCCAACACAATACATTTTCTGTGTTTCACTTTAGAGTGAAACTTCCCTATTGAATCTATGCTTGTTTAATTCAGTAGTCCTTTTTACAATCCAGTGTCTCTTTGTAGCTGTTATTTACTTATTATCATTTAAAAAATTGAAGTCAACACAACAGAATACATGATCCAATCTCCCTATGTATTTCTCATCTTTGCATGGCTTTCATCCTTAATACTACTTTAATCTCTCTTTAAAGACCTTATTATTTACATACTATTTATTTTTATGACTGTCTGTACCCATTTTCTTTTATTTCTTACCAATATGCATATTTGTAAACACACTGTAAACCTGTTCAGATGTTTTTTTTTTTTTTTCTGTCTGGACACGTCTTTATGAAGTATAGCCTTAAAATGCAAAGTTGCTTTGTGCTGGCAACTGCATCTGCCCTGCTCCAGTATATATATATATCCATTTAAAAATGATTCAGCAATAAGATATAGAATGACTGAGATAACATAAGACATAAGAGCATGTAAAGATGGTATAAGAACGACACAGAAGAATATAAAGAGTAAGGTGTTAAGATTTATTATTTCAAAAGAGATTGATTTATGTCACATTGCTGTGATGTTATCTAATTTAGAACCAAAACAAATCTTTCACTTAAAAATTCTTAGAAGATTATAACTACAAATATTACAAAGAATTGAATAGTAGCTACAATGGTTCCTAAGCCTGAGAAGTTTCAGAAAGGATAATTTGCAATAATATGATTAATCATCAAAAGAAGTTAATGATATACTGCTCATAGTATAATTATTTGCCTGGACTGACTCACATATTATCTAAAATATATTGAAATCACAAACTGCTGCCAGGCTAAGAACAGACTGGTATATTATGCTTGCTTAATCTGAAATGACTGTGGAATTCTAGGAATAGGAATATGGGGTTGATAGTGAAATCTATTCTCTCTGTATTTACATTTTAACTCTGAGCATGCTAGAAAAGTTTGCCCAGGACAAAATGATGTGATTTGTTTCTCTGGGAAAAGTATGAATGACTTTAAAATCTGTATAAATAAAAAAAATTCAGATTGCCAATGAATCAGATTTGCAAATCTCTTTTGGTGTCTGACTCAACCTTCCCATATTCTGATGTTTATATCCTCTCTGGTACCTATTCACTACTGGGGCTGAATCCTAGCAAGTATCTGTATTGTTGCAGACATGCATATTTTGCTTTTTGTTTTTACTAAAAATGTTGGCTGGCTATACTTAAGTGCTCTCTGTATGGCAGAGGCTCTTCAAGAAGTTTTGGCTTGTTTGTATTGTTCAGTTTCTCAGGCCCTATGTGGAAATATGTGCCAATGTTAGGTTACCAAAGTAGCAGGCTTTCTCTAGGTCAAGAACTGACTCCCAAATGATGACATAGAAATCTAAAGTTATGAATTTTCAGCCTTATCTTATATTTTTCATATTAGCTAATATAACTTAATTTAATCTTCATCCACATTTGCCTTGGGGCTTTTTAACTTTCTTTCATTCTGTGTATCCTACTTCATGTCTGACTAGGTGGTGACTGCCTGACTGCCTAACCCTGGGCATCTCTCTCTCCCCCTCCCTCCTTCCTTCCCCCCCTCTCTTTCTCTAATTCTCTACTCTCTCTGTCACCTAGATTTCTTCTTCTAGATATTCTCTCTGCACATCAGCACCATCAACCCCTCTACTATTAGCTGTTCAACTTTTTAGTAGACCTATCAGGTGTCTTAGGCAGATAAAACAACACACCTTTACATTGTTGAAGAAATGTGGCTTAAATAAATGTAACACCTTTATATAGTTAAAACAATATTCCACAAGAAAAAAAGTAACACATTTTAGACACTTAAGGTAACATTCCAAAACATCCAGCTTCTTGGCACTCTTTGTTGAAGCTACAATTTTTCCAATGTATGTTCTTGATATCTTTTTTGAATATTAAATCACTGAAATTATGAGTACTCATGTTTTGATCTTCAATTTTGTTCCATTTTTAACATATATTTTTGTGGCAGCAAAACATTGCTTTTATTACTATGACTGATATATCTTGAGTTCTGCAATGATTCCTTCCAGTACTGTTCTTTTAGAACATGATTGTTTTAGCTACCCAGAGTCTTTAGTAGTTACACATAAATTTTAATATAGTTTTTCTATTTCTTTGAAGAATGACATGCGAATTTTGATTACAATTGCATTGAATTTGTAAATGGCTATTTGTAGAATAGTCATTTTTACAATATGTGTAAGCATCTATGTGCTTAGGATGTCTTTTGATTTTCTAGTGTCTTCTCTATCTCTTTCTATAGAGGTTTAAAATTTTGATTGCAAAGCTGCTTCATTTTCTTATATAGATTTGTTCATAATTTATTTCCTTAGAGTCTGTTTTTAATGACAGTGTGCTCATGATCTCTTTCTACATTTGTTGTTGTTGTAGTACAAAGTAGTTATAGATTTGTCAAGATGATTCTGTATGCAGCCACATTGCTAAAATTATTTATTTCTCTATACCTTTTGTTGCAGAATTTTGGAATCTCTTATGCACAAGTTCATGCTATTTGCAAATAGAAATAATTCTACAACGGATTTTCCTATTTGTATCCTTTTAATTTTATTTCCTGTCATGGTTAACCAACTAGTACTTTGAGTACAATATATTTAAAATAACTGGGCATAGTGGTCAGATCTCTTTAGGTAATTCTTACACAATGACATTGCTTCAAGTTTTTTCTCATTTGTGATTATGTTGAGTGTGAGTTTTTCATACATAACTTTTATTTCAATGAGGCAAATTCTTCCCTTTATCATATATTCTCTTATGATAAGGGAATGTTGAATTTTGCAACTCTTTTTGTGCATCTCCTGGGATGATCATAAGATTTTTTTCCCTTTAATTTCATTATGTTGTTAACTACAATTTTGAATTGCCTGTGTTGAACCCATCATTGAATCTTAGGGATAATGGTGGATAATAAATATTCTTTTTATATGTCTGTATTTCTTTTGCAAGTATTTTGTTAAGAAATTTTGAATCAATGTTCATTGTGTATACTGGCCAGGGTTGTTTTTTAATTTTTTGTTTGTATCTTTACCTGATTCAAGGATTCGAGTGTCACTGACTTCATTATTTAAAATTTTTGAGTTTTTAATTATGATTCATTCTATCTTCTTTGATCTATTTATTTCTAGATATTAATTATTTAATCTGTATTTGTTTTATGAGGAACTAAATTTACTATTCAATTCATGAGCCAGATGAAAATCAAATTCACAAATGTGTCATCAGTATTAGTGATACTAATGGAAGACACAATGACATTCAATCTCCTCTTCAGTGTCAGAAGACAGACATTCAGGTAGGAATTACTGAAGTTGAGAACAGAATCTCATGCCACAGATGAAAAGTGACATTCAATAAGCACAATGTCTTTATAAGAAAAGGAATAAACCACTGTATGTGGCATTTAGAAGAAATGATAACATGAATATTGCTAGATATAAAATAATAAGGAAAATATGATAGGGCATAAGCAGGAGATATAACCAAGGAGCCCAGTTTTCTTTTACAGGCAATGACATTCAAAAAATTACAAATTAAATTTTGTTTGCAAACAAATGGCTGGAAGACATTTAAGGAATTGCTCAACATCATTAGCCATCTGAGAAAGTGAAATCAAAACAACTCTGAGGTACCATCTTACAACTATCAGAATGGATACGATCAAATGTTGGGATCCAGGCCCATGGGGTCTTTGTTAGTTACTTACCAGCATAACCACAGGCACCTTCTGTTTTTCTTAGCCTCATCCACTAACATCCTGTTATGAAACTTTCTTGTTACTGAAACAGTATGCCTTGCCCCCCATCCCCTTCTTACTTCATTGGCCGTGGGCAGGGGTTGTGGTTTCCTTGTTTATGATAGGGCTTGGGAGTGTGTTCTGCTAGCAGGTGATGTTTTTCCCATCTCCTCTTGTATATAAACTGCTGACTGCAATAAACAGATGGCATTCGCTTCTACCAAATGACCCAAGTTGTATCCTTCTTAATTCGAAGACTGTTACCTGGTCTGGTTCTTTGGTTGCTGGTGCTGGTGCCGGTGACAATCAAATATTATGATGACAGCTTATGCTGGAGAAGATATGGAATAAGGAGAACACTCCTCTATTGCTGGTGGGAGTGCAAATTTGAACAGACACTTTTGGAATCAGTATGGCAGTTTCTCACAAAATTAGGAACCACTCTACATCAAGACCAGTGATACCACTCTTGAGTATATAGCTAAAGGATCCACAATCATAACACATGAACATTAGCATAATTATGTTCATATCTGCATTGTTTGCAATAGCCAGAACGTAGAAACAACCTAGATGTTACTCAACCAAAGAATGGATAAGAAAATCTGATACATTTACACAACAGCATATTACTCAGCAGTAAAAAAAAAAAAAATGACATGAAATTTTCAAGCAAATGGATGTAACTAGAAAAAAGTACATCTTGAGTGAGGTAACTAAGACTCAAAACAGCAAACATGATACGTACTCACTCATAAGTGGATATTAGATGCAAAGAAAAAGATAACCAGTCTACAATCTATAACCCCAGAGAATCTAGGTAAAAAGAGGAGACCGTAAGAGGGACATACATGAAAGACTACAGGAAGGAAAAAAATTAAGATCTCCTGGGAAAACTGGGAGGAGAGTAGAAGGGAAGGGATGGGGGAAGGAAACACAAGCAATCAAGAAGACAGAAATGGGGGAGGGACTGAGCGAAGAGCAATGAAAGAGATATCTTGGTAGAGGTAGTCATTGTGGGTTTCGGCAGAAACTTGGTGCCAGAGAAATTCTCATGAATCTACAAGGATGACCCCTGCTAAGAATCCTAGCAATAGTGGTGAGGCTGTCAGAATGGGCCTTCACCTTTATTGGATTAGTGACTACCTAATTGGCATCATAAAACCTACATCTAGTGATTGATGGAAGCAGAGGCAGTGACTGACAACCAAGCACTGGGTTGAGCTGCTTCAGTTCAGTTGAAGAGAGGAAGGAGGGATCATATGAACAAAGAGGGTGAAGACCATGATAGAGAAAATCCCAGAGACAGCTGGCCAGAGATAAAGGTAGCTCATAGACTATGGACTGACAGCTGGGGAACCTACATGGTATCAAAGTAGACCCTCTAATATGGATGACAGTTATATGTGACTTTACCTTTTGGTGGGGGCTGGCAGTGGCACAGGGATCTATCCCAGGGACATGAGCTGTCTTTCGAACCCCATTCCATATGAAGGGATACCTTGTTTAGTCTTGATGCATGGGAGAGGCCATTCATCCTGCCTTAACTTGGTATGCCAGACTTTTCTGACTCCACAAGGAAAGCCTTACCCCCACTGAAAAGTGGATGGAGATGGGAAGGGTGGGAGTGGGCTTCTGAGAGAAGGGGAGGGAATGGGAACTGGGGTTAGTATGTAAAATAAAAATTTTTTAAATAAAAACACAACACAAAAATTGTTTTCAAATGATTACTTTGCAACAGGGTCAAAAATAGTTTTAATCAAGGCTATAATCAGTTACTTTGAAAAATGGTTACCTAAACAAGACATGCCTCACCTACAATGTCTAGTACCACCATAAAGAACACAAGAACACTACTTTTAATAAAAAATTAGGAAATAATCATAAGGTACATACAATTTTATAAAAATATTACAGGACTCTAGTGCATATGAGTGATAGTATTTAATTTTTTCTACAATTTTCTATTTCATTTTGTAGATTTAAGTGAGTGGGGGGAAGAATAGTGTCCTTCATCTGTTGATACTCTAAGCACATATTCAGTATAACTGTTAAGAAGCCCATTATTAAACAACATTCAGGTGAAAGGTATTGGTGTCTTGCATTAGGAGGGTGTTCATAACTACTTGGGAAATTAAATAGTAATTTAATCACTTAGTGATTAATTGCTAGTGGAAGGCTAAAAAAGGCAATGAAGTCAAGGATGATTTCTGAAGCTGTAGTTGGGCAAAGAGATGAAAAGTGCAATTTGTTACACAATAATTAGGAGAGGCCTATGTCTAAGAAGGATGTTTTATGATAATTTGATTCAGTGTCAGTAAATGGAAGCACCAAGTACTGCTCTTACCCAATTCTACAAGTCAGCTACAGGATTCATACTCTTTTTTTTTTTGGATTCATACTCTTTTGCTGAGCCCATGACACAGTACTTCAGATAAGGCCTATTTGCCTTCTGAGATCAACTACAGGCCCTTCATACAGTACCTTCTCAAAGGTACATAAACTAAGAGCCAAATTAGAAATTAAGACAATAGGAAAGGAAATTTGAGAAAATGTATCATTTTATAATAATTGCTTAATTACATTTTAAATAAAAACACTCAAGTCTTAATATCTATATTATACTTATGTTTATAATTTAGAATCTCACTCACTTTGTTTTCAGAAAAATAGAAAACTGTTAAAGAGCTGAAAATAAGTCAATAATAATTTAAAGTCAGTCTTGGAGTATAAATACAGTTTTTTAAAGGCAAAAAATTAACTTGATGCCATAATATACACTAGTAATTTCAGCAAACAAGAGGCTTATAGGAGGCCCAAACATAATGTGCAGCGTGGCTACATCATAATACACTATCTCAAAAAATAACAAACAAAAATAAAGATATTCACAAAACAAAAACCACTACCCAAAAGCAATAAAGGATTATAGCTGAAAAATGCTATATTGAGGTTATTATAACTCACAGATTGTGTATAGATTATGGAAAGAAAATGAAATGTACTCATTTAGTACATCATATTGAACTTGAAGATATTAAGTTCCAGAGAGGTAAAATCTCAGACTCGGGACCATAAATCCTGTGTGACAGATGCTAGGCAGGATTCATTGCTTCCAGACTCCCTGGTCAACACTATACTGTCTCCATACATACATTAGCACTCACACATTGGAACCCTAGCTGACAGATTCATTAGAAAAACAAACTACAGAAGTCAACCTCTAGTGTTAGAAGTAATTGTTAAAGATCATGTTCTTAACTTTCTATATACTACAGTTTAAAGACATTCTTTCATCTCCTTATTATGAGTAATCTCAGTCAACGATTGAAAATCTAACTATATACACATGGCATGAGAATTTTTTTCCATCATCAGTTTGAAGGTGGTTCAGAGAATATAATGAAATTATCAGTGAAGATAAGACTTCATTTAAAATAATTCAATATTCATGTATCCTAACTCACAAAGTGATAAATTAGGGCATATAATAGCAGACTTCCATATAGTCTGCTTTAAATAGCTTGCTTCATTAATACTTTCTAAATATTTATAGACCATTAAATATTTGACATGAACATTGGAGGTGGAAGGAACCTTAAAATTAGAGTGTTAAAATATTCAACTAACTGATAGAGAAGAAAATTTTAAAAATAAAGACTACTTAAATTACACTGTAAAACATTCCTAAATGCAGTCTTAGGTATCAAAATAATCTCATGAATTGAAAATGCGTCTTCCCAGCAGAAAGAGAAATGGAAAACTGATGGATTGATTCTTGTGTTATGTCCATCTCTAATTCAGCATGTGTGAATAAATATATTGGAAGAGCTCTGAGACACGTTCTAGCAACTAACTGAAACTGGATTTTTGTCTTCACTGTTGCAAAATTAGAACATAAAATTTCAAATAGAGTTATATTTGACACAGAGATGTGCTGATTTGATGATTTATTAAAATTCCCTCTGATGTGTTACATGTATTCACTCCCAGAATCTCACACTCTGAAACACTCCTACTCAGTAACATTCTTGCTCTCAAAAATTGTACTCCTCTGCTTTTGGCTTTGCTGATCTTATGCAACTTTTGGTCCAAAGAAACCAGATTCAATGTAGAACCATTTAGAAAATTTTCAAGTAGGAAGGGGAGGAGAAATTAAAACTACCTGACTATTCTATGTATATTTTTCACCTGATGGTTCTTTTTTATTTAAATTAGAAACAAGCTTGTTTTACATGTCAATCCCAGTTCACTCTCAGTCCCCTCCTCCCCTTCCTCCCACCACTGACCCCCTGTCCCGTCCTCTTTCTGTGCCCCATGGTGGGTGAGGCCTTCCTTGGGGAATCTTGAAATTCTGTCATATTATTTGGAGCAGGGCCTAGGCCCTCCCCTGTGTGTCTAGGCTGAGAGAGTATCCCTCTATGTGAAGTGGGCTCCCAAAATCCATTCGTGTTATAGCGATAAAATGCTAATCAACTACCAGAGGCCCCATAGATTTTCCAGACCTCCAAACTGACATCCACATTCAGGGGATCTGGATCATAAGTACTTGAAAGGAACAGGATAAACACACTTGAAGAAACAAACTGGCTAGAAATAAAGATCCTTAAAATTTAGTAATCCCTCATTTTATTTTCAAGGCAAAACAAAAAGAAGATAAGTTTTGGGCTATAAACTAGGAAGACCAAGCTGCCCAGTAGAGGAGGGAAGTTTTGGGCACATTTCATCATCAAAGAGAATAATAAAGCAAGACAGCCAGATGCCACACATAGTCTTTGAATGGACCTTGTATAAGAGAAAGAAACAGATACAATGACCCAGAAGATCGGCATATGGACAGACAAACAGAAGAAAGGCAGAAAGAATAAGAGAAAAACAGACAGAGACAAAAAAAGAAAGAGGGGAAAAGAAAAATGGTAAAAAGTAATTGATGTCAATGTGATTTGTGGAAACACTGATAAAACGTGAATATTGCTTTTATACTAGAGCACTATCACTGCATAAAGAGCAAATTCCTCACACTTGATAAACACAAAGAAGAAGAGACTGTCATTATTTTTCAGACACACATGTTAACATATCCAAGAGCCAGGCAGGCATAAAAGTACTCTTGCAATCCCAGAACTAGAAGACCAAGGCCAACTGAGCTGAACTGAGATCTTGAGAACATCTGGAATACATAGATATATACTAGCTTAAGAAAGAAAAAATGAATAGGAAAGGAGAAGAGGGAATGAAGGATTTTTTTCATAACTTATGATAATGGAATAAATACACACACAAAATGATAATGGAAAATACCACATATATAAATATTGGATTATTCTTAGAACTCTTCAATATGTTTGAATTTATTAAAGATAAATGTATTGAAAAAGCTTACAGCAGACAGATTTTTTGAAGTAATTAAGGGGCTTTTTTTTAAACACTACTAGTGGGAAGAAAATCACAACATATTTATACACAACTTTGTCCCTCCTCAAATGTATATAAAGCCATAAAAATAATGGGTAAATCAATGCATTAACATATGGTTAATCTTGACTGTCAACTTGACTGTATCTTCAATCAAGTAGAACCCAAGCTGTGAGGAATTTTCTTGATAAGATAATTTGAAGCAGCAGGAAGACTCACCATAAGTGTCGACAGCTTTTCTGTGGTAGCTCAAATGAAAAGACATAGAAGAGGAAAACTTTGATTTTTTTCCCTCCTTGCTCTCTCTCTTCCTGGCACATTCATTCATCCCATTTGCACAATATTCCTTTGCCCATAGTAAAATCAACTTCTTCAGGATTCTAATGTAGACTGAACTCCAATAGCTCTCAAGAAATCTACTAGGCTTTGGTGCCCAATAAGATCTAAGGAAAAATCCACACTCCTGAACTAAACAACTGAAAGAATTTAAAGCCTTTGTAGAGTAAGACAGCATTGTTACCTGTATTTAATTCGTGTGTGTGTGTGTGTGTGTGTGTGTGTGTGTGTGTGTGTGTGTGTGTATTCCCTGATTAGTTCTATTCTTCAGAGAACCCTATCTAATACAGTTGTATAGATTTTAATTGAAACTCTTAGTATAAAAATAATAGCTATGTCTCTGTCATTACTAGCTACATGATTTTGTGAAAATTAACCATTTCATGTCTCAATTCAATATCTATAAAATATGGATAATCGACTGTTAGCATCAGAAAAGTCTTGCTGGAGTCTTGCTGGAGTAAACCCACAGGATGCAAGAACATAAGGTATTATATTACAAATTGACTCCAGAGAAGCACTAAGTCAATTTTAAGTGCATTCTTTTTTTTCATTATTATTCATGTTCTTATTTCTCCTGAATTATTTTTATTTAAATTAAAAATAATCTTATTTTACATCTCAATCCCAGTTTGCACTCCCTCCCATTCTCCCATGTTCCTCACTAATCCTCCATTTCACCCCCATCCACTCCCTAGGGGATCATCAAAACCTGTCACATCATTTATGTCAGGATCTAGGCCTCTCCCCATCTTTCTAGGCTGAGATAGTATCACTCCATAAGGAATGGGCTCCCAAAGTCCTTACACTAGGGATAAACTTCTTTTAAAGTTTAACAATTATGGCTAAATTGTCTTAAGTGAAAGTAGATAATCAATTCCAACAAAAGAATATAAAACTACTGATCTATTACTTGTGTAAGCTATATGTTTCAAATTTAAATTCAAAATCTTTAAAGTAATTTTAAAAAAGGATACCAACAAATCAAAAACAAGTCATCTATTCCTGTTTTTGAAGGAATAGAAAACTTTTATATCACTAAAATATAAAATAATTAGCTTAGTAGCATATAATATTCTAGAACTAAAAAATGTCACCAAACAAGACTGCTACGAAAGATATTGTTACAGATTTTTCATTTCCCTGAGTAAAGCTATGAGGAGTGTCATTTAAAAATTCAATTAAAGTAGAAACTCCAAAATAAACAAAGTAAAAATAGTTAAGCTATATATTGTTCTAAAAATCAACTTCACTAATGACACAACATCTGATATCAACATAGTGCCACTAAATGTCCTTTCTGAAATATTTCTTCTCTTAGAGGGACTTAGAGAAAAATCAAAAGACAGAAAATTAATAGTGCTACAAACCATTCAGTTACCCCAAATGGAAATGTTCTATATTGCTTCTTGCACTAGATCTTAACAAAAAAAGTTGGGACATGCACAGCTTTCAGTAGCTATCTCCTTAAAAGTTTTGCCTTGGATGTCTATCCACCCTTACTCTAGTCTCAGTTTTATTAGACCAGAACAGGTAATTCAGGAATAAGAACTGAAAGTCAGAACTTCCTTGTTATGTATACATACATAACAGACGCATAGACATGTAGAGCTGTAGACACATACACACACACACACATACACACACACACACCTCCTTTTGGACAGAAGCCACAGAAAGTTGTGGATCAAAACTATCACACACTTTGTTTAATAACTGAATTATATCTATTTGAGTAATTTCCATGTGTTTTATGACCATAGCCTATTAATTATTCCTCTTGAGAGTTCAACAGGTTATACTTATGAACATATATGTATACACATATATACATGGAATAATCATTAATGAAAATAGAACCCATGACTTTGAAAGTGATAAAAAGGCATATATATGGGAGGGCTTCAAGGGAGGGAAAAGAAAGGATAAATGTAATTGTAACTTCAAAAAGTAAACAAAAACTTAAACAGTCCAATGTTTTTTCTTATAAGTTTCATTTCCACAAAATATGTGAATATTGATGTATATGTGGCATTTATAAATCCTGATATTACAGGTTGTCTGAGCTATAATATTTACAAAAACATTCCTCCTATCCCAGCAAATATTATCCTTTCATGTACCATGCCATATCCATTTTCCTGGCCAAGGTTAGCTAGCATAACTTGTGCTCTGTCACAACCTGATGAATTTTCACATTTAACCATGTACCCTTCACTCCTCCCCCATCCTCAAACAGAGCCTTAATCCCAAACTCATTGCTCCAGACAAGCTTGATCAGTTCCTTACATTGCTTTCCAACTTCTTGCTCTGGAGAGCAAGCACATCCTGCAACTGCCCAGTAACCTCTATCCTCCAGACCTTTTAACTTCCCACCAACTGTATACCCGTAAACCCACCCATGACAAGAGAATCAATCAAATTCTGTAGTCTATGTCAACGAGGTACATTTACTCTCTTACTCCTAAGCCTCCTGTATTCAATGCAGTCCTCAGTCAGAACCTGGATCTCATGACTTATGCTATGGCCAAACCTGAACATTTCTACCTGCACCATTCCAACCTCCAGGTTTGGATGAGTACATCGTATGTTAAGGAAAACCCAGACTTCAGTGTCTACATCAGTCATTAAATCATCAACATTAAACAAATCAGTATGTTCATGTCTCATCAAAAAAACACAAACATGAAAGATCAGAACAGTATGTCCCCTTGAAATCCACCAATCCTATAGAAATGCTTTCCAGGGAAAATTACCCAGAAGAACTTAACTTAGACATGGATCTTCAAAGGACAATTGTAAACTTAATTAAGAATGAAATGAGTTTGGTAAGACAAAATCATGTAAATGAAGCCACAGAAAATGGACTTATAAAAAAGAAGACTTGAGCCTGGTGGTGGTGGCACACCATTAATTTCAGCACTTAGGAAGCAGTCGTATGTTGCTGGAGTTTCCTGACCCTCCAGGTCAGGCAGCCCCTTCCCCACAAAATAAGCACACAGAGACTACATTATTAATCTGTTGGCTGATGGCTAGGGATTCTTGCTGGCTAACTCTGTTTTAATTGTTAGCCCCTTTTTTTAATAATCTAAGAATTTCCACATGGTCTTATCTTTTTGGAGAAGAGACTGGACCCCTTAGCCCTTTCAGGGCAACTTGGTGACCATTGTGTGGGCTCTTTCTGCCTACCTTTCCCAGAATTCTCTTCATCTCCTAGTCCCACCTATCTTCCAACTTCTATTGGCCAAAGCGTGTTTTATTCATCAAGAAATAAGAGAAATGTATATACAGAAGGACATCCCCCATCAGAGGTGGGCAGGTCTTGGAGTTTGAGGTCAGCCTAGTCTAGAGGTGAGTTCTAGGACAGCCAGAGCTATACATAGAAACCATGTGACAAAAAAAGAAACAAAAAGGAATTTGTGAATGATGTTCAAGAAAACAGAAGCATGGGACTAAATGAAATAATAAATGGATTTGGAGAGCTACCCTTTGCCCCAATATCATCCTGGGATGTTTTGGGATCTCCACAGGACCCCCTTGGCCAACAACCTAAACAAACCACTCCTAACACTGGAAGCCTTGCCTTGAACTATAAAAAGAGAAACCTGGACACCAAGCCTTGTTCTGCCCTGATTTACCATTTTATAACATGTTTTGTCATGTTTGGTTGTTGTCTTTAGGAGGCCTGGTCTTTTCTGAAGGGAAACAGAGATGAAGTAGGTCTTTGGGAGAGGGAGCTGGCATGGTAGCTTGGAGGAGTGGAGGGTGGTGAATCTGTGGTAGGGATGTATTGTGTGAGAGAATAATCTGTTTTCAATAAATAAATAAAACGAAAAAAGAGATAAATATCTAAATTATATTCAAAATAGGATAAGCATAAGGCTGAAAGAAATGATAAAGGCAATCCAAAATTTGAAAGCCCAATGCAATAAAGAGATACAAATATTAAAGGCAACTCAAAGTGAAATGAAGAAGAAACTGAAAAATGCAGTAATTCAGGTAATGCTTACAAGCAGAATCGATCACAAATAATAGAATATTAAATCTCTTACTTCTTTGGTTGCGAGCTTAGCCTTTAATGATTGAACCACCTACAATATTAAGTCTCAAAGATAAAATAGTGAAATTAGACAAAACAAGCAGAGGATATAAAAACAACAACAAACAATAAACAGGAAAATAATATTGTAAAATACAGAAAATGTGTGACACAATGTATGAAGAAATATATAATTATTGGTATAGATGAGGGAGAATAGAGGGTAATGGCATAGAACTTCAAAACTAGCACAGAAGAAAACTTATTTAAACTAAACAAAGATCTACCCATTCAAATAAAAGAAGAACACAGAACACTAAATAACACAACCAAAAAAGAAAGGCTTGACAATTAATATACAGAACAAAGAAAGAATATTGAAAGCAGAGAGTATGAAAATTAGAAGTCAAACATAAAAGAAATCTTACCAGAATAACAGCTGATTTCACATTGGAAACTTAAACAGTCAGAAGGAGTTGGAGCAATGTACTTTGAGTTCTAATGTCCTGTGACTATTAACATAGATTATTAAAGTCAGAAAAACCATTAGCCACAGCTGAAGGAGAAATAAAAAATGTGACATGAAACAAAGAGGCAAAAATAATTCATCTCCATAAAAACAGCACTACAGAGAATATTAGGAATAAAACTTCAAAAAAAGGAAAAGAATAAGAATATTAAACTGTCTCTAGAAAAGAAAATAAACTATAATTACTAAAACACAAAGTAATAATGGGAACACAATTAACACAAAAATTAACTACAATCAATACAGAAGTTTCAACAATAACTTTAAATATTACTAGTCTCAACTCTCTAATCAAAAGACATAGGCTAACAGAATGCATTAAGAAACAAAATCTATCTTTTCTTTGTCAATAAGAAATTCATCATATTTTTTAAGTGAAGGGATGGAATACTATTGAACTGTAAAGAAAAATGGAACCATGTAATTTACAAGTAAAAAGAAGAAACAAGGAAATATTATATTGAATGAGGTAACCCAGATCATGAAAGACAAAAGTTTCATGTTTTCTCTTATCTAGAACCCCCAGCTCCAAATCCTAAGATGTAAATGTACACCAAGAATTAAAAAAAAACCAGGAAATTAAAAAAGGAGGTGGGTGCAGTGGTTGACAGGCCAGTAACAATTTATAGGTTATGCAAAGGGAGACATGGAGAAATGGGATATTATCTTGGAAAGAAGAAAACAATGAGGTAGAAGGAGGGAAGAGGGATAAAAACACTAAGGATAGTAAACCCATTTTGATGAATATGATGGTTTTAAGTATGGCCTGTGTTTTTTATTCAAGAGAAAACATAAACAGTGCTAGATTATGTCAATGTTTTAATAACTAGATGTTCAGAATTTATGTAGAGGTATGTAACTTCTCAAGTCTATCTGTACTTTCATAAAAAGCTAACACCCTGAAACTTAAAGACCAATGGTAATGAAGAAATAATTATTCAGATATTGAATTGTAATGAAAAGTTTACTCAAGATTGTTGCAATATGAAAGAGAGATTATATTCAGTTCAAACTACATTAAAGAAAATAAAGGTTAAAGGATATTATAGCTAAGAAAGAGAATAAGTTGGCTATCAAATTGGAAACTACCATATGAACATATCAAAAGTAAGGTATTTCTAAATAAAGCAATATAACAAGATTTAATATGGAGGATGATTACATGTTTAGGGTGTAGAATTCACCCAAACCTAAAATATCAGGGCTATTTTATACAAGTTACAACTGGATAAAGCAAAACCAAGGAGTGCAAGAGCAAAGCCAACTTGAGAGGAAAGTTTGGAAGAACCTGACTTACTCTGATCAAAGGCAGCCAGATGCCTGTTTCCTGGTTTTGTGATCCTAATGGCATAAAATAAAAATAAAAACACAAAAAATGGAATCCAGATCCATTACAGAAAGTAATTAAGTGTTTTACAACTTTGGAAGACAATTAACTTTCTAAAATAGACTAGTCTCAGCCCCCACTGTACTCAGTAAAAATTATACCTATAATATTTCATATGCTATTAGGAAGAATTTTAATGGTACCAAGAAATACATAACGACTTACCATCCTGAGCTTGTTCTAGACTGTACTGAGAAGCCACTGAATTAAAAGTACATATTCTGCCTGTTTGAATTTTAACTAAAAATTGTGTGCGTGTATGTGTATGAGAGAGAGAGATTGAGAGAGAGAGACTATGTGCTTGTTTGCTTTCTGTTATTCATACCAGAATAACAAATATTCATTTTTTAATGTGGCCATATGATAACTGGATTGTAATGTCTCAACCTCTTTGAAGGGAAGTTGTTATTTGAAACAATTCTCCAAATAGTTCAACCTAGCCATTGTGGGCCATAAAAGGGAGGGAAATATTCTATTTACCAACTTTCTCCTTGGAAAATTGCCAATTCCAGGAAGGTCAGAATCCTATACTTCAGTGCCAGTTGGAATTAGAACAATCTATTCAATTGTCCTTTATGAGTTCAAACAACTGTTAGATCTCTGTAGAAATTGTGTGGATCAGCAAATATTTGGAGGAAACAGCTTTGCTTGGTGGTTGCTCAAATCCATGAACATGGCTAATAGCTCAAACATGTGCACCCAAGAGAGATAGAAGTGCTGCCTTCCTCACTGAAAAGGTCTCTCTTTAATTCATCCTTGGCAGTTCTTTATTGGGCAGACTGAGCATGGATATGAGTATGTGTTTTGTATGTTCATATGTGCATGTATGGAGAGTTGGGGTAGATATGTACTTTTCTTCCCTGATCCTTATTTTTCTAGGGAAAACCAAAGAGTATATGCGATGACTTTGTTTAGAAGAAAAAAAATGAACCAAGAAAGCATCCACTATTTAATTTCTTGCTTATTTTCTTTTTATATGAATTCTTTAATTACTATTCATATTTACAGATCCATCTCCCTATTCCCTCGCCCTCCCATGCTCCCAAGTTCCCCATGAACCCCCCACCAATCCATCCTCCAACTCATCCTAGGAATAGTGAGGCCCTCCACCAGGGACCTTCAATGTCTGTCATATCATTTGGGGGAGGGCCAAGGCCCTCCTTGCTGAGTCTGGGCTGCAATAGTATCCCTCCATAAGGAATGGGCTCCAAAAGTCCATTTGAGCTCTAGGGTTAAAGACTGGCTCCACTTTTAGAGGTTCCATAGACTGTCTTGGCCTCCTAGCTGGCACCCACATTCAGAGGGCTTGGTTCGGTCCAATGCTTTTTCCCCGGCATTATGACTAGGATCATAATGCTCTCAGTATTAGGTCAGATCAACTGTTTCTGCAACACTGTCTGGGCTTCTTTGCTCACCCCTCCTCCCTACCCACAATTGGATTCTAGTAGTATGGTTCAGTGCTTAGCTGTGGGTGCCTATTTCTGCTTCGAACAGCTACTGGATGAAGGCTCTAGGAATGGTAACCAAGGAACACATAAATCTCAATATAGGAGAAGGGCATCAATGGCATCTTCTCCACAACTTCTTGGATTCTTAGTTGGAGCCATCCCTGTGGATCCCCTAACATTTCTCCTGTGCCAGACCTCTCCCCATACCTTTACTGTCTTCCTCTATCAAGGCATCGCCTTTCTTGCCTTCTATTCCTCCCCTGTCTCAGTCCTCTTGATCTCCTCCCCCCTCCCCTTCTTCCCTTCCCACGTCCTTCCTCTCCAGCCCCCCTGCTCAAATTTTGTTCACGGGTTCTTGTCACCCTCCCCTTCTTCAAGGCACAATGCAATCTTATCTTGGGGTACTCCTTGCTTCCTATCTCCTCTGGAAGTGTGTATTGTAAACTGGTAATCCGTTGCTCTATGTCTAAAAATCATATATGAGTGGGTACAGACCATGTTTATCTTTTTGTGACTGGCTTACCTCACTCAGGATGGTTTCTTCTAGTTCCACCAATTTCCAGCAAATTTCAAGATTCCATTGTTTTTTTCCACTGAGTAGTAGTCCATTGTGTAAAAATGTACCACATTTTCTCTATCCATTCTTCAGTTGAGGGGCATCTAGGTTGCTTTCAAGTTCTGGCTATTACAAATAATGCTGCTATGAACATAGTTGACCATATGTCATTCTTGTATGAGTGTGCATTCTTTGGATATATGCCCAAGAGAGGAAATTCTGGATCTTGAGGTAGACTGATTCCCATTTTCCTGAGGAATCTCCATACTGATTTCCAAAGTGGTTGTACAAGTTTACACTCCCTCCAGCAAAGGAGTGTTCCTCTTTCTCCACATCCTCTCCAGCATAGACTGTCATTGATGTTATTGATTCTAGCCATTCTAATAGGAGTAAATGGTATCTCTTAGTGGTTATGAGCTGCATTTCCCTGACTGCTAAGGATGTTGAACTTCCTTATGTGTCTTTCAGCCATTTTAGATTCCTCTATTGAGAATTATCTATTTAGTTCTGCACTCCACTTTTTAGTTGCATTGTTTGGTGTTTTGGTGGCTAGCTTCTTGAGTTTATTGTATATTTTTAGTGATCAGCCCTATGTGAGATGTGGGGTTGGTGAAGAGCTTTTCCCTGTTGGCTGGCATTTTGTCTTGCTGACTGTGTCCTTTGCCTTACAGAAGCTTCTCAGGTTCAGGGGGTCCCATTTATAAATTGTTGACCTCAATGCTTGTGCTACTGGTGTTATGTTAAGGAAGTAGTCTCCTGTACCCATTCAATCCAGGGTATCACCTACCTTCTCTTCTAGGAATTTCAGTGTGGCTGAATTTATGTTGAGGTCTTTCATCCATTTCAACTTATGTTTTATTCATGGTGATAGATATGGATCTATATGCAATATTCTACATGTCGGAATCCGGTTATGCTAACACCATTTGTTGAAGATGCTTTATTGTTTCCATTATATAACTTTAGCTTCTTTGTAAAAAAAAAAAAAAAAAAAAAATTAAAAAAACTGTTCTTAGGAGTGTGCTTAATATCAGGATTTTCAATTTGGTTCCGAACCTGTCTATTTTTGTGCCAATACCAGGCTGTTTTCAGGACTATAGCTCGATAATAGAGCTTGAAGTCAGGATGCCTCTGGAAGTTCCTTTATTATACAGGGTTGTTTTGGCTATCCTGCGTTTTTGTTTTTCCATATGAAGTTGAATATTGCACTTTCAAGGTCTTTTAAGAAATGTTTTGGGATTTAATGGGAATTGCCTTGAATCTGTATATTGTTTTTGGCAAGATTGCCACCTTTACTATGTTGATCCTACCTATCCAAGAGCATGGGAGATCTTTCCATTTTCTGGTATCTTCTTTAATTTCATTCTTTAAAGAATCATAGTTCTTACTATACAGGTCTTTCACATTTTTTGGTTAGCATTATCCCAAGATATTTTATGTTGTTAGTTGCTATTATAAAGAGTGATATTTTTCTAACTCCTTTCTCAGTGCATTTATCATCTTTATATAGTAGGGCTACTGATTTCTGTGAGTTAATCTTGTATTCTGCCACTTTGCTGAAGGTGTTTATCGGCCGTAGTAGTTCCCTGGTACAGTTTTTTGAGTCACTTATGAAAACTATCATATCATCTGCAAATAGTGAAAGTTTGACTTCTTCCTTTCCAATTTGTATCCCTTGATCTGCTTTTGTTGTCTTATTTCTCTGAATAGAACTTCAAGAACAATATTGAAGAGATATGGAGACAGTGGACAGCCTTGTCTTGTTCCTGATTTTAGAGGAATTGACTTGAGTTTCTCTCCATTTAGTTTGATGTTGGCTGTTGGTCTACTGTATATTGCTTTTATCATATTTAGATATGCTCCTGTTATGCCTGATCTCTCCAAGACCTTTATCATGAAGGGATGTTGTATTTTGTCAAAGGCTTTTTCAGCATCTAGTGAGATGATCATGTGGTTTTTCTTTTTTAGTTTGTTTATATGGTAGATTACATTGATTGATTTTCATATGTTCAACCATCCCTCCATTCCTGGGATGAAGCCAACTTGATTATGGTAGATGATATCTCTGATGTGTTTTTGGATTCAATTTGCCAGTATTTTTTAATATGTTTGCATCAATGTTCCTGAGGGCTGTTGGTCTATAATCCTCTTTTTCAGTTGTGTCTTTGTGCCACTTGGGTACCAAGGTAATTATAGCCTCATAGAAAGAGTTTGGCAATGTCCCTTCTGCTGCTATTTTGTTGAACAATTTGAGGAGTACTGGTGTTATCTTTTCTTTGAATTTCTGGTAGAATTCTGCACTGAAACCATCTGACCATGAGCTTTTTTTGGTTGGTAGATTTTGATGACCGCTTCTATTTCATTAGGGGTTATAGGTCTGTTTAAATACTTTATCTGTTCTTGATTTTGTTTTGGTAAGTAATATCTATCCAGAAAATTGTCCATTTCCTTTAGATTATCAAATTTTGTGGAGTACAGGTTTTCAAAGTATGTCCTGATGATTCACTGGATTTCCTCAGTGTCCATTGTTATGAGTGCCTTTTCATTTCTGATTTTGTTAATTAGCATGCTCTCTCTGCCTTTGGGTTTGTTTAGATAAAGGTTTGTCAATCTTGTTGAATTTCTCAAAGAACCAATTCTTTGTTTCATTGAGTCTTGTAGTGTTTTCCTAGTTTCTACTGGATTGATTTTAGCCCTCAGTTTGATTATTTTCTGGTGTCTACTCCTCAGGGTGAGTTTGCTTCCTTTTGTTCTAAAGCTTTCAGTTGCACTCTTAATTCTTTAGTGTGACCATTTTCCAGTTTCTTTATCTGGGCACTTAGTGCTATGAACTTTCCTCTTAGACTTGCTCTCAAATTTTCCCATAAGTTTAGGTACATTGTGTCTTCATTCTTACTAAATCTTAGGAAGTCTTTAATTTTTTATGTCTTCCTTACACAGGGATGTAGCAATTGTGCATTATTCATTTTCCATCAGTTGGTATGTTTTCTGCAATTTGTGTTGTTGTTGAATTCTAACTTTAAAATATGGTGGTCTGATAAGATACAGGGGGTTATTCCAAATTTTTGTATCTGTGTAGGTTTGCTATGTTTCTGAGTATGTGGTCTATTTTAGAGAAGGTTCCATGTGGCACTGAAAAGAAGGTATATTCTTTTGTGTTTGGATGAAATGTTCATAGGTATCTGTTAAAACCAATTGGGTCATAACTTTTGTTAGTTCTTTTGTTTCTTTGTTAAATTTCAGTCTGGTGGTCCTATGTAGTGGTCAGAGTGGGGTGTTGAAGTTTCCTACTAAAAGTATGTGAGATTTTATATGTGATTTAAGCTTTAGTAATGTTCGTTTATGAATGTGGGTGCCTTTGTATTTGGACATAGATGTTCAGGATTAAAATTTCATCTTGATGGACTTTTCCTGTCATGAGTATGAAATGCTCTTCTTCATCTCTTTTGATTGATTTTAGTTTGTAGTCTTATTTGTTAGATATTAGGATTGCTACACCACCTTGTTTCTTGCACCATTAGATTGGAAAGTCTTTTCCCAACCATTTACTTTGATGAAGGAATGTCCATCTTTGACATTGAGATGTGTTTCTTGTATGTAGCAGAAGGATGGATTCTTTCTTTGTATCCATTCTGTTTGCCTGCATCTTTTTATAGGCTAGTTAAGACCATTGACATTGATGCATATTAATGACCATTGATTGTTGATTCTTGTTTGTTTTTGATTAATTCTTTTTGGTGTTATTATGTGTGGAATTCCCCATTTTTTCTTTTGGTGTTTGGTAAAGTGGGATTATCTATAGCCATGGGTTTTTGAACATAGTTATCTTGGTTGGGTTAGAGTTTTCCTTCTAGTAATCTCTGTAGGGCTGGATTTGTGGATATGCATTGCTTAAATCTGGCTTTGTCATGAAATATCTTGTTTTCTCTATCTATAGTAATTGAAAGCTTTGCTGGATACAGTAGTCTGGGCTGGCATCCATTTTCCCTTAGTGTATGTGGAACATCTGCCAGAATCTCCTGGCTTTCAGTGTTTCTATAGAGAAGTCCAGTATAATTCCCATAGGTCTGACTTTATATGATACTTGGCCATGTCCTTTTGCTGCTCTTAATATTTTTCCTTTATTCTGTAAGTTTGATGTTTTGATTATTATGTGGCAAGGGGACTTCTTTTTGTGGTCTAATCTATTTAATGTTCTGTAAGCTTCTTATACTTTCATAAACATATCCTTCTTTAGGTTGGGGAAGTTTTCTTCCGTTATTTTGTTGAATATGTTTTCTGCACCTTTGAGCTGAATTTCTTCACCTTCTTCTATACCTATTATTCTTAGGTTTCATCTTTTCATGGTGTCCCAAATTTCCTTGATATTTTGTGTTAGGGATTTGTTGGACTTGAGATTTTCTTTGGTTGATGACTTTATATCCTCTAGTGAGTCTTCAACACCTGAAATTCTCTCTTCCATCTCTTGTATTCTGTTGGTTATACTTATATCAGTGTTTCCTGATTGTTTACCCAGTTTTACTATTTCCAGCATCCCCTCATTCTATGGTTTTCTTATTGTTTCTAATTTTGCTTTCAAATCATGAACTGTTTGAATTGTTTCCTTTACTTGTTTCTTTGTTTTTTCTTTATATTCTTTCTTTATATTCTTTAAGAGATTTGTTTGTTTCTAGAATTTTTTGTTTTCTCTTTTCCTCCATTTCATGTAATTTTTGTTTGTTTTTTCTTCTATTCCTTTATGGGATTTTCTTGTTTGCTCTTTAATTGTCTTTATCATCATCATAAGATATTTTTTTTTGGTTTTTTGAGACAGGGTTTCCTGTGGCTTTGGAGGCTATGGTGGAACTAGCACTTAAAGACCAGGCTGGCTCAAACTCACAGAGATCTGCCTGCCTCTGCCTACTGAGTGATGGGATTAAAGGCATGAGCCACCACTGCCTATCCCCTAAGATAATTTTTAAAGTCCATCTCTTCTTTATCCTCTGTGTTGAGCTCTTCATTTCTTCCTGGTGTGGAATCCCTAGATTCTGGTGGTGTCATATTGGTCTTTCTGCTTTTGAGTGTGTTCTTATTATTTTGTCTTCCCATCCCTTCTTCCAGTGGGTGCTGGTGGGGTCTCTCCCTCTCTTCTAGTCTCCTCAAGCAAAGGGCAGAGGGCAAAGTGGGAACCAAGAATGATGTGTGTCTGGACTCAGGGTGCCTTACAGTCTGGATGGTCCACTCTTCTCAAGGGTCAGGCCCAGGAAGAAGCAAGGATAGTGTAGTGGAGAAAGTTGGGGGCAGAGCAGTGCCCAGCATCACCTCAGGCAGCAGGTTGAGGGCAGAGAGCGGGGGGGGGGGGTGGGAATCCTTGCTTGCTTTCTTATATCTGTAATTGAAGATGCAGATCTCTCTGAAGGCTAATTGGCTTTAAAAGTTGTAGTCAGCTTAAAACAAAACACAAAGCTATCTTTGTTGTTCTGAAGTAGTAGCCAACCACATAGAAACAGAAAACTTTATAATCCAGAAACAATACATGGATGTGAAGGATGCAAAAAGAGATTGGACTAGGGTACAACTTACATAGGGGAGGATTTTTCAAAAAGCCCCTTTCTATCTATGCCAATTGTGCTGAGTGATAAACTGCTAGCTGCTATAAAAGACATTGTTTAGTGGCTTATTCATACGGATGAGTTCCTGATACACACTCTTTGGGCTCAAAAGAGTGTAGAACTGGTTGGCTAGTCTTTCATCTGAAAGACCAGCTTAAGTTGCTGACACTAAACATCTTAATGTTTTCCAGAAACAAATAAAAATATTTCTACTTATTTAACTAGGTACTTAACATGTTCTGAATGGGTAAGCTGTGGTCTCAGACTCACAGTTAGGCCCTGAAGCTTCTAATGGTTTCCTTTCTGTGGCTTGAACAGGCCTCATAGATGGAAGATTGTTTGGCAGTTGTGCCTTTAGATTGCCAATAGCACAGGTGCCAAAATAAACAAACAAATGAATAAAGGAAGTGATTAATCTCCCAAAGGAAGATGTTTGTACATATGTCCATCAAGATTAGATACATATTCACATTCCAGCAAAGAAAATGAAACTGACATGTAAAAGCAGCAACAAAAATAAGCTCTCTCACCAAAGAGAGATGAAGTATATTTAGATGAAGTCCATCTGTCCACTCACATGCAAGCACATTATCCTTGAAGTCTGTGGTGGCTTCCTGCTTTCTTCTTCAAAGTAAATGGGATCATTTGGGGGGGAATGTATGTGGGCCCACTTTCAGACTTGCTTGCTTTTCAGCCATCATCTTTGACCATATACTCCTTAGCTAAGCTTGTTGATTTTCAAATATTATGTCAGGGACTACTTATTTGCAAGGACTTCACTAAAACTGCACATGAGGAGTCATCCACTGGTCCTAATGAGGTATTTTTGTTTTGTTCTGTTTTGCTTTTACTTTTGCTATAAATACACTTGAAAGATCAAAGGTACAAAAAGTTCTATCAAAAGAGAATAGCCAAATATACAAATTTAACAAACCCATAATGCACAATTATGTTCCGGCAACCCCAATGCAACCTTCACCTGCTCAGCTCACCGAGACGTAAATCTGCCACTTGCCAGTACACAGAAAAGCCACTGAGCTAGACACCTCTGCAGGAAAAAAAAAACAGTTTACTGTGGAACAACTTGCCAGACTGTCTCACAAAGATAGAGATCAGCAATGCTGAGAAGGAAAGAGAATAAGGTGAGGCAATTCTGTAGCTTCTCCTTGACTTGTAGTCTTCTTGGCCTTCACATGAATATGGGGTCTAATGTCTTCTTTGTATAAAGATACCATTATCATTGGATAAGAATTCATCATAAAGACCTCATTTAATCTTAAGTATGCCTTTAAAGACATAATGTCAAATGCAGCCCCATTCTGGAGTTCTCAGTATTACTTCTGTGGGAATAGGACTCTAACAAGTGAATTTGGGAAGTAGAAGTAAGACAAATCAAACTAGGGTAAAGCCCCTTCATGCTTCTTACATTTTTCTGACAATATCTGAGGATAAGAACAGATACCAATACTGAACTGACACATAAATTGAGACTCAAGAAATAATGAATAAAGCTTAAAGGAACTAGATTGTTGCCAGTCAAGGCCTGTAACTGACCTTTCTGATTTCTCCAGAGGCTACTGGTTCATAGGTTTTTATACTATGATTTCACTGTACCCATACATGTGCCTTCTAATTCAAACATCTTCTAAGAACACAATTGTATTTCTTAGTAATCATGAATCTGTCCTATTATTCAGTAGTTTTCAAATAACTTTTCTGTCTAATATCTGTGGATGCCTCCCATTATCCCTATCAAATTTCAAGCTTAGAATGAAGTCAGACTCATTTCAATCTCCTGTTCTTTCTCAATGGTGGTGGTATTTGGGATGCAGATTACCATTGTTGTGTATGACTGAGTTATATATTGAAAAAGTTACCACCTGTATGCTGAATATGCTGGTAATTTAGTTCCTCCCTCATTCAAGGATACTTGACAGACATCACAGTGTCCATTTTTAGACTACAGAAAAAAACAAATTTTAGGTAATTAATGTATGTCTATTTCCTAAGCCAATCTACCAACATTTTTAGGGGAACTATGAATTTATCCTTAGCATTATACAATATCTTCTTTTATTCTTTTTCATGTGTGTGTGTGTGTGTGTGTGTGTGTGTGTGTGTGTGTGTGTGTACAAAACAGATTTAATGAGTAGTTTTCTTGGTTTCCCAAAGGAAGAAATAATCACTGATCCAATGCAATTAGTTCTGTACCATGAGTCTAGGGGAAACCTTGAGAGTATCAACAACATTTGCAAAACTTTGCAACCTATTCTAAACACTCCAGAATGCGAAATATATTTTTCAGAAACAAAATTTTGAGCAACAGAGGTATCCTCTTCAAATATGTTCACTACTAGGCTACTATTTGGTCAGTTAACCTTAGGAAAAAAGTTGAAATGCCCCTGTATACAGAAAGGAAGAAATCTCTTGGAATGAAGGAACTATGCTAGGAATAGAACCAAATTGTGACTCAATTTTTCCTCATTCACATTTTTGTTTCCACAGAATTTTCTGATTTAGAATGATGCACTAAGCACATAATCATTGCTACACCTAGGACATTATTGAAGCTGAACTGATTCTGCACACACATACACAAAAGGTAAATACCACAGTCTGATATCCATATGCACATTAATTGAATTTGAAAGTGACTATTCTAGAGTGAAAAAGACAGCTCAGCAGCTCTATCAGTTCAATAATCAAGTAAAAGTTATTTTAAAACTTTTTCCATTAGATTCAATGGCAAGAAACAATCACCAGACATCAGCTTAAGTAGAGTGGTATTTAATGTGGTGCTTTAGGTATTTTCATAATTTCAGATGTTGAGAACCAAATCCTGGGCCAGACCTACAAACTGAAAACTAGAGTAATTTCTAATAAATGATCTATTGAAAGAGCCACTTCCTCTGCTATCAGAGATGTTGGGGTATAAGATGGCTGCATCTAAAACTGTGGTCTGGAGGATCACTGTTACATAATGGTAATCCAAGATCACAAAAACCACAGTCTTCACTAGCATTGTCAGTTCATTATCATCCATAAGGCCTATAACTGGTCTATAGAAATAAAGAAACAAACAAATGACTGTACATACCTTATTGAAAGAAAACATCCAAAGCAGAAAAACACAACCTGTGTCTCAGTTCTAAATATGTTAATACATACACTTTGAAGAAAAATTTATGCTCGATACAATAATAAATTTATTTTATGAGGTTATTTTATAGTCATCTAGACTGTATAATGCAGGGAAACAAAAGAGAACTAAGTGCCCTATGCCACATACTCCTTGAGGGACATGTCAGCCACAAACTCAAGATGAAGAAAATCATGAGACTCCCAAGGAGGAAAACATACTGTACATATAAACTTTTATGTGCATCTTATAGTACACATAGATCTCACAATATCCATGACATATCATAAGAACACTCGAACCACAGGGAAGTTTCTGAACCTCAGAAAATTGACGTTTGGGGCTGCATACCCTTTATCCCTGGCAAAGGAACTTCCTTTGCTTCCACCCACTAAATGCCTCGGGTATTTATTTGCCCCAATTAAGTATAATAGACAACAAAATTCAGTAGACATGTTAAAAGTGTTCCCTTGATAGCAAAATATAAGCAAAATTAAAGAAACATTAAACAACACATTTGAGCCATGTTTAGTATTAAAATATTAATATCAAGACAAAACTTTGTGAGGGGAGTGCCCCGAGCACCAGTCATTTACAGAAGCATCATAGAGATTCATATACATGAATAAATGATGCTTCTCTACATAAAAATATACATATACATTTTATATCATATACATATATATATGTATATGATATAATATACATATGTATATTACATATACATGTATACATATCATATACATATACATATGTATCATAATTACAGCAAGCATGTAGATAGAGTTAAGAGCAATAATAACAGTTTCAAAGATGGTTCTAGGAGAGAAAACTTGAAGCAGAGTACAGAGTCAAAACTCAGAATGACTTTCTGATAGATAATTTTGTGTCAACTTGACCAGGTCATGAGATTTAGGCAAATAGCATTTGGAATGTACTTAGGAAAATGATTATATTAACATTTAAATTAACAGACTGTGTAAAGTGAATTGCCCTTCTTGGTGTGGGTGGGCCTCATCCAGTCAACTGACTACATGGCCAGATTCAATAAGAGGGTGCTCCTCCTGCCTGGTGAACTAGGACATTTCATGGTACAAGATTTTGGACTACCTCTTGACTCAACAGACTGGAGTTTCTCATTGGCTCTCTCATGTCTACCTTGCAAATTGTAAGCTGACAATTGTTACTCATCTTGATCATCTGAAACCATTCCTTATACTAAATATCCACATGCATATATCCTGTTTGTCCTGTTTCTCTGATATCAATCCATCCAGTTAAGTATAAATGTTAACCTGTCAGTTCACTTCTCTGAGCCTCAGTTCTGATTACTGTAAAAGTGAAATTTATGAAAACTCCAATGTCCTAAGAGTACTGTTGTACTGAAGTGATAAATTTTGATAGTACTTTTTGCATATAAGATATAAAGGCTGTCTTTATTTAGCAACATGTCTTCATTACTATCTCATTTATCATGGATCACTGGGGAAAAGTATTTACTGCGATTTCTGTTTTCCTACTTCAAAGAATGATTCAGTCATACTGTGTTCCAGCTGATGAAAGTTTTTCCATATCTCCCAGTTGAAACAGTGATGATTATTTATACTTGCATCATTCAGAAAAATGAACTTAGAAGAGTTGAACATTCGATTTTCCACAAGATTTTTATCCCTATAAACATTATTTTTTAACTAGAGACATGAAAGAAAATAATTATTAGATGTTATAGGGAGTTTCTCAATATCAAAATATAGGCATTGCATTCTTTTCTGTCAATGGGAGTAGTTAAAGAGCTGGGTAAACAATCATAGTAAAAATCCACAAAATCAGGTTAGCAATTCATTCAATTAAATTTCTTTGAAGGTACCCTAAACAAGAAGATACAGAATTTTATTTCTTAATGAAATATTCATTTTCCTTAAGGAGCCATCTTTTTCACAATCAATGCTCATGGCTAAAAGGAAAAAGAACTGCAATAGAATTAAGGAAAATGCCAAACAGATATTAAAAACAACTTACAATTCGGTTAATTCTCTTTCTTGCCTTGCTCTGCTTGCATTTTCATTGTTTGTTGTTGCTAATTCCAAAAGCCAGACTTTTTACCCTCTTCTCATTCTGCTCATCTTTGCAACATGGGTAACTTGTTCTGACACAAAGACTTTATGCTCTGGGAAAAAATATTCTGGACCCTAGATTTAAATTCTAATTTGAAGTCCTACTGAGTAAAATTTATCCACTAAAAAAAGCAATGAAATAGTGAAGGCATTATTAAATCTCTACATATAATCCACAGCTGTTCAAACACAGCTAGAGAGGAAAGGATTTTCCTTAGACTTAGATTGGCATGAGGACATGAATATTATCCTAAAGTAATTATGAAGATATTCCCTATAAATACAAATAAATCAATAAAAAGACACCACTTAGATAACTTAAAGAATAATACTTCTAGGAGATATTTTCTCAATAGTTAATCATAGAATGAACTAATTATTATAACCAATTTCACCAATGTAAAATCATATTTTAAATTGAGATTAGAATTGTAAACAATATGCTATACATTGTATTATATAATAAATTCCTTAAAAATAAAAACCTGTACTAGTATCAGTTACCTTTGAAGAAGTACTAACAATTTCTTGAAGGGCCATTAAGAAGACCCAAAGGCATATAATTTTGCTTCCCAAAGCTTCAAGAACATATTTGACTGCAGAATATTTTCTTACACAAGAACATACCTCACCTGAACATTCTCCAGAGTAGTTTAAAAAGGAAGGTTTGGGATCCAGTCTCACTTTGCATGCACTCATATGCCCCAAGACCACAAGTGATTTTTTTATCATTTTTTTATTCATATTAGAAACAACATTGTTTTACATGACAATCCCAGTTCCCTTCTCCCTCCCATCCTCCCCTAACACCACCCTAACTAAAACCCTACCTATCAATACCCTTCTTTTCTTCCCCTGACTCAAACTTTCTGCTCCCTCATGACCTCTGCATCCTTCCTCTTCTTCCCTTCTCATTCTTGTAGCTCCCTCCCCCCTCTTCCTGTGCTCTCAATTTGCACAGGGGATCTTGACCCTTTTGCCTTCACCAGGGGACCATGTATGTCTCTCTTAGGGTCCTCTCGTTTACTAGCATCTCTGGCAATGTGGATTGTAGTGTGGTAATCCTTACTCTATGTCTAAAATCCACATATGAGTGAGGAGATATCATATTTGTCTTTTGTGATTGGGTTAGCTCACTCAGAATGCACAACTGATTTTTTGAGGGGAACATTTTCTCTGTTTTTAAATAATTTTATTTTTTACTTTTTATATATTTTTATTTTTATAGTGGTAATTAGACCAATTTTAAATTAGAAACAAGCTTCTTTTAGAAATCAATCCAGCTCCCTCTCCATCTACTCCTCCCCTGCCCCCAACCCAGTATCCCAACCCCTATCTTCTCCCCAAGGAGGTTGAAGCCATCCATGGGGGATCTTCAAAGTCTGTCTCATCATTTGGAGCAGGGCCTACACCCTCTCCTGTCTGTCTAGTTTGAGAGAGTGTCCCTCTGTGTGGAGTGGGCTCCCAAAGTTCATTCTGTACTACGGATAAATACTGATCTACTACCAGAGACCCAAACTGACATCCTCATTTATGGGGTCTGGAACAGTCCTATGCTGGTTTCCCAGCTATCAGTCTGCTGTCCATGAGGAACCCCTTGTTCAGGTCAGCTGTTTCTGTGTGTTTCTCCAGCCTGGTCTTGACCCTTGTGTTCATCATTCATCCCTCTCTGCATCTGGATTGCAGAGTTCAGTTCAGTGTTTAGCTGTGGGTGTCTGCCTCTGTTTCCATCAGCTACTGGATGAAGGATTTAGGATATATAAGGTAATCATCAATCTCCTTATCAGAGAAGGGCATTTCAGGTAGCCTATCAACTATTGCTTAGATTGCTAGTAAGGGTCAAACTTGTAGATCTCTAGTGCCAGAATTATCTTGAAACCTATAATGTTTCCCTCTATTATGGAATCTCTTTTCTTCCTCTCCTCTATTCTTTCCCTGACTGAATCTTCCTGCTCTCTCATGTCCTCCTCTTCCCTCCTCTTCTCCATTACTCTTTTTTTTCTAGCTCCCTTTCCCCTCCCCCAATGCTTCCAATTATCTCAGGAGATCTTGTCCCTTTCCCTTTCTCTGGGAGAAAATGTAAGTCTCTCATAGGGTCCTCGTTGTTTCCTAGATTTTCTGGCAATATGGATTGTAGGCTGGTAATCCTTTGCTAAATGTCTAAAATCCAAATATGACTGAGTACATACCATTTTTATCCTTTTTGTGACTGGGTTACCTCATTCTGGATGGTTTCCATCCATTTGCCTGGGAATTTCAAGATTCCATTGCGAATTTCAAGATTCTGTTTTTTTTTTTTTTGTTGTTGTTGTTTTTGTTTTTTTCTGCTGAATAGTAATCCATTCTGTAAATGTACCACATTTTCTCCATCCATTCTTCAGTTGAGGTGCATCTAGATTGGTTCCAGGATCTGGCTATTACAAAAAATGCTGCTATGAATATAGTTGAACATATGCTCTTGTTGTATGAATGTGCTTCTTTTGGGTATATGCCTAAGAGTGGAATTGCTGGACCTTGTAGTAGACTGATTCCTATTTTCCTGAGGATCTGCCATACTGATTTCCAAAGTGGCTCTACAAGTTGGCCAGCAGTGGAGGAGTGTTCCCCTTTCTCCATATCCTCTCCTGCATAAGATATCATTAGTGTTTTTTATTTTAGCCATTCTTACAGAAGGTGGTATCTCAGAGATGTCTTGATTTGCATTTCCCTGATAGCTAAGTATGCTGAGCACTTTCTTATGTGTCTTTCAGTCATTTTAGAGTCCTCTATTGAGAGTTGTCTATTTAGTTCTGCACCCCACTTTTTAATTGGATTATTTGGTGTTTTGGTGACCAGCTTCTTGAGTCCTTTGTATATTTTGGAAATCTTCCCTTGTCAGATATGGTGTTGGTGAATATCTTTTCCCATTCTGTGGGCTGCCATTTTGTTTTGTTGACTGTAACCTTTGCCTTACAAAAGCTTCTCAGTTTCAGGCAGTCCCATTTATTAATTGTTGATCTCAGTGTCTGTGCTACTGGTGTTGTGTTCAGCAAGCTATTTCCTGTACCAATTCATTCGAGGAAACTACCTACTTTCTCTTCTAAGAGGTTCAGTGTGGCTGGATTTATGTTGAAGTAGTTGATCCATTTGGACTTAAATTTTGTGCATGGCAATAGATACAGATCTATCTGCAGTCTTCTACATGCCAGCATCCAGTTATGCCAGCAACATTTGTTGATTATGCTTTCTTTATTCCATTGTATAACTTTAGCTTCTTTGTCAAAGATCAGATGATCATAAGTGTATGGGTTAATATTAGGGTTTTCAATTCGATTTCATTCCAAAATCAGCCTCCTTTCACTGTGAAAACACACTTAATATTATAACCACTCTCCAATTCTACATTTGCTAAGAGACAACTTAGGTAATAAACTAGTTGAAAACAGGAAGGTGAAAGTGAAAATACTGAAATCTATCTTGGCATCATAATTTGCAACAGTGTGACTTGGGGTATGGGGAAAGTTCTTATTTCACCTTAATTTTCTGCCCTCTGAGGTGAGTATAATAATAGTACTTGTCCTGACTTCAAGTGAGACAAGCCTACAGTAATGTGTCTGACACATAACATGTATTTAAATCACCAAAAAAATTAGCTACTACGTGAATCACACCCATCAACTCATTTGATGTGTCTTTGTACTTTTCAAATTTTCCATTAAGGTAAGACATATATATATATATATATTAGAGTCCTCTATTGAGAGTTGTCTATTTAGTTCTAGTTGTCTATTTAGTTTAGTTATATATATTATATATATATATATATATATATATATATATATCCTTTGAGGCAAACTTAAGATAAACTTGCTAACAGAACTGAAATAGAATAATACATATTATTTGTATCCTTTGCAGTCCCAAACCCAATCCTGTGCCTTATTCCCTGTTATTTTCTTCGCCATTCGTAATAGACCTTTGGCAATTCTTTCTGTGGGTAACATTTGCTATTCCCTGTGTCTGAGACACTTTTCCCTGGTTCTACTTTCCTTAAATGTGATCAGATTGAAGCTGTAAGATCCTTCTTTATAATATTTTCTTGACACTAACTCCTTCCTACTGACAGGAGCAACTTTACCTATTTACTAGAGATGGAGTGAAGATTCAGTAACTTCATTTCTTTCAAGTACATTAGCGAGTTCCTATGTTCCCTGCTTTGTGTCCAGTAGTTTTTTTTTATGTAGAAAGTTCTCTTTTTTAGAAACTTCCCATTTGCCCTATGGATAATTTTCCTGATGATTTATGACACCATAGGAACTTATTCTAGGTATGAGTAACTCAGCCCTGAGAAGAGATGGATGATTGACAGGGGAAATTAATGGGCCTTTTTTCACAATGACTTTGGACCTTTGGGCCAGAGATAACATGAAAAAATGTACAGAGAACACAATAGAATCTGATATTCTCTGATTTTGGATACAGATTGGCTAAGTATCATCACAGGATCTTCAGATTGTGAAATTCAACCTTCATCACTCTTGTCACAAAAAATATTGGTGGATGTGTTTCTATTTTTTTTCTTTTATTTAATTAGGAGAAAGGTCTGTTTAGTTTGTATATCTTCTCTAAGAAATCATCTCTTAGATTTGTTGATTCTTTGCATTGTTTCCTTTTAATCTGTTTTATCAATATCTGGTGGGATTTTTGTGGTTTCTTACTGTCAACTGGATTTGGGTTTGACTGGTTCTTTTTACAAAATCTTAAATTACATCATTAAGTCATTTATTTGGGCTCATTCTGATTTTTTAACGTACATGCTCAGAATTCTAAATTTTCTTATTTGGTATGCTTTTAATATGTATCAGTGTGTGTGTGTGTGTGTGTGTGTGTGTGTGTGTGTGTTGTTGTTGTTGTTGTTGTTGTTGTTGTTTTCAGTTTCATTTAGTTCCAGTAATTTCTAAAATATATTGGCCTATTCATCATTTAGTAATGTGTTGGTTAATCTCCATGAGTTTGTGTAGTTAGTACAGATTAATTTTTTGTCAATTGTAATTTTATTTCTTTTTTATTCTTTATTTCTTGTTTTCATATTGTTATGATTATATTTCTTGATAGGATATGATCTATTTTAGAAAAGCTTCAGTGGTCTGAGGAGTGCAACATATATTCTTTGGTGTTTAGGTGGAACATTCAACAGATATGTGTTAGGTCTTAGTTTTAGGATACCATTTAATTCCGATTATTTTTTGTCCAAATGACTTAGCTATTAGTGAAAGTAGAATATTGAAATTATTTGTTAATACATTGGTGTTAATGCTAATATGTGTCTTTAAGTTATGTAGTGCCTTGATTGTAAAACTGAATAAAACAGAATTTGGTGCCTTTATGTGTACAATAATGATTTCTTGGTTAATTGTTGCATTAATTAATATATACTTTTGCACTTCTAAATTACTTTGACTTGGTGTCTATTTTTGTCAGATATTAGGATAGTGATTCCTGCTTGTTTCTTGGCCAATTTTCTTAGAGTATTTTCTTTCTATCCTTTTAGTTTAAGATGGCTCCTGTATTTGAAGAATAAATGGGTTTCTTGCAGAAAACAGAAAGTTATATTTTGATTTTTAACTCATTCAAGTAACCTGTTCATTTTTATTAGAAAATGGATATTATTAATTATAAAAATTACTATTGGAAGATGTGTGTTGATTGCTCTCATTTGTTTTTTTATTTGTTTTCATTTATTAATTCCCATGTGTGTTTCACTATTTATATTGTCATTTGTTCTATTTCTATATTCTATTGTCTGTGTATATTCCTCTCTTCATTTCAAAGTTTTTCTTCTATTATTGTCTGTAGGGTTTGTTTGATAGGCATGAATTCTGTTAGCTTATTATGTAAAGGAAAGGTTTCCTTTCTCCTTCAACTATGATAAATTTTCAGGGTACAGTAGTCTAGGTTGAAATCATTGTATTTTGTGACTTGAAAAGCACTGCTCTCTGTTTTCTGTTTTTTTTTTTTTTAATAAGAATTGAGGAATAATCTGTTGTCCTAATGGTTGCTACTTTATATGTGACAAATGTTTCTTTTTTCTTGTTACTGTGAGTGCACTCTCCTTGTTCTGCATATTCAATATAATGTCCCATCAGGGTTGTCTTTTCACTTAATGTAAATGTGTTGTTTTGTGTGCTGCTTGTATGTATGGTTATATCTTTCCTTCATTGGGAGAAATTGTCTCCTATGTTCATGTTGAAGATCTGATCAATGTGATTAACTTGAGACTTTTCATTCCTCATCCATGCCTATATTTTAAAGATTTTTGTCTTTTTATTATGGGGTTGTTTGAGTGAGATACCCTCACAATCTTAAACATTTGAGTATCTGGTATTATTCCTTCTGGGTTTGGGTCTTGCTTTTGTCCAGAATTTTCTCACTGTACTGCAAATATTCTGTTTTTAAATAGTAATAAATATTCTATATCGTTATATGATGGAAGTATATAATTTGCTTTCTGCTTTTGACAGCAGTTTACAATGAATAGATTTCCCAACTTGCAGGAGAGACTCGATTTTAAACAATGTAGAGATCATGAAACATTATGGAGATTTTTGAAATTGGAAAAAATGCAGTTTCCAGTATGATGTGGCCATGAGACTATAGGGGACAAGAAATAGAATGTGATAGTTAGTGTGAGATTTCTCCTATAGTCATGGTCATTTGAGTACTTAGTCCCCAGTTATTAATATTGTTTGGGAGATGTAGTCTAGAATTTTCTTTTCTTTTTCCTTTCTTTCCTGCTCATCCCCTGCTGTCATCATGGTTTAACAATTATTTTTCCATTATTCCTTATGAACTATTTGTAGTAGTGCTTTCTATATTTTATTTCTGTTGCATCTTGCTTCTAATATAATTACATTGATTAGTCTTAAATTTTCTTCAACCAAATGCTACTACATAGGCTACCCAGCTCTTTTTCAAACTCATAGCTTGTTCTGTCATTGTTGTTACATGCATATATGTATCTATGTACATACAGGTATATTTTCTTTCTTCTTTCTGTCTTTATTTCACTTTTTAATAGTTTAAGAAGGTTTGACTGTAGATCCTCAAAAATGTTGTACAATTCTGCTGTAAACTCATTTGGCCCTAGTTTGTTTGTTTTGTTGGTTGGTTGGTGTTTTTGTTGGAAATTTGTTTTATTATTATTATTATTATTATTATTATTATTATTATTATTATTATTATTATAATATCTCCATCCCTTCTTTTGTCCTCATTCTGTTTAGGTTGTTGACATCTGGTTTAATTTTGTTCATTTGAATGAATCTAGAAATTCATCCATTTCTTTTAGGTTTTCCAAATTAATGACATACAGGTTTTTAAAGCATTCATAGTCTAAATTTCTTTAGTGTCTGTTTGCTTCTTTATTCATATCTGATTCAGCTGGATTAGATCCTTCCTTCCTTCATTTCTTTCTTTCTTTTGTTCTTTCTTTCTCTCTCAATCAAGACCATCTTCTCAGAAAACCAGCTCTTTTTAAATCTTTTTTATTTTTTCTTCTCTCATACATTGTATACATATCAAGGTTTCCTCACCCTCCTCCCCTCCTAGTTCTTCCCACTCTTCTTCCATTTTCCTTCAAAAACAGCTGGCCTCCCACTAATAAACATTAAGTCATTTATTTGCACTCATTTATTTGAATATTTTTTCAATGTAGGCATTTAAAGTTATTATCTGGTAAGACTAGTTTCAATGTGTTTCAGATGTTTTGTTGTGTTGTGTTTTCATTTCCAATTAAAGCACATTTTTTATTTCTTTCTTGATTCTTCTTTGACACATTCATCATTTAGTAACAATTTGTTGTATCTCCATGAGTTTGTGTGTCTTTCTAGTGATTTGTTGTTGTTGTTGTTTTAGTCAGTTTCAAGTTTTATTGTGTTGTATCCTGACAGGATATACAATCATTTCAATCTTTTTGAATTTGTAAAATTTGTTTTGTGTCTAAAAACATTGTCTATTTTATAAAAGCATCTGTTGAGAAGAATATGCATTGTTTGGTGTTTGAGTTTAATATTCTGAGCTTAACTGCTAAGTACATTTGATGAATCATTTCATTTAATTATAATGTTTCTCTTTATTTTTTAACCAGATCACCTATCTATTGGAGAAAATATGATACTAAGATTATCTACTATTAATGTGTACATTTATAAAATTGAGTTCACCAAAGTTTGGTACATAATGTCTTCTTGATTAACTGTTCCCTTGATTGAAATGAAGTATTCCTCTTTATCTCTTCTGATTAGTGATAGTTGGAGGTCTATATTATCAGATATTAGATATTGGGATAATGACTTGCTTGCTCTCTAGTCCCATTTGAGTTCTTTTGTCCCTCTTTTTATTTGAAAATAATGCCTGTCTTGTGCAATACACTTCTTGTATGTAAAAGATAAATGGATTTTGTTTCTTGAATCTCCATTCAGCCTGTGCCTTTTGACTGAATAATTGGGGACATTAATATTTAAATTATTATCATAAGGTTTGTATTAATTATGCTTAGCATATTGTTGATTTTTGGTGTTTGTGGTTTCATGGGTACCTTCTATTTTAGTACTTCGCTTTAGATTTCTTTCTACAAACACTTCACTATATACATGCTCCTCTTCAGCTGGAAATATTGCTCCCTATATTTTGTTTAGGTTTGGTTTTCAGTATATATAGATTTTAAAGCTATTTATATCCTGGAAATAATTTCTTCTTCAACTGTGGTAGAAATTAGTCTACATGGGATCTCATGGTATTTTAGCACTTAGCATGCATTACTCCAGGCCATTCTTGAGCTATTATTTTAATGAATTTTCTTTTATATGTGACCTGTATTTTTTTCTTATACAGTTTTCAATACACTTCTTTGTTCTATATCATTAATGTTGACAATGATATATTATGGGAATTTTCATTTCTGAGTTTGCTTATTTGGTATTTTTTTTCATCTAATATTGGCTAGACATTGCAAAAGGACATGCAGAATCTGTATGGAAAGAGAGTTTGCATGTGGTTTCCTTACTTTTAAACAAACAAAATAATTTCCTCTTGTGGCTTTTCAATCATATTTATCTCTCTCCCCCATGTATTGTCATGCTTTCCACTTCTTTCTTCTTACTGGCTCTGCAGTCATGAGTTAGCAAACAAAATTGTTCCCATCATGTTGTTATCCTAGCATTTTTTAATTTTTATGTATCTGTCATTTT
The DNA here is from genome assembly GCF_003668045.3 of Cricetulus griseus. Taxonomy (NCBI): domain Eukaryota; kingdom Metazoa; phylum Chordata; class Mammalia; order Rodentia; family Cricetidae; genus Cricetulus; species Cricetulus griseus. The sequence goes on from NC_048595.1 coordinate 72,123,408, forward strand.
TTAGAACTTTAAGGAGGAATCAGTGCACAAAAATATGATATAACCTACATATTAGATTTGAGGGCACCAAGTGTTAGACATCTACTGTAGCCCTGCAGGTGATAGACTTAAATGCAATCCGAGGGACTTCATCCAGTAGCTGATGGAAGCAGAAGAAGACATCCACAGCTAAGCACTGAGCCTAACTCCTGGAATCCAGTTGTAAAAAGAAAGATGGGATGAGCAAAGGGGTGAAAACCATGCTGGAGTAACCTACAAAACAGCTCTCCTGACCAAGTTGGGGCTCTCCGACCCCAGAATGACAGCTGGGGAACCAACAAAGGACCAAACCAGGCCCCCTGAATGTGGGCATCAGTTAGGAGTCCTGGGCAGTCTATGAGGTCTCTTACAGTGAAACCAGTATTTATCCCTCATGCACAAATGGACTTTAGGATCCCATTCAATATGGGGGGCTACTCTTACAACCTAGATATACAAGAGAAGGCCTAGGTCCTTCCCCAAACAGAATGTGATGATTCCCCCATGGAAGGCCTCACACTCCCTGGGGAGTAGATGGGGTTGGGGTAGGGGGTCGGTGGGGGGCATGAGAGGACATAAGGGAGAGAGAACTGGAATTGATATGTAAAATAAGATTGTTTCTAAATAAAAAATCATTTTCCATTAAAAAAAAGATTCTCACACCTTTCCCATTTCTGCTCATTTCATTGTCTTTGCTATTTCATAGTAGAGGCTGTAGTAATTGAATTTAGTTATTGGGCAGGGAATTAACATAGCCACTATTTGTTAAGCCTCTTCATATATCACATATTATGCATTTTTACAGAATGTGTGGGTCATCAATTGCTCCTTATGAGACTATCATTCCATTTATTTTAAAGGAGGACAATGGGATTGACTTACCTGGGAATGTATAATAACTAAAGTTTCAAATTCAGTTCTGACTAAAAATCCATTCTCTATTCTCTTTGCAATGTTCTTACATATGAAGCTATCAAATCTTCCCCTCTACTACTCTTTTTGTTTTACTCCTATATCTGTCCTTCAAAATGTAATATTATTAAACCTCCTTTCATTAATGTTTCTTTTTCATTAAAAATGTGTTCTAAATCATGTTTAATGACAGAAAAGTCAGTTTTATTGATATCTTCAAAACTGATTGTAATGTCACACCAGGAACTCTGAAAAGATTGTATATTCCAGAGGGAAACTGTTTTAACTGCAGGCTCATGCTGTGGTGCTGTTCACAACTGCTTCTTAATCTACTATCCTGGAGCTATGAATGACAATCTATAAAAGTTCTTAGAAAGTTAAATCTGAGCGGAAAAGCTCAGAGTCTTTATTGCTGTGATGACAACATGACCAAAAGCAACTTGGAAAGAAAAGGGTTTAGTTATTTCATCTCACAGCTCTTAGGTCATATACCGCCAATCAGTGAAGTCAGGCCAGGAACTCCAGGCAGGAGACTAGAAGAAGGAACTGAAGCAGAGGCAATGGAGGAATGCTTCTTACTGACTTGCTCATTTTGCATTCCTATACACTCCAGGAACAGCTGCCCAGTGATGGTACTACTCATAGCTTGCTTAATCCTTTCACATAAATCACCAATCAAGAAAATGACCTCAGGGTTGACTATAGGGATATCTTATACAACCTTTTTCTCATTTAAGGTTCCCTCTTCTCAGATGATCCTATCATGTTCCAAACTGACAAGAGAAAAACAAAAATGGGACATGTCCTTTCATTTACTTCACCAATATAAACTTAATATGTATTGTATTTGGACTCCATACTGCACACTGGGAGTGAAATAAGTCACAGTATCTGCCCCTATAAAAATGTTATCTAGTTTATACAAATAAAACACACCAGTAATTAAAAAATACTGAGAATTATGACTGTTTAGTGCAGGATGTTAGAGAAGAAGAAAAAATTAAGATTCAAAACTGATTCGAGTCACTGTTTCACCTTTTAGGCTACATGTTATGATTTAAATCTAAATGTCTTCTCTATTTTTTTAGACGGTGGAATATTTTGAAGGTAAGGTGGCTGGTAGAAATAGATGATTTGTGAGTCATTATGTGTGTTATAATTCTCTGCCTCCTGTCGGCCACAGTGAAAATATACCCTCTTCAAGATCCCACAACCACCATCTCCATTATGTGTTTTCTATCAGAATTTCTTAATCATGATGGACTTAAACTAAACTGAAATAATTATCTAAAACAAACCTTTTAGTATTCTAAGTTGAATTTATCAGATATTTTGTGCCACCAATAATAAAATTAACTAATACAATACAGTTAAAGAAAGGTTGAGCACCTGCCTTGGGCCCAACTTCTACCTGCCCACTCTGGAAACTCCTGCTCTGGGGTCTGCAGGCAGATTGAATTGGCCCCTGAAGACCAAGCAAACCTGACTCTGCTGAGATCACTGGGCTATTCCCACCCCCATGCAGTGCAGAGTACACAGAGTTGAGCTGCTTCTGCCCCTGCCTTGGGCCCAACTTCTGGCTGCCCATTCAGGGAACTCCTGCCCTGGGGTCTACAGGCAGATTGAATCAGCCCCTGAGGACCAAGCAACCCTGACTTTGCAAAGATCATTGGACTACTCCTGCCCCCATGCAGTGCAGAGAGGCAGGTCAATTAGGCTCCTGAGGACCAAGCAACCCAGAGTCTGCTGACATCAATGTGCTAGTCCCACTCTCACACACCTGGAGAGCGAGTGCCTAGAAATTACCTGCATCCACCTGGAGACATCTGGCCCTCTTGCACCCACCAGAAGATAACCTTGGATTCATACACACCAGGAAAGGAAGAGACACCACCTGCATGCACTGCAAGAAGAGATGGGAAGATGACAATATAAGAACACATCCAACAACAGGAAAACCAATATGACACCACAAGAATCTAGGGACTCTACACCAGCAAGACCTGTACATACCAATACAGATGAAGCAGAAGAGAGAAACCTTAAAAACAACTTCATGCAGAAGATAGAGACCCTAAGAGAGGAAATGAGAAAATCCTTCAGGGAAATGGAAGAAAAGACAAAACAAAAGATGCAAGAATTCAAGGAAAGCCAAGGAAATACAATTAAACAGCTGCAGGACACAGTTCAGAACCTGAAAACTAATAATAGAGACAATAAAGAAAACACAAACTGAGAGAATGCTGGAAGTGGAAAAACTGCGTAAACAATCAGGAACGACAGATGCAAGCATAACCAACAGAATACATGAGATGGAAGACAGAATCTTAGATGCTGAAAATAAACTAGAGGAAATAAATTTAACAAGCAAAGAAAATCTTAAATCCAACAAAGCCTTAATACAAAATATTCAGGAAATATACAACACCATGAAAAGACCAAACTTAAGGATAACAGGTATAGAAGAAGTTGAAGAAACCCAACTCAAAGGAACAGAAACATTCAAGAAAATCAAAGAAGAAAACATTCCCAAACTAAAGAAAGACATGCCAATGAAAGTAAAAGAAGCCTACAGAACAACAAATAGAGAAGACCACAAAAGAAAGTCCCCTTGTCACATAATAAATAAAACACCAAATGAATAGAATAAAAAAAAAAACGAATATTAAGAGCAGAGAGGGAAAAAGTCCAAATAACATATAAAGGCAAATCTATCAGACTTACACCAGACTTCTCCATGGAAAGTCTGAAATCCAGGAGGACCTGGATAGATATTCTACCAACTCTAAGAGAACATGGATGCCAGCCCAGATTATTATACTCAGCAAAGCCTTTAATCACTATAAATGTATGGTGCTGCCTCAGGAAAATGTCAACCAGTCTACCACAAGATCCAGCAAATCCACTCTTAGGCATCTACCCCAAAAAAGCACATTCATACAACAAGGACATCTGTTCAATGATGTTCATTGCAGCATTATTTGCAATAGCCAGAACCTGGAAACAACCTGCCCCTCAACTGAAGAATGGATAGAAAAAATGGAGTACATTTACACAGTGGAGTACTATGCAGCAGGTAAAAACAATGGAAACTTAAAATTCACAGGCAAATGGATGGAACTAGAAGAAACCATTCTGAGTGAACTAATATAGTAACAAAAATATAAACATAGTATATACTTACTCATATGTGGATTTTAGATATACAGTAAGTGATTACCAGCCTATAATCCACACTGCCAGAGAAGTTAGTAAACAAGGAGGACCCTAAGAGAGTCATACATGGTCTCCTGGATAAGGGGCAAGGGACAAGATCTTCAGAACAAATTGGGAGTCTCCGGGAGGGGAGAGGAATCTAGGATAAAGAGAAGGGGAGAAGAGGACTGGTAAGGAAGACATGATAGGGCAGGAAGGTTGAGTTGGGGAAGCACAAAAGAGAGGAAGCTAAGAGATAATATAATAGAGGGAGACATTATAGTTTTTAATTATTTTATTTGTTCAAGTTAGGGAACAAGCTTGTTTCACATGTAATACCCTTCTCCCTCTCCCTCCTCTCACCCCATCCCACCTTCCCCACCCCCAACCTACCCCCATCCACCACCCACCACTCCACAGGCAGGGTAGGGCCCTCAATGGGGGCTCTGCAAAGTCCACCAAATTTTCCTGTGCTTAGCCTTGGCCCTTCCCCATGTGTCCAGGGCCAGAGTGTATCCCTTCACGTGGGATGGGCTCTCAAAGTCCCCTCTTACACCAGGGAAAAATACTAATCCACTATCAGAGGATCCCTGGAGTGCCCAGGCCTCCTTATTGACATCCATGTTCAGTGATCTGGATCAGTCTTGTACAGGCCTCCCAGACAGCATCTGGGGTCGATGTGCTCCCCCTTGTTCAGGACAACTGTTTCTGTGGTTTTCTCCAACCTGGTACAGACCCCTTTGATCTTCATTCCTCCCTCTCTTCAACTAAATTCCAGATTTCAACTCAGTGTATATCTGTGGATGTCTATCTCAGCTTCTAGCAGCCACTGGCTGAGGGCTCCAGTATGGCATAAAGAGTAGTCATCAATCTCATTTTAGGGGAAGGGCGTTTAGGTTATCCTCTCCACAATTGCCTGGACTGTCAGATCCTGTAATCCTTGTAGGTCTCTGGAGATCTCCATAGTTCCAGATCTCTTCTCAGACCTATAGTGGCTCCCTCTAATATGGTATCTCTCATCCTGCTCTCTCTCCTCTATTATTCCCCCAATTCAATATTTCTGCTCCTCCATTTCCTCTCCTCTAATCCTCTTCTCCTGCTCTTATTGTGGCAGCTCCCTCTCCCCTACCCTCATGTTCTCAATTAGCTCAGGAGTTCATGCCACTTCCCATTCCTGGGGTCCATTTATCCCTTAGAGTCATTCATGTTTCCTAGTTTCTTTGGTGAAGAGGATTATAGGCTGATAATCCTTTGCTCTATGTCTAAAATTTATATATAAGTGAGTACATACCATGTTTGTCTTTTTGTGACTGGGTTACCTCACTCAGGATGGTTTCTGCTAGTTCCATCCATTTGACTGCAAATTTCAAGATTCCCTTGCTTTTTTCTGCTGAGTAGTACTCCATTGAATAAATGTACAACATTTTCTCTATCCATTCTTCAGTTGAGGGGCATCTAGGTTGTTCCCAGGTTCTGGCTGTTACAAACATTGCTGCTATGAACATGGTTGAACATATGTCCTTGTTGTATGTACATGCACTATTTGGGTATATACCCAAGAGAGAAATGGCTGGATCTTGAGGTAGACTGATTCTCATTTTTCTGAGCAACTGCCATACTGATTTCCAGAATGGTCTTACAAGTTCGAAGTCCCACCAGCAATGGAGGAGTGTTCCTTTTTCTCCAGCTCCCTGTAGGGGAAGCTGTAGCCATGCCTACTTAGGGGCTGGCTACAGGTGTGCCTGACCAAGCTTGCAAGGGCGTGGTCAGGGTGACATAGAGTGACTGCGTTTTCTCTTTCGGGTTCACTTTGGTACTTGCTGGACAGTTAAAACTGTAGGAGGTCCATGTGAGTCTCCAAGCTGGGAGCAGCTCAGCAGCAACAGGTAGGCTGGAAGCCAGAACACCTGTGAAGAGAGAGACCTTTCCCTGCCAAGGCTGCAGGCCCGGTGGGACCCACAGCCTGTCCCAAATGGGGTGTAGGTTTCCACTATTCCCCTCCTGACAACCACATATAGTGGGAAATTACCAATATGAAGTCAGGTAGAAATATAAGGGTATTTAATAGGGAAAGACTTTCTTACAGAGCGACTTAGCTAGCTGGCGTGGCAGCAGTCTGTCCAGCAAGTACCAAAGTGAACCCAAAAGAGAAAACGCAGTCACTCTACATCAATCTGACCACGCCCTCAAAAGGGTGGTCAGGCACACCTGTAGCCAGCCCCTAAGTAGGCATGGCTACAGATTCCCCTACACCTCCTCTCCAGCATAGATTGTCTTTGGTATTTTTGATTTTAGCCATTCTGACAGGTGTGAGGTGGTAACTCAGAGTTGTTTTGGGTTGCATTTCTCTTTTGGCCAAGGATTTTGAGAACTTTCTTTAGTGTCTTTCACCCCTATACCAAAGGATATGACAGACTTTGAAGATCCCCTATGGACAGCCCCACTCTCCCTGAGGAGCAGAAAGGGTATGGGATAGGTAGGATGCTAGTTGGTGGGGTAAGGAAAGAGGGGAGGGAAAGGGATCTGGGATTGACATGGAAAATAATTTTCTTTCTATTTAAAATTTTTAAAATCTTTAAATATTAAAAAAAGAAAGACATGTTGAAGGGTAAGGTCACATTATCAGGCCCATGACATATTTTCGACTTATACCTTGTACTTGTTTCCACTTATTGAATATCATATTATCTTCTACCTCACCAAATTAAAACAAAAATTAATTAATTATGCTCTAAAATATGTAACTTAATGGATGTATTTATAAATGCTGATATCTATCCTCTGTAAAGTATATTCTACAGAGCTATTACTCACTCACAAGTCTAAAAGCATAGTCATCTAGATACTCAGCCAAAGGGCACATCAGGAGCCTATTTCTGTTGAAGTAGGATTCTACCTTTTGCCTGAGGGCTGAGTTTCCAATTCTAGGGTATTGAGAAAGTATACCAAGTAGAAGTTGTTGTCTTTCATGACTCAGATTCAAAAAGTGTCTTAGACTTACTACTTCATTCTAAGAGTTTGGCTAACAGCCCATCTCAGTAGATGTGACTAAAACCTAGCCTGTTTATGGCCACATAACAGAAAGCTGGAAGAATATATGACACAGAAAATATTTCTGCAGTTATATCTGAAGATCTAGGCACCATCTTCTGTGCCTACTGTCTACATAACCCTCTGCTTTTTCTGGCGAAGCTAAGTGATTACACAACTGAACCAACAGCATAATCTCTTGTCCTCTGATTGAATTTAATGAAAGGAGCATTTGCAAGGAAATGAACAGAGAATGAACTCAGAATATTTGTTCTCTGTACTTTTACAAACAGATTTAGTCCAACTGGCTGAGTTCAATTGAAGACGAATTTATGCAGACTCATGTTCAGATCTTAATTTGAGTGTTATTCCTCACTAAAAGGAAGTGCAGTTACATGAATAAATGCTGTACTTTTCCTTTCCTGGGGACAAATAATGATTTTCTTGAAACTTACTGTTATGATCTAGAAAAACAAGAACATTAAAACAATAGTTTATGGCACAAAGACACCAGGTTATAGGAATCAGATTACATATCTTTCTCTCTAGTAACTTGTGGAGAGAGGGAAGTAAAATGGCCCTGTTCTAAATTCTAATTGAATAATCAAAGAAAACTATTAAGCATTTTATCATATGGTGGTAGCATGAGTCTATAATTTGAGATGTCTTCAGAAGAGATAAAACATAAATAAAATGTTTAAGAACAAATCAACTTGAGGGACAAAACAAAGGAAATCAGGGCATTGCCTACAGAAGGAAGGGACATCAGTATAAGCAAACATGAAGAATCAACAGAAGTCACTGGACAAAAGCTGTCAAAATACTTTGTGCAGAAACAGTGTCAGACAACAATGGGAAAATCATTTATTATTTAGGGAAAAGCACCAGAAACTACAAATTGAACTACAATACAAACAAATTTTTCTAAGACGAAATTAGATACTGAAATGCATGGAGTATTTTTAAAAATGAAACTTGAGAAACTTTGTTTCATGTAAATGATTTTCTCCTAAGAGTATATGCTTTTTCATGAAGAAAACATCAAGCCACTATTACTTGGACTTTTTCTGATTCTGACTGCTTCTAGATCCATGATACTTCACATAGAGGACATATATAGACAGGGAAGTGTGGCAATGATACCAGTGTAATTAAATATTTACTTAGACTAATTTTAAAGTGAAATAGACACGTGGCCATGTGCTATGATACTGACCCAGATAGCATAGCTATTTAAAACAGCCCTTTAAATGGTCATGTATATTATTGATCATACTATTACTTCTCTTTTTTCTCTCACATGTACATCAACTCCAGTTATCTGATGACTCTCTTCTTGTAAAGGTAGTAGAGTATTTCATAAGTAAAGTATGTCAGTATCTGAGAGCTTAGTGAATAATTAGGTCTAGCTTCTAATTTCAGAAATGTAAAAGTTATTCTAAAGAATCAAGAATGTTGAAGTCCCCTTGAAAATTAGGCAAATATTTGAAATTCATGTTTCTTTTTTCTATGCTTAAGCTCACTCTCTGCTCAGGCAAAGTGCTTAAGTGAAATCTACAGTTCATATCAAAAGCTCACAGCAAGCATACAGTGTGCTCCCACTAAGGATTCTAGTATGACAAGGAGTTTTCAAGGCTGGGAGCTCTATTGCTGTGATCTCTCCTCCTTTTTGAAAATTCAGTTCTCAAAACTTTGGCACATTTGGGGTTTTCCTTAGATATAAATATTCTTTGTACCCTTATGCTAAAAGATGTATATTTTCTCTCCTAAAAATAAGTGAGCAGCAGTTGCTATACCAAATAAGTTGTAAATGACTTAAGCTGCAGTTGGGAAGGCTCCATGGTGTAATTCATTACAGTTAATGCTCAATTGGAAGACAGAGGGAATTTTCAATCTACCTCTATGAATTTAAGATTATTTTTAATGGGCATATATAATTTTGTTGTCTCTCTTCAAAATTTGATCTAAAGCCCCTTTCAAGCAATGGGCATGCTTAAACACCCACCCCCCCACACACATACACACATACATGCACCGACAAACACACTGCGCTCAAAGGTCAGCATGATTTGATATGCTAAGAATAGATACTGTGCAACTCTTAAGGATTATTTCTAATCCCTTTATACTATTTCTGCGGTAGTTAATGTCCTGGATCTATTTTTCACTTTTGAAAAATGTCATACATAATTATCTTGTGGATGACAAGAGAATACAAATGGATTCTATTATAATTATAAGACTTATTGGATATTTATTTGGAGCACAGTAACTCTCTTTCTGTGCTTCTATCCATGTCAATTCCAGCTATTTTCCCTGAATATAACCACTAAAACCTTCCAGAAAATGTCATGATCTCTTGCTGGTTAATAACATTACACCTGTAATATATGAACTCTACTAAAAAAGGAACCCTATAAGAATAAATGGTCAAAGTTAGAGCAAAATTTAGAGTTCCCCTTGAAAGCACATCAACATTTGTCTTCATGAAGTATGTACACCCACATAGATATGAAACAATAACAAAAGAGGGTGGGACAAAAACAGGAGGCATTATGAGGAATGTCAGAAACAGGTTGGTTGCTAAAAACCATTAAATAGACTTTACCCATTATCGTAAGTGATACCTACAATTCTCACAGAAACAAAATAAGTTCCATGGGAAACACAGGCTCTGTTAATGATGTCTTATGTGAACTCACAGGGAGCAAGAAGCATAAGGGATAGAGACCAAAGAAGCCTTGTGGAGACTAGATAACTTGGGATGCTTCTGTTTAGACCCTAACTCTAAAGCAGCTGCTGTGAAACCAGCATATTCCTAGGTTCAACTTTGCTCCCATATAATTTCCTGTCAACATGTTTTTCCCTTTGCCTACATTTAAAGTAACAAACTCCATAAATACTTGAAATGAATATTTCAGTTGCAAAATAGACTCAGAGAAATTGTGCAGTTTAGCATAAAATAAACATTTAAATTTTGCAGTTATATATTATGCAAACAAAAAGTAAGAAGTTTCATCATTCTTTTCCTCCAAAATAAGAGCAGTATTCAGTGTTCTAAAATGCAAGTGCACAACAGTACTATATATACTAGCAACAACTAGCTGTGCTAGATGAGAATGCCATGCAGCATTCCCATGCAATCCCTTTTTATTGTATTAGTTTCCTGAAATGTATTAAAATATGAAACAGAGTTTTGCTGGATAGTTTTGTGTCAACTTCACATAAGCTAGATTCAATGAAGAGGAAGGGAACCTCAACTCAGAAAAAGCCTATATAATATTGGGCTATAACCAAGCTTGTGCGGTATTCTCTTACTTAGTAAGATATAAGGGAGGGACCAACCCACTGTGGTAGGAGCATCATTGGCCTGATGGTCCTGGATTCTATAAGAAAGCAGGCTGAGAAAGTCATGAGTGGTAAGATAGTAGGCAGTACTCCCGAATGGCCTCTGCATCAGCTCCGATCTTCAGGTTTCAATACAGTTTGAATTCCTACCTTAACTTCCCTCAATGTACAGTGATTCAGGATATGTAAGCCAAATCATCCCTTTCCTTCCAAGTTTTGTCACCATAACAAAGACAACAGTCAAGCTTTAAAAATGCCAGATATATAGGAAAACATAATATTGTGAGCAAAACTCAACCAGAATTTCACAGATCCCCTAATCAAAGGAGAAGGGGAAATTTAGTTCTATATCCTTTTCCAAGAGGACATGGGACAAGGCTGGTATAGAGCTAGAGACAATGTTTCAAAAGAGTTAAGATTGTGACTTCTGGGGACCCAACGCTTATCCCTAGGCTGTAATTATCAACCCTGAGGGATGCATGTAAAAAACAACACATTTTTTCAATTTTTTCAGCAATATGTATCACTTATCCTCCACATTTATAAAAGCAAAACTGATTTAAAAATACTACTTCAGACATGAAGTGATACCCCACTGCTGAAAAGGTGAAAGAAGAAAGAATTTACCTAAATGAAGCAGGAGAAAACTCTGTGAATGGTGGCATCAAGCAGGCAATGGAATTTGATGGAGGATTCAACCAGTAAAAGGGCAAGGGACTACACTAATGTAATCTATATGTGTCATCCTGCTAGAACAGAGAGAAATATGAAAAAAAAACAGTATCTGAGAGTGCAAACAAGGTCACAAACAATGTTACCCAAAAGAGATATGAGTCAATGATAGGGTGAAAAGTTATCCCATCTGGATTCTTACAGGCATTTGGCATTTGGATCACATTGGATTAACCCTTTGGAGACTCTTCTACAAATCCAATGAGAATTGAAAAAGAATGACTTAATAAGATCACAGTATTTTTGAAGAGATTTTTATACCATTCCCATCTATTTTCTCCAGGGTATCTGGGTGTAAACATAGATAAGGATCCTCAGATTATTTCCTTTTTAGAGATGTTAATTTATGGTCAAAGAAGTTCTGCCAAGACATGCTGAAGATACAAAAAAATAGAGATGATAATGGGATCCTTTCTTAGCTAAGATGAAATATCATCCAGCTAGACTGTCTTCGTGCTGGTTAACATAGTTCACACATGTCTGAAATGTTTTGTGCACGACCACACTATATTAAACCTTAACCTCATGGTTGGTAATGAAGTTCAGTGTTTCCAATAGGACCCTATATTTCCATCCAACATAACCCTGAGATGTGGTGCAACCTATAAATGACAATCATCACCATCCATATTGTGAAATATTTATTTGTGTTCAACATGGCACTGATTAAAAAGTGATATTTTTGCATTTTCAATTATTTGCTTGTGAAATGCATTAACATATATTTATATTTAGGCTGCTTTACAATTCAAAATGATGTATTTATTTTGAATTCCAAAGAGAGATTTTTTTCTTTCCAAATAGTCCAAATGACTTCGTTGCCATTATTTTCTTAGCATCATGAATGGATGGAATGCAAACAAAATTTCTAGTGTTTCCTGTGTCTCCAGTCCTCTAAAGGCTTTATTTATACTAGTAAATAGGACTGATGGTAATACTGATTAAACAATCTGAGGCTTATGTAGAGATAAACTCAACCTCTCCTTTCCAGTTTACACAAGGTCTCGATAAGCAACTATGAATTTCTGAAATCTTTTAAAGTTTGCATTAGGACTTGTTCTCTTTCCTAATATTGCCAATAATAATAACACAGGTGAGATTTCAATAGCTTGATATAATAGCTCCTTCATCTCCTTGTCCTATATGGAAAGTCCATACACAGGGCACTTTTTTTTCCAAAGAACCATCTCATAATCAAATAGAGTGAGTTATTTTTCTTTTCTTTTGTATTTAACTTAGAAACAAGCTTGTTTTACATGTCAATCACAATAACCTCTCCCTCCCCTCTTCTCCAGTCCCAACCGACTCCCTATCCCAACCCTTTTCTGCTCACCAGGGAGGGTGAGGCCAAACCTAGGGGATCTTCAAAGTCTGTCATATCATTTGTCACAAAGCCTAGACCCTCCCTGTGTGTCTAGGATCAGAAAGTATTTCTCTATGTGGAGTGGGCTCCCATAGTTCATTCATGTACTAGGGATAAATAAATACTGATACACTAAGGAGACCTCATAGATTAACCAGACCTCCAAATTGACATCCATGTTGAGGGGGTCTGGATCAATCCTATGCTGGTTTCATAGCTATCAGTCTGGAGTCCATGAGCAACCCCTTCTTCAGGTCAGCTGTTTGTGTGGGTTTCTCCAGCATGGTCTTGGCCCCTTTGTTCATCATTCCTCTCTGTGCAACTGGATTCCAGAGTTCAGCTCAGTGTTTAGCTGTGGGTGTCAGCTTCTGCTTCCCTCAGCTACTGGGTCAAGGTTCTAGGATGGTATATGAGGTAGTCATCAATTTCATTATCAGAGAAAATAATTTAATGTAGCCTCTCAACTATTGCTTAGATTCTTAGATGGGGTTATCCTTGTAAACCTCTGGACATTTCCCTAGTGCCAGAATTCTCTTCAAACCTATAATGGCTTCCTCTTTTATGGTATCTCTTTTCTTGCTCTCCTCTATTCTTCCCCTGACTCAATCTTCCTACTCTCTCATGTCCTCCTTTCCCTCCTCTTCTCCCCTTCCCTTTCTCCTAACTCCCTTTCCTCTCCCCCAATGCTCCCAATTAGCTCAGGAGATCTTGTCCACTTTCCCTTATCCAGGGGACCAGGGGACCATGTATGTCTCTCTTAGGTTCCCCCTTGTTTCTTTGCTTTCTCTGGAGGAGTGGATTGCAGGATGGTATTCCTTTACTCTATGCCTAAAACACATATATGAGTGAATACATACCATGTTTTTCTATTTTGTCACTGGGTTACCTCACTCAGGATGGTAACCTGACTCACTCACTTCTTCTGGTTCCATCTATTTGCCTGTGAATTTCAAGATTCCATTGATTTTAAATTTTTAACTCTACTTCTTTATTTTTTACATGAATTATCCAATAAAAACTTTAACAGCATCTGGTTTCCTATAGCATAAGTATGAACCTCCTACCTATGCTATTTGCATTACACAGTATTTATTGGGTTCTTTCTTGTAGCCAGAATTGTTATAAATGGGGCAGTTATTTAAATACTTTCTATATGGAGTTTCTTGTCTTTCTGGATTGCTTTTCCCTTTGGTTCAGTCTAGACGTCACTTCACAAGTCAGTTCTCCCATTTAGCCACACTTTCTGTGAGAATCCTCCCCATCTTCATCTAGCTGAGTTCATCTCTTTCTTTGAGGATCCCATGAAAACTTTTCCCCCTCATCTCTTACTGACTGAGATTATGGACATTTCTTCCCATCCCCAAGCTGTGAATCACATAAGACAATACTTGATACAGTGTTAATCCTTTCAGGTACCTAGTGCAGTGTAGATATATAGAAGATTTTCAAAGTTAATGAATAAATGAATGACCTGTAACAAGTAGAGAAACAAGTTATTAACTGAAACCACAAAGAGAAATTCTCAAAAAATGTAACAAATCACTCACCTGGAATTAAAACCATTGTGATGTTATTAGTTACTTGGAAGCAGTTTGGCAGTCAATGGGAACCATATAGGTTAGAAATGCACATTACAAAGCCTAACACTCATGTTGTTCATTATCTGTCTTATTTGTTACCTATATAGGCAGAAAGAGTGGCTGTATGCCAGGAAATTCTTCACAGCAGCTCTACCATAAAGTCAGGGAGCTGTAAGAAACATACCCCACTAATCAGTATTACTACAGATACATTCTCACTTCAGTACCAATCCAAAGCAAGTGTATTCATTGGCACAAAGCTTTCCTCCATATGATGATTTAGAGACCTTGATCGGTCTTGTGGTTCCCCATAGCATCTTTATCCATTTGAACAGAAGAAAAATGAAAGAAACCTCCTTCCTTTATTTAAAGACCAGGGAATTTCCTGTGAGATTATGGCTCTTAGTAACATCAGAAGCTACACACATAAAGTCTCATCACACCACATTCGACAGGCAAAAGCCTGTGAGGCCTCAGTCGTACACAAATAGATATAGCCAACTGAGGAAAGCTAGGAGTGGGAAAGGTACTCTTCTTCACAAAAGAGACACCACCTGGTTGGTGCCAAATAGTTGCCTTGCCAACATACATACAAATAACAGTATATAGACTGATTTTTTCTTTTTTAATATAATTTTATTTTTAATTAATTTTTATAAAATTATAATTTCACATTTCAATTCCTTCTCCCTCTACACCCCCTCCTCGTAACTTCCCACCAGCCCCCTCACCCCCCCGCTCCCCATGGAGGGTAGGGCCCTCCACAGGGGCTCTGAAAATTCCAAAACATCATCCTACGCCCCATCTAGGACCTCCCCCATGTGTCCAGACTGAGAGAGCATCCCTTCAGAGGGATGGGCTCTGGAAGACCCTTCTTACACCAGGGAAAATTACTGATCCACTACCAGAGGCCCCATAGGGTACTGAGACCTCCTCATTGACATCCACTTCCAGGGGTCTGGAGCAGTCCCATGATGGCCTCCCAGACAGCAGACTGGGGTCCATGTGCTCCCCCTTGTTCAGGTCAGCTGTTTCTGTGGGATTCAGCAGCCTAGTCCCACCTCCTTGATCTTAATTTCTTCCTCTCTTGCAACTAGGTTCCAGAATTCAGTTCGGTGTATAACTATGGGTGTCTGTCTCTGTTTCCATCAGCCACTGGATGGGGGTTCTAAGATGGCACATAAAGTATTCATCAGTCTCATTATAATGAAAGGGCATTTAGGGTAGCCTCTCCACCTAGATTGTCAGTTGCTGTCATCCTTTAGATCTCTGGAAATCTCCCTAGTGCCAGACCCATCCTCCGACCTATAATGGCTCCCTCTGTTATGTCTCTCATCCTGCTCTCCTCTATTCTTCGCTCAACTCAACCTTTCTGCTCCTCCATTTCCTCCTCTTACCCCTTCTCCACCTCACATTCTGCCAGCTCCCTCTCCCCTACCCTCAAGCTCCCAATTAGCTTAGGATATCCTGGCCCTTCCCATTCTCCGGGGCCCACACATTTTTCTCTTAGAGTCCTACTTGCTTCCTAGTTCCTTTGGTGAAGAGAATTGTAGGCTGGGAATCCTTTGTTCTATATCTAAAATTCACATATGAGTGAGTACATACCATGTTTGTCTTTTTATGACTGGGTTACCTTACTCAGGAATGATTTCTTCTAGTTCGATCCATTTGCCTGCAAATTTCAAGATTCCCATGCTTTTTTCTGCTGGGGAGGACGCCACTGTGTAAATGTACCACATTTTCTCTATCCATTCTTCAATTGAGGGGCATCTAGGTCGCTTCCGGTATCTCGCTGTTACAAACAACGCTGCTATAAACATGGTTGAACATATAACCTTGTTGTATGAACATGAATTATTTGGGTTTGCCCAAGAGGAATTGCTGGATCTTGAGGTAGACTGATTCCATTTTCCTGAGCAACTGCCATACTGATTTCCAAAGTGGTCTTAAAGGTTGCACTCCCACCACCAATGGAGGAGTATTTCTTTTTCTCCACCTCCTCTCCAACATAGATTGTCATTGGTGTTTTTGATTTTAGCAATTCTAGCCAATGTAAGATGGTATCTCAGAATTGTTTTGATTTGCATTTCTCTCATGGCCAAGGATTTTGAGCACTTTCTTAAGTGTCGTTCAGCCATTTAAGATTCCTCTGATGAGAATGCTCTATTTAGTCCTGTGCCCCACTTTTTAATTGCCTTGATTGGTGTCATGGTAGCTAGCTTCTTGAGAGTTCATTATATATTTTGGAAATCAGTCCTCTGTTAGATGTGGAGTTGGTGAAGATCTTTTCCCATTCTATAGGCTGTTGTTTTGTCTTACTGACTGTGTCCTCTGCCTTACAGAACCATCTCAGTTTCAGGACATCCCGTTTATTAATTGTAGATCTCAATGTCTGTGCTACTGGTGTTATCTTCAGGAAACTATCTCCTGTACCAATATGTTCAAGGGTATCTTCCATTTCTAGAAGATTCAATGTGGCTGGATTTATGTTGAGATCATTGATACAATTGTGCTTAAGTTTTGTGCATGGTGACAGATATGGATATATCTGCAATCTTCTGCATGTCGAATCCAGTTGTGCCAGCACCATTTGTTGAAGATGCTATCTTTTTTAAATTGTATAGATTTATCATCTGGGTTGAAAATCAGGTGTTCATAGGTGTGTGTGTTAATATCAGGGTTTTCAATTCAATTCCATTGGTCTATCTGTCTATTTTTGTGCCAATATCAAGCTGTTTTCAGAACTATGGCTCTATAGCCGAGCTTGAAGTCAGGGGTGGTGATGCCTCCAAAGGTTCCTTTATTGTACAATGATTTTTTCACTGTCCTGGGTTTTTTGTTTTTCCATATAAAGTTGAATGTTGCTCTTTCAAGGTCTGTGAAGAAATGTGTTGGGATTTTGATAGGGATTGCATTGAATCTATGGATTGCTTTTGGCATTTTTACTATGTTGATTCTACCTATCCAAGAGCATGGGAGATCTTTCCATTTTCTGATATCTTCTTTCTTGCTGTACAGGTCTTTCACTTTTTTTGTTTAGTGTTACCCCAAGTTATTTTATGTTGTTTGTGGATATTGTGAATAGTGATTTTGTCTGATTTCTTTCTCATTTTGTTTATCATCTATATATAGTAGGGCTATTGATTTTTTTTAGTTATTCTTTTATCCTGCTCCTTTGCTGAAGATATTTATTTCCTGTGGGAGTTCCCTGGTAGAGGTTTTGGGGTCACTTATATAGACTATCATATCATCTGCAAATAGTGAAAGTTTGACTTCTTCCTTTCCAATTTGTATCCCTTTTATCTCCTTTTGTTGCCTTATTGGACTATTGTGTATCTAGGACTTCAAGTACAATATTGAAGAGATATGAGATCGTGCGCAGACTTGTATTGTTCCTGATTTTAGAGGAGTTGACTTGAGTTTCTCTCCATTTATTTTGATGTTGGCTGTTGCTTTGCTATATATTGCTTTTATAATATTGAGATATGTTCCTGTTATTCCTGTTCTCTCAAAGATCTTTATCATGAAGGGATGTTGGATTTTGTCAAAGGCTTTTTGTGCATCTAGTGAGGTGATGTGGTTTTTCTTTTTCAGCATTGATGGATTTTCGTATGTTCAACCATCCTTGCATTCCAGGGATGTAGCCTACTTGAGCATGGTGGTTGATTTTTCTGATATGTTCTTGGGTTTGATTCTCGAATATTTTGTTGAGTATTTTGCATCGATATTCATGAGGGATATTGATCTGTAGTTCTCTTTTTTTTTAGTTGTATCTTTGTGTGGTTTGGGTATCAAAGTAACTCTAGCCTGGTAAAAAAGAGTTTGGCAATGTCCTTCCTGCTTCTATCTTGTGGAACATTTTGAGGAGTACAGGTATTAGCTCTTGTTTGAATTTCTGGTAGGATTCTGCCCTCAAGCCATCTGGCCCGAGCTTTTTTTGGTTGGAAGCTTTTTGATGACTGCTTCTATTTCACTAGGGGTTATAGGTTGTTTTAAACTGCTTATCTGTTCTTGGTTTAATTTTGGTAAGTCATATTTATGGAGAAAATTGTTCATTTCCTTTATATTTTCAAATTTTGTAGAGTACAGATTTTCAAAGTATGACCTGAAGATTCTCTGGATTTCCTCAGTGTCTTCTTATATCCCCTATTTTGTTTCTGATTTTGTTAATTAGCATGCTCTCTTTCTTTCTCTCTGCCTTTTGGTAAGTTTGGATAGGGGTTTGTCTATCTTGTTGATCTTATCAAAGAACCTTCTCTTTGTTTCATTGATTCTTTGTAGTGTTTGTCTAGTTTATACTTAATTAATTTCAGCCCTCAGCTTGATTATTTCCTAGCATCTACTCCTCTGGGGTCAGTTTGATTCTTTTTGTTCTAAAGCTTTCAGTTGTTCTGTCAATTCTCTAGTGTGACTATTCTCCAATTTCTTCATGTGGGCACTTAATTCTATGAAATTTCCTCTAAGCACTGCTTTCAGAGTGTCATAAGTTTGGGTATGTTGTCTCTACATTCTCATTAAATTCTAGGAAGTCTTTAGTTTCTTTGTTTATGTCTTCCTTGACCCAGGAATGGTGCAATTGGGTGTTATTCGATTTCCATTAGTTTGTAGGTTTTCTGCAATTTGTTTCTGTTGAATTCTAATCTTAAAGAGTGGTGGTCTGATAAGATACAGGGAGTTATTTCAATTTTTTGTATCTGTGGAGGTTTTCTATGTTGCCAAGAATGTGGTCAATTTTAAAGAAGGTTCCAGGTGGTGCTGAGAAGAAGGTATATTCTTTTGTGTTTGTTTGGAATGTTCTATAAATGTCTGTTAATCCCAGTTGGGACATAACTTCTGTTAGATCCTTTGTTTCTTTGTTATGTTTCTGTCTGGTGGTCCTGTCTAGTGGTGAAAAGGAAGTGTTGAAGTCTCCTACTATAAGTGTGTGTGGTTTTATGTATGGTTTGAGCTTTAGTAATGTTTCTTTTACAAATATAGGTGCCTTTGAATTTGGGGCACAGATGTTTAGGATTGAGACTTCATCTTGATGTACTTTTCCTGTAATGACTATGAAATGCCCTTCTTCATGCCTTTTGATTGATTTTAGTTAGTAGTCTTATTTGTTAGATATTAGGATTGATATACCACCTTGTTTCTTACATCCATTTGGTTTGGAAAGTCTTCTCCCAACCCTTTACTCTGAAGTAATACCTGTCTTTGAAATTGAGGTGTGTTTCTTGTATACAGCATAAGGATGGATTCTGTCTTCCTATCCATTCTGTTAACCTGTATCTTTTTATAGACATGTTAAGACCATTGACATTGAGGGATATTAATTCCCATTTGTTGTTGCTTCTTGTTTGTTTTGGATTTATTGTTGGTGGTGTCATTATGTGTGGATTTTACCCTCCTGCTTATTTTCCTGTTTGGTAAAGTTGGATTATCTATTTCCCATGTTTTTGTGAGTGTAGTTATTCTGTTGGGTTGGAGTTTTCCTTCTAGGACATCCAGGACCTTCTGGCTTTCAAAGTTTCCATTGAGAAGTCAGGTGTGATTCTGATAGGTCTGCCTTTATATGTTACTTGGCCTTTTTCCTTTGCTGCTCTTAATATATTTTCTTTATTCTGTAACTTTGGTGTTTTGATTATTATGTGGTAAAGTGAGCTCTTTTTGTGGTCCAGTATATTTGGTGTTCTGTATGCTTCTTGTACTTTCACAGGGATATCCTTCTGTAGGTTGGGGAAGTTTTCTTCTATGATTATATTGAATATGTTTTCTGTACCTTTGATCTGTATTTCTTCACCTGTTTCTATACCTAGTATTCTTATATTTGGCCTTTTCATGGTGTCCCATATTTCCTGGATATTTTGTGTTAGAGACTTGTTGGACTTGAGATATTCTTTGGTCGATGACTGAATATCCTCTAGCGAGTCTTCAACACCGGAGATCCTCTCTTCCATCTCTTGTATTCTATTGTTTATACTCACATCCTTAGATTCTGATCATTTATCCAGCCTTTGTATTTCCAGCATCCCCTCATTATGTGTTTTCTTTATTGTATCTATTTCAACTTTCATGCCTTGAACAGTTTCGAGTGCTTCCTTCACTTGTTTGGTTGTTTTTCTTTAGATTCTTTAAGAGAATTATGTATTTCTTGAATTTTTGTGTTTCTATTCCTTCTATTTCTTTAAGCTATTTTCTTTTTTCCTCTTTAAGGGTCTCAAAGATCTTGATAAAGTAGATTTTTATGTCTGTCTCTTCTTCTTCTTCTTCTTCTTCTTCTTCTTCTTCTTCTTCTTCTTCTTCTTCTTTGTTGTGCTTTTCAGATCTTGCTGGTGTGGAGTCCCTGGATTCTGGTTGTGTCATGTCGGTCTTTCTTTTGAATGTGGTCTTATTCTGCCTTCTCCCCATCTCTTCTTCCAGTCAGTGCAGGTGGGGTCTCTCTATCTCCTTTTGTCACCTGGTGTTGTGTGTGGGCCAAGACTTCAATGTCTGGAGCTATGGATGGACTTGCCTCTCCTGGTAGTCTCCTCACTCAGGAGAGGTCGGGATGGCAGAGGGTGAAGGAAGAGTGAGGTATTTCCAGACTCAGGGAGGTCCTTCCTATCTGAGTGGGTCTACTGTACAGCCACAGGCTCAGAGAGATCCTGGGGAGATGGGGACCTTGGGCAATAGTAGGGCTCAGGAGCGGTCAGGGTGGCAGAGGGGAAGGAAGAGTGAGCTAAACATATATATATATATATATATATATATATATATATATATATATATATGTATATATATATATTATATTCATGCAATAATAATTAGTAATTATTAGTAATTATAGTAAATAATAATAATAAAAAGACTCCATGGATTCAAAGCAGCGGTGGGAGAGGTATATTTGAGCGCTTGAACGGAGGAAAAGGAAGAAAGAATGTTAAGATACTATGATCTCATTAAAGTAAATGGGGGAAAACAGCCTCTTACTTTAAATCCCAGACCCAGAATGAGGCAAATAATTACATTTCTGATTCATGAATATGAAATAGCTATATGCTCTGTGTCCAGGGTAAATATCTGGTAAACACTTGCTGGCAGCCCTTTCTCCACATAAGATATGTGAAAGCACTATATTCACTACTCAGGATGTCATTCGTCATCCAGGAATTCATTCTTTAGAAAATGGTGATGAAGAAATGCATTTCTATAACATGCATTCCATTACCCCTGAAATGAATTTTACTGATACTATAAAGTATAGGGTTGTGTCTTACTTATCATCTTTGCATTGCTTCATTCTTCTATAAGTATTGCTGAATTTCTGTAGTCAGAGTAGGAGTGTGGTAGTTTACAAACATTTTCCCTAAGAGCATATTCCAAATAAGATACAGAATTTCCTAAACTTCACTACCAAAACACTAGCATATTTATGGTGAAATTAAATTTGACAAGTCTAGCATAATATAGTTCTCTCATAATAATGCATATTGCATATTAACAAAAAACAAAGTAGCCCTCAAACTTACCTGCTCATAAAGAACAAAAATGGAAAATTAATAGGAAAAAGCAATTAATATGTATTGAAATCTTTTGTGGTTCAGACATCATTCAATTAAATGATAGTGGTACAGTCAAGAAAAGATAATCAGTCTCAAAGAAGTTACTTAACAAAGTTCTGGCATCAAAATGTAATCTACTGGTATCTGTAAGTGAAACAATCAAGGGATCATGTACTTCAGTCCTTACAGAGGTGATAGATCAGTGAAATTAATGCAATTAGCATCCTGGCTTCAATACCACAGGGATATGTCCCCTATACAGCTGTCTCTTTGGAATCTATAGCTTTCATCCCAGTGCTCCCTCAAGGTTATCTTCTTACAGAAATTTGTGATTCAAAAAAGGAAAAAAATTATTTACTTCTATCTAAGAATAAACTGTGACTTTTGAATTGTTATATAATATTTCACATATTACTATTACATGAAACTTCAACTATTAACCATCTGCATAGAGAAAACTTCATGGTTCAATAGATTAAATGATGTCAATATAATTTCTCAAAAAGTAACTCTTACTTCCAGTGATGTACATAGCTGAGACAGGACAAGCTTATTCTCATATGATAAAGCTTATATATTAAAGGCCATGTCTAAGACCTTAGAAATTTCATATTAACAATATCTATATTTTCCTTGATGATCTTCCAACTGTATAATTACAATAATACAAGGTCCGGATACATCCAAGACTCTTAAGTAGTTAGGAGTGTGTCTACCAGACATAAACTCTCATTCCACAATTTGACTACTGTACTATCAATGTGTTACTTAACTTTTCTGTGCCTCCATTTTTCTCTTATAAATCATTGGTGTTATGATAGAAGACAAATCTAAACACATGTATTGATCAATAACATTGCTGGTGCTGTATATAATAAAAAATTTTCGGTGAGCTATGATGGTTTTGGTACTTTGCCTAAGAAGTACATTGTTTTTACTGTCACTTATCATTTGAACAACTCTTTTGCTCTCAGACCTTGAATGGAAATATATTCAAACAAAAAATTCCTGACACTCATTTAGTATTGATAGATTTAGTTGTCTCAGATACCTTGAAACTATTTGCTGGTTTTTAGACAAAAGTTACTGTAGGCTCCCTATCACAATAATTTTTTTTATCATGCTCAAATCTTGATCTTCTAAATAAAATGTCCTCTACCTATTTTTTTCTCAAAATAGTGTATTAGCCTTGTCCTATCTTGGCCTCTATCCTGTTTAATTGGAGGCATACTACATTATCCACTGGCTTAAATTTGACTACATGCAAATAGCAATTATGGGAAATATAATGAAGGCAGCCACATATGTTAACTGTTTCATAATAATTTCACCCCATCTTAACTATAATATAGGCTAAAGGAAAATCTGCTGCTTTTCCTCCATTTTTCCAGAAACAAACTGAAGTTTCGGGTAGTGAAATGGCTTGTCCAGGAAACACAGAACAGGAACAGAGATTGAATTGTTTTAAATATTCTGTTTGGTGATTTATTTATTTATTTTGGTTTTTCAAGACAGGGTTTCTCTGTGTAGCTTTAGAGCCTATCCTGACACTCGCTAAGGAGACCAGGCTGGCCTCGAACTCACAGAGATCTGCCTGCCTCTGCCTCCCAAGTGCTGGGATTAAAGGCGTGTGCCACTAACGAACAGCCAGAAATTGAAATTTTGAAGCTTCTAGGTTATATTTGAATGTACTTCAAAAATAGAAATAAATATGGGCTAAGGTAACACATTTACTTTTGGTTTTCAAAAACTTAATATCTTATGGGTGAGCTTTTGTTTACAAAAGTTAATAAGTGCATTAACATGTAGCTGATGTGACAATAATTATGTGTAGTACTTTTCTAGTGACTGTTACAAATAATTTCAACAAGGTTATGAAAAATCTCATTTTTAATAGGCATGATTGCTTGGGTCAGCCTTCTGTGCAAGCATTGGGTATGCACATGTGTAATTTAAATTCGCTGAGCACTTTCCTATAAAATTATTTGAGGGAATTAGGAAAACATTTTGAGAGATCTCTCCAGATTCCTGCCATGTCAGAGTCCACCAGTATTTCTCTAAAGTTTAAATTTTGCTTACCAAAGAAGATTCACTTTTATCATGAAAAATTCCATAGAACTATTAATTATGAAATGGAAACAACTGAATATTCCAAACTGTGCAGAAAGAAGTCCATGAAGCATCAACCTTACACAAACAACTCTAGGCAACAGAGGAAATCTAGGAGTTGTAAAGGTGGTCTTCCCCTTTACAACGATAATTTGTTGTCTTACACGAAAAAACCTTTAAAACATACATACACGTACATTTTGCAAACTGAACAGGTTATATATTTGTGTGTGTGTGTGTGTGTGTGTGTGTGTGTGTGTGTGTGTGTGTGTGTGTGTTTGTACCTATATGCATGTAGTGACAATTAATGAAATGGGAGTCCATAGAAGAAGCAGAAGAAGAAGAAGAAGAAGAAGAAGAAGAAGAAGAAGAAGAAGAAGAAGAAGAAGAAGAAGAAGGGAATATATGGGAGGGTTTGCAGGAAGAAAAGGAAAGGGAGAATTGCTTTTAAAAATTAAGAAGAAAGAAAGGAATAGAAGGCACCAAAGAAAATTAATGTTAGTGAAAAAAGATTGTCCATATTCCCACAAGTAATAATGAAATACACTGCCGGGCATTGGTGGTGCATGCCTTTAATCCCAACACTCAGGAGGCAGAAGCAGGCAGATCTCTGTGAGTTCAAGACCAGCCTGGTCTCCAGAGCGAATGCCAGGATAGGCTCCAAAGCTACAGAGAGGAGAAATCCTGTTTCTAAGAACCAAAAAAAAAAAAAAAAAGAATGCAATACACCAACTAAAAGAGGATATGATGCAGTGTGTACAAGATATTTTGATAATATTATCCTTTCACTCCTATGTCCTACTCTGCTCAAACCCACCCTTCCCAGTCCATCTACAACTTTCTCTTTATTTCATGTTTGTCTTTTCTTAGAAGATATTATCTCATAGCAAAGTGTACTGGTGTGGCCTTCCTGGCTCTTGCAGACATGTTTGTACCATTCTAGCATCAGGTCTTTTTAGTTTGATGAACATGTCTTAAAGTATAGGTACTTAGTTCTCTCTCATTCGAACTAGTAATTGTTGATATTTTGTCTTAAGAGTTCTTACTTTTACCAATGCTTTAACCCATAACCAGTTTTATTAGTTTTCTTGAAGGTAAATAATATATTAATGAAAATTTCAGCTGAAAATTTTTATTATGTAGTAGAAAAATTTTGAGGGCAACTAAATCAGGTATATTCTTTATACATAATATACTTAGTTCTAATTTAGTGTGGTGGGATCATATATTTCCTTAAGAGTAAATAATCTAAGAAATCAGTGTTTAGATGAAGTGAAATAAACAAGGTGATAAAATCAAGACTGGCTAAGATGAGAATATGTTTGTTACCATCAATGAAGAATTCACAAACATTTTGATGTCCAAAAGACATTAATAACAGATAATGCTATATCATTAATCAAAACCCTGAGTACAGACAGCAGTAATATGAAGAACTTATTATTACAGGATACTGAATTACATTTATAAAATAAGTGACATTTGTAATTGTCATTGTGACTGTGGTACTAATGCCTTAGGTTTGTGTAGTGCTTTACAATTTTACAGGACCCTAGATATACATTATTTCATTTAAACTTCTAAAGGATTGAGGTAAATAACAGAGGAAGCATAATTCTCATTTAAGCAGAAAAATGGAATTAAAGGGAGTAAAGCAATTTCTACAAGCTTATTTAATTCATCAAGCTAAGATTAGCATATGGTTTAAGAAGTTGGTTGGTTCTTAAAAGCTTGTACTTCAAAACTTTCTTTTAAATATCAGAACACCAAGGCTTAAAATAGGAAGGTGGCTCAATTTCTCTGGAAGTCTACCATATTCTTTATCAAAAAAGAACTAGAAACTCTATCTAAAGTATTCTTTTCAAATTCTGTTGCCTCCATTTATAGTGCTGAGAAAAAGGATGATTAAATAGGTCAAAGTAGGTTGTAAGATATGGCAGGAAGAATCTAGAATTGCTTTTAATATTAAATGAGTAGGAAAGAATTTCACTGAGATATTTTCAATAATAGTGACACTTCCAGTGAAATAAATGATGTGGTTTTGAAAACTTTAAGTCAGAAAGATATAGATCACATTGGAGATGGGCAACATGACACTAGCAGTGTGAGCACTGATTTATTAAAAGCATCTAAAATATTGAAAGTGCTAAATATGTATGATTCATCAAATGACTGAAGAATGACAAAGGAAGTCTATAAATATCAAATGGTACAAAA
The DNA here is from genome assembly GCF_003668045.3 of Cricetulus griseus. Lineage (NCBI taxonomy): Eukaryota > Metazoa > Chordata > Mammalia > Rodentia > Cricetidae > Cricetulus > Cricetulus griseus. The sequence goes on from NC_048595.1 coordinate 72,149,435, forward strand.
GCTATATTAGTTACATAAATGTCTTAAAGAAAGAAATGCTATTATTATTAGAATTAATGGTAACCAATGAAGATTAGGAAGAATAAAAGTTGAATATATGGAAATAGTAAGAGGTAGATTTATTATTTCCCAGATTAACTTTCTTGGGTCAGGGCTAGAGTCTATAGCAAAAATCTTATGGGACCAAAATACATGATAATAGCATAGAAAGCTTTGTGCCACAAGCCCTTGTAGCTACTTTCTACATCCTGTTTTTAAAAACTAAAACCACACATTAATATTTTGCTTTTCATTCATGATGAAAACCTGGAAATTTGGATTGGATGGGTTCCAACGGGTTCTGCGGGTGTTCAATACAAGTCACTAACACTCAACCAAAGGGAATGATACTATAATTAACTTTACAAAAATACTTCATGAATAAATGAACTAATTAAACATAGTAGTCTCATGAGAGAAATGGATGTATGATTTGTTATTTCCCATATACTTGTTTTCAAATGAAGAATTGGATTGTTCTAGCTCTTACACCAGAAATCAATAAAAAGAAAACCATTAGCAATAAGGCATGGTGGCATAGGGCTACAATCTCAGAAAACAAAAGGATGTGGCAGAATTGTAAGTTTGAAGCAAATCTGTGCTACCTAAGATCTGTCTCAAGGAATCTGACTTAAGGGATCATATTTTTGTACAGTCTTTTTGTAGTTTACATATGTCATCAAGATTGTTACCTCGATATGCAAATTTTAACCTTTGCCATACCTACTAGCACTGTGGGGCCTATCAGGATTGGCCTACAATGCTTGGAAATCCTTATGGGTTTCTGTGTCCTGTTTCTTTAGTAAAGAAACTACGTGGCTTTATTTTAGCATGTTGCTGTTTTCTGGAGTATGGAAATTAAAATAATGACACTGAGAATTGATAGTATAACTTCTAATGGAAAAAAATGTTTATTGGTGATCCTACAAGCAATATCCTTAAAAAGCTATTGTCTGCTTTGTCCAGAATAGAATTCTGATGACTGCTTATACATGAGGTCAGTTGTTACGATAAATCTTTCTGCCAAAAGCAGCCGAGCCCAACCATCACGGCAGCCGCCTACCAGCCGTCTGAGTTCTGCCCACCATGTGGATGGACAAAATAAAACAGAGACTTATATCAGGTACAAATGCTGCTTGGCCAATGACTAGGATTTCTCGTCTGCTAGCTCAGATTTAATTATCATAAATCTATATATTGTATAAGACTTATATTATAGGAAACCTTCCATTGGCATCCCCCCTTGCTGGTGGATCACATTGCAAAGCTGGAGGAAGAGCAGAGGGGGAAAGGGCTACTTCCTGTTTGTCCTTGCTTAAATATGAGTCTCCTTGCTATGTCACTTCCTGTCTGGATCACCACTTTTCTACTACATTTCCCAGAATCCTCTTTGACACCTAGTCCCATCTAACTTGCTGCCTCATTGGCCAAACAGTACTTTGTTCAACAATCAATTAGATGAACATACACAGTACATTCCCCATCATCTCCTCCTTTCTGTCTAAACAAAAAGGATAACTCATCTTTTATAATAACTGAAGAAAATTATAACCATAACTATCTGTCTTCAACTCTATCAAAGGCCACAGAAGGATAATACATAAACTCTAGAATTGACAGAGACAACTTGATAGATGAACAGTCACCCAAAGTTCCTCTGTAACATTGGGGCATCCATCTTCACCCTATAGGCCACAGTGAGTCTAGCACACTTCTCCATTTCAACAGGAACCCTTCGGTACTGTCTTGTTTTGTAAGTTCAGCAGTCACTTTCTTGTGGGTCCTGTATGTCCAGCTTATACAGCAACAAACAGTCTAGGCAAGAGCAATTTCTTGCCCAAATGGCTAATCTTGCCATGTTGAAGGTAAACTCCATAACGAGTTTCTTCGATGCCCATCCTCCTTTCTGACATAATTAGTGTGCCAGAAGCAGTTGTGTCTCACTGCCAAGAAAAACCCTAAACCATTTAAATGTCATATATTCTGTGGGCTTTGAAAGATTTGATGAATACCTATCCATCTCAAACACATCGCTGTGTATCTAGAAAACCTAACTAACCTAATTATAGGTTCTGACTATTATATGTTACTATAAAATCTATATGAACTATATGAACTATAAAATCTATCTATATACTGTAAAATTTAATTATGTCTATCATTTTAAAAGATCTGTATAAACACAATACCTAAACAAGAGGAGATATATACATCTAACAAAATTGATCTTAAAGTTGTATCAATAAATGAAAATCCATACCAATGTATTCATTCCTATATCCTATTCCCCCCGTTTTTTTAAAGGAGTTTGAATATGCTCATTATCATTTAAATGAAAACATTTAAATGAAAACAAACATTTGTGAACAATATTTGGGAATTTGGGCATGATTCATTCCAAACAGCTTCCTGCTGATTGGGGGTGATGTCCATACCATGGGAATCATTATAAAACATAGAAATCTGACCAAGTCCCTGTTTTTGTAGTCTGAAAGGCTGCACCATCTTAGCTGTTTTGGATGTAGGATCAGTTGGGTCATTGCTTCAGGGGGTCTTGCTTGATCCAACCATATTAGTCTGGAAGGAATCCACAGCTTTTGATTTTCTGTGAAAACACAAGCAAAATCTTTTGTTCCAAGTATCCTGTCCTTAGACTTAAATTTTGAAGTCAAAGCATTTTTAAAATGTATAAGTTGGATTAATTTAGCAGCATTTATAATCAAATGTATTTTAGCAGCAGTAAGTCTTTCCTCGGCAATCAATTTAAAGACAATGTAGCATATAGTATCCAGATTCTCTGTGTATTTTTCATCTTTATGTGGCTTTTCTATTATTCTACTTTTATTTCCTATTGTTTCTTTTTTTCTGAGACAAGGTTTCTCTGTGGAAATCCACCTGCCTCTGTGTTTGGAGTGCTGGGATTAAAGGTGTGTGCCACCACACCCAGCTGTTCTATTTCCTCCAGTTATTTTTTCCCTCACAAATCCACATATATTTTAAAACACAGTGTAAACCTTTAGAGGTTTTTCTTTATCTGGATCTGTCTTTATCATCTGGGGAATGTCGAGTCCAAACCCCAAGAGTGCCGGGATGGGCCCAGCATATGGAAGCTGCTCCCATGCCTCTCAACAGCCCAACAGGGCAGGCGATGATGGCAGGTTTCCCTCTTCCTCTGGGAACTTTGGGGCATGGGGTCATCCCGCTCACTGACACCATTCTGTTAGGATAAATCTTTGTGCCAAATGCTGCCAAGCCCCACTGCCATGTATGCGCTTTACACCAGCTGCCTGCCAGCCACCTGAATTCTGCCCACCACATGAATGGACAAAATAATACAGAGACTTATATCAAGTACAAATAAATCCTGCTTGGCCAATGACTAGGATTTCTCATCTTCTAGCTCAGTGTTAATTATTATAAATCTATATATTGTATAAGACTTATATTATCAGACACACCTTTTATTGGCATCCTCCCTTGCTGGAGGTAGAGCAGGGGGGAAAGGGCCACTTCCTGTTTGTCCTTACTTAAATATAAGTCTCCTTGCTATGTCACTTCCTGTCTGGATCACCACTTTTCTACTACATTTCCCAGAATCCTCTTTGACACCTAGTCCCATCTAACTTGCTGCCTCATTGGACAAACAGTACTTTATTCAACAATCAATTAGATGAACATACACAGTACATTCCCCTTTAGTCAGTGACTATCTTGCTTACAAGATCTAAGAAGCATGTCATAAAGTTGGTGGTCACCAAATATTTAATGAGCAAGTGAACCCAATTGACCTCTATTAATTTGTCCATTCCAAATGTGAATGAATATTTAATAAATACCATCGATCTTCTTGGTAGGTTGAGTCTCAGTTATCCTATAATCTAAATCTTCTAATCTCAGACGATGTATTTCAAACTCCATAAATTTACCATTGAACAGATCATAGACTGCTGATCTTTTTAAATACAATTGCTTCCCAGAAATTCTAGTAGATGGCCTAATTCACTGTATTGTAATTATTTGGGCTTTGACTCTAGTCTTCATGAGGCTCTGGTATTTTGCATTGTTTTCAACCAGATAATTTGGGTGTGATACCACTTCCAATATGCTCTGTGGTTCATCTCCACAGAGCTTGTCCTTTTCCACTCCTTTCAACAAATGTTTCTAGAACGCCAACATATCTCCCACCACAGGCCATGCCATTTATATTTTTATTTTGCTTTTTCTTCTTTAGTCTTGTTTTTCTCTTTCTCATCTCTGGAAGCCCATTTGTTCTTGAAAAACATGATACTTATGTTTTCACTGAGAACTGTTGTTGTCATGACATTCACTAAAAATGAGTAGCATGGAAAACCACTGAAGATCATTACAGCTGTAGCCAGAAGACAGTGTACTAAGATAATGAAAAGCAATTGTGCAGTTTCCCCATGCTCTGTTAGTTGTGTTTGTCATAAATGAATTGTGAGATTCAGAGTGAATGATCCATATCATATTGACTGTCCTTTTTTATTGCTGACAACTGAAGGTGACTGAGAAACAGGGTTTATATCAGGCTGTATCTAATGGGAAACCTTCTATCATTAATGTCTAATGTTGACTTGAATTACTTGATGAAATTAGAATCACATTGGAATGGATTTTATTACACTAAATGATCTCATTGGGCTCTCTTCCATTTCATTGTTTTTTTTTTTTATTTCTGTTTTTTTTCTTCCTATACTCAGATGGAGCACAACCAGGCAGGAATTTTGAGTAAGGGAAGTCTGTGCACACACAAACCAAAAATAGTACCTCAATGAAGGAAATTGAAACCATATGGACTTTTATGCCACATATGTTCGAAAATTTCCTGGGTACTGCTGTGGAGCCAGGGGACCAGAGGGACTTTCAAGAGGTCACTTTTGCTCCAGGTCTCCAGCAATAATTGTCCTTAACCCAGGCAGGCATCCATAATCTCCCTCTTTCCCATCCCCCTCCCTTCTTCCTTCTTTCCTTTCTCCCTGTGTGTCTGTCAATCTCTCTTTCTTTACATGACTTTGTGAGTTGGAGAATAAATTGAAGGTAATAATGACTAACAACATTCTGTAAGATCACATAAACATGTCACAAATGTAAAAATGTTTTCAAAATATGAATTAAAATTTAGAAGATTAAATTCTTCACCTTCCATACACCACAAAGCAGTATTCACAAATTAATTTGTTTTCTTAAACCTTATAAAGATTAATAAATGTTTTGTGAAATGTATTATTTTCCTTTTTGCAGATGAGCTAAAGATTAATAGAGAAAAACTGAAATATCAATATTTCATTATTCAAATGGATTTTTATTTTGAAAACTCGATCTTAATTAAAGCTACATTTGGGTTCTGAGATCTTCCAGGCATACATTAGCCTAGAGAGATATACATTCATGTTGAGTATCAGAAGATAAGGCTGTAGATAATTAATATATGTTAATTCTTTATGAAAGTACATTTTTCCTACACTGACTCTGTTGCCTCTTTAATGTTACAGTCAAGCCGACTGTTGGGGAAGGGGACAGTGAGACAGAGAACCTGTTCTTTACAAAATAATAACAGTGATATAGGTAAATTTAGTTCCTAGGCTTTCCTTCATTTGTTTGCTTTTCACCTTTCTTCCATCTGCTTACATCTTTAAACTATGGTAATAGAAAACTAGCTTACCTTTTCAGTGTTTCCATTGGTCTACTATCAAAATACATTTGTACATTCATCTAAGTAATAATTTAAACTTCTAACCTAGACCACGACAGAATATAAAAGGTAATACTCTATAATGCATTGCCATCCTAGGAACATTTGGAAGGAAATAAAACCAGTAATTGATTATTCTTATGTATACATAATTTTTTCTCTATTATTATTACATTTTATCTTCACTCCTGGGTATCACCTAATCATAAACTGTTAGACCTGCAAGGAACCTTGAAATTTTCTATACATTCATCATTTTTCATATAAGGAAATGGAAGCCTAGAGAACTGAACTTATACCCATATCACTTAGAGTGTATCTAGTCTAGAATTCAAATTCTAACACCAAATTTAGCATTCATTCCATCACAGCATACTTCAAATTTCACCTTGCCCTGTCCCACTTCCCTAAATGCTTTGGCCAATTCCAAAAGAGGCTTTATTTCAGAGATAAAATGACTTGTGTTAGGAATAACTGGTAGAGAAGTCAACAACATGCTATCACAAACTCTACAGTATCATATGTCAAAATCAGAATGTCTATTGCTATTAAGAAGTGGTAATGTGGTAACTAGATAATACTCCAAATAAAAATAAGCTCAAAGACAATTTGAAAAAATCCTATGTCACTCAAAGATATAAACATATCCTCTTAATGTTATATTTTACACTGATAAAACAGCTACTGACAAATTTCCTGGGGATGTCTTTAGAAATAGTGACCAGTGTTAGAAAGTTTCTGTGGGTAGTTTAAAATTTGAATGAGCAAGTAAAGCAAATCAGATCCCATTTGAAAATAAACAATTTTTTATATAAAAGAACTTATATAAACTAGATATGGTGGGGCCTTAGGAGAATATGCTCTTAAAGAATGTGCTAACACATGGTATTTTTTTGATAACAAACATATGGCTAGAAAGAAAAATCATTAAACCAATCAAGCAGATGTTTAGTCTACTCACTGCCAAACATCTGGGCAGTGGGTGAGGTCATTTCCTCTTCACTAGGGTGTTTAGGGTTACAGTCACCCAAGGTGTAATCATAACGATGAGAACAGAACATGAAAATAATAGATGGTATGATTCTCCATGATCCTTAAGATGGAATATTTTTCAGGTCTGTATAAATCAGTTCAGCATGATTTAAGCTTTAAATATGTTGACTGTTCTGAGGTTGGTGCCAGGTTATTTTTAAACCCCTACTTCATGAAAAGCAGAGACATTGAGCTAAAAAGAATTCCTTATTGACATTCCCTTATAGGAGAACATTGTCTGAAAGTTGTAGTAGTTTCCTCCCAACTATCATCAGGTATGGTCTTTCTATTCTTTCCCTGATATTGGAATGATTTTTGGCAGTGTCCCATGGATTTATATAAGTATAGAACATGTGTATATTTTGAAATGTAATTCATCAGACAAAAGGATACTCTCTTAACTACAGCAATTGGAAGAGGAAAGTTGAACATTGCATAAAATGCATCTCAAGGTCACTTAATGAGAATTTTTTGGGTTCCCTTAGGTATACCAGTATTCACTATTCACAAGACTTAAAGAAAAAATCAACATATACCCTTTAAAACAATCTAATCAAAAGTTAGGAAGAAGAGCAACAAATACCAAGGACAGGTAAAAAGAATGAAAATAAAGGACTTTTTGTCTTCTACATTACAATGGAAAGATGTCCTTTTGTGATTTGTCATAGGAATTTTTGTGTGAGTGGAGAAAAAGCATTAACTATACTAGCCTTTGCCACAATCAACCCACATGAAGGGTGTGGCAGGATCTTATCAGAGAAAGTGTCTTTCTAAAGAGCAGAGTGTTCAGTATTTATTGTGGTTGCTTACAGATAGAATGCAATGGCAATCTTTACAGACAAACAGAACTCATGTTTCAAAAATGCTTTTATGCAATGAGTTATCTGCCCATTATTCTTTGCTAGGTACAATTTAAAGTAAATGGAAAGATGAACATCATTTACTTAATGCTTACTACTGCCCAAATGTGCTGTCAAATATTTTCTGCTGCTATCAATTTCATATATACAAATGTAAGTGTACAGATCGTAGGTCCTTTTTTTTTGGTTTTTAGAGACAGATTTTCTCTGTGTAGCTTTGGAACCTATCCTGGCACATTCTTTGTAGACTAGGCTGGCCTCAAATTCACAGAGATCTGCCTGACTCTGCCCCCTGAGTGCTAGGAATAAAGGCGTGTGCCACCAATGTCTGGCATCTTGGGCCCTTTTTAAGTGAGAAAATGATGGGACATGGAGAAGCTATATAATTTGCCCAGGCATCTGGATTTGAAATATTCTTTGAGATAATCTACTCTTGTCTTACAGTAGCTCCCAAGTGACTTGGTAGGCTAATAGCAGCCAGTTTGGCAAAATACTCCTTAGTCAGTTACTGAAAACTGTGAAACCACTAGAGATGTTCTTAGAAATGGGTACTGATAAGAGAGAAAAGTAACTTTGAAGAAATAAGATTCCATTAAGCAAACTAGTGAATTACATGTGTACACAGAATAGTAGAAGATACATATTATAATAATTGTTAATAGAAATTTACTAGATAAGACTTAGCAGAAAATGGATTAGATTTGAAGAGGAGTAAATTATTCTTTTGAAGCTTCATCCAACCATACCATTTCTGATGATGCAATTGGAGGAGGACACTTATAGGTCATTGTTGTGTGACAGACTTTTTGGAGATAAGCAACACACACAGACACACACACACACAGACACAGACACACACATACACACACACACACACACACACACACACACACACACACACACACTGCAAATTTACAGCATACCTCACACACAATATAATACACATACGACAAACTTGCGCATGAACATAATATGGTCTATACACTGAACACTCCTAAATTTGTCCTCTGGGATTTCCCCCCCTTTACTCCAAATTGATTCCACCATGGTACCAACATCTTTACTTGAATGTCAGAAAGTTATCTCAAACAAAGCATGTCTGAAGTCATACTTTTAATATACCCCAAGATTTGCTCATTGAATTTCATGGTGTCAAAAATATTCTACCCCAAACCTCAAAGAAAATTTATGTCTTAGTTTCCCTTCTGCTATACCCACAAGGTCAGCAAACACTTTGATACATACTCTCTAAACAAACCCAAGTCATTCTTTTTTTGTCAAGACAAGGTTTGGAGCCTATCCTGCCACTTGCCCTGGAGACAGGCTGGCCATGAACTCACTGAGATCCTTCTGCCTTTGCCTCCCAGGTGCTGTGATTAAAGGCATTCACCATGAATGCCTGGCTCAAACCCAAGCCATTCTTGTTGACAGTCTCAATATGCACTTTTTTCCCATCTTCATGTATTCATGGACCCTTATCTCTCATTTTTCATGTCTTTCCTCCACTATCACCTCCTCAGAGAGATGATTTTTGACCATGATACATTCCATATTTTCAGGCAATGATTTCTCTAGTCCCATTTCTAGTGCTACTTACACCAGTGTTGTTGATGATGATACTATTCCCATGTTTCTTAACCTTATCATATCCTTCACTTCCCTAAGGGTACAATAGATGCCTCCCTTATAAGAGCTGTAGTCCTTTTTTCTCACAGTGATGGCATTATTTAATTTCTCTAACAGGAAAAACATCTATATTGTTGTTGAAATGAAGGACAGAAATTCTGAGAAGCTATTACATTACGAGGCAATGATAACTGCTGTAAATAGCTTCCTCTGCTTTTGTCCTCCAGGAGAAAAATCCCAAATAATCTTCTGCACTGGCTTAAAAGGTCCTAAGTGGGACTCAGACAGTTGTCACTGTACTATCCCACTCAGTAAAACATCATTTATGGACACTCCTCCCTCCCATGTCTGTAACACATCCTTGTTCTCTCATCTAACTGCTTGAAATTAGTTACTTAATAAACTGGTGTACTTCATTGGATGTAACTAAAACTAAAAATTAAACAAAATTATCAACATGTACTAATGTATGTTAGTGATTGTCACTGTGATGTTTCTGTGCATTAGTAAAGTGCGTGCCAACCATTTCCACTCTTTTACCTCCTTTCACCCTCCTCTATCTTTTATAACCTCATCCTCATATTCTACTTATGGGACAGTCTTTTTTTTCTTCTACAGATTTAAAACAGTTCCACATATATAAGAAAAACCTACTGTTTCTGTGCCTGGATCATGTGCAGTATCTTCAATCTTTCAATTCCATCTGTTTTCCTGAAAGTGTCAGAATTTTGTCCTTCATTATAGATGAGTAATACTTCATTGCATATACATAGCAAATTTTATTTGCCCACTTCTTTTTTGACAAGACTAAATCCACATCTTTAGTTAAATAAGGTGCTTGGATTTTAGAGGAGGAAAGCCAAATCCACCTCTAAATCCAGCATTGGTTTAACTGAATAGGGACTAGGAAATGAAGAGAGATAGAGTTCTCTGAGAGATAGCTGTAAAGTTTACTGTATGACACGTTCCTTTTGTTTGATGGCTATAGCTACCTTTTTCTTCTTAAGCATCTACCCATTCAGTGTACTTTGCCTTCTGGAGATAAGTTTTCCTGTGAAGATAAAAGCAAAACACTTCCCTTTCCTTTGGGGGGGTGTTTCTATTTAGTTTATAAGATATACCTTAGTAGAATACCTGTCATTTGTCCTTGTCGAGAGGTTTTTTCTTTTCCACTCGAATTTTGATCAACTTTGATGGTATCCAAAGTTTTTCTTCTCCTGTGGAAACCAATGCAAAACCCCGACCCCAATGTAACACATGTCCGGTTTCCATTCAGAAGTTAGTACATCTTTGAAGTATACCGGCTGATTGAGTTTAGCAGTTTTTTCCATAGTCCAGTGTCTTTCTGCAGCTGTTTGTCCTTTTTATTGGCATTAAGAAAGTTTAGTGTTAATAAAGCATTATGCAACCTATATTTGGGGGGTTTAGGCTTCCAAGCCTGTTTGTTGAGCATCTCCTTAAGTGTTCTATTAGATCTCACAACCACTGTTTGTCCTGTAGGATTGTGTGGTATACCAATAACATGCTTTATGTTATAATATTTGGAAAATTGTTCCAATTTTGTAGAGACATATGCTGGAGCATTGTCAGTTTTTATTTGTGTAGGTATACACATAACTGCCATCACCTCTAGAAGGTGTGTAATAACAGAATCAGCTTTTTCAGAGTTAAGAGCAGTAGCCACTTGGAACCCTGAGAATGTGTCTATAGTATGATGCACATATTTCAAATTTCCAAACTCTGCAAAGTGAAAGACATCCATCTGCCAAACCTCATTTTTCTGAATGCCCTTAGGATTACAACCTGCTGGCAATGGAGTTTGATTATAAAAGGAACAAGTAGGACAGTTTCTCACTATCTCCTTGGCTTGTTGCCAAGTGATAGGGAAGTCCTTTTTCAAACCTTTGCTATTTACATGATGTTTCTTGTGAAATTCTGAGGCTTCTAACACACTTCCAGTTAATAAACGACCAATCTCATCATTGCCTTGTGCTAGTGGGCCAGGCAGACCCGTATGGGATCTGATATGTGTAATATACATAGGATTACTTCTGTTTCTGACAGTTTCCTGTAATTGTAAAAACAGAGAAGTTAATTCTGTATTATCAGGAACAAATTCTGCAGTCTCAATGTGTAACACGACTCTCTCTGCATATTGGGAATCAGTAACTATATTAAGAGGTTCTGTAAAATCCATAAGTACCATGAGAATTGCATATAATTCTGCCTTCTGTACAGATGTATATGGACTTTGAACTACTTTACTTACCTCACCTGTTTTATAACCTGCCTTACCTGATTTGTTGGCATCAGTGTAGAAGGTAAGAACTCCAGAAATGGGAGTTTGTCTTACAATACGTGGAAGAATCCAGACTGTCTTTTTTATGAATTTAATTCTGTCAGTTTCAGGATAGTTGTTGCTAATTGTTCCCAAAAAATCAGTAAGAGCTATTTGCCAATATTCATTATCTTTCCATACGGAAGAAATTTCTTCATTAGTTAAAGGTACTATAATTTCTTCTGGATCTTTTCCAGTCAGCTGACGAAGTCTTAATTTACCCTTTAAAATCAAATCAGAAATCTTTTCTATATATGTCTTTAACTTTTTATTCTGTTTATGTGGCAGAAATATCCATTCCAATATAGTGTCTTCCCTTTGCATCAGAATTCCAGAAGGGTATTCTCTGGATGGCAAGATAACCAGAATACAATCTAAATCAAGGTTTATCCGATCTACATAGGCATCCAATATTCTGTTTTCTACCCATTGTAACTCTTTTTCTGCCTCAGCAGATAATATTCTTGGACTGTTTAGGTCCTTATCACCTTTAAGGACCATTTTTAAATGCTTTAAGTCATGTCCTTCTACACCAATAATCGTATGTAATTGAAAATTTCCCCTAATAATTTCTGAAGAGAATTAAGAGTTTGATACTGATCTTGCCTAATTTGTACCTTTTGAGGTCTGATTCTTTGTAAGTCTATCTTGTAACCTACATAGTGAATAGAATCTCCTCTTTGTATCTTTTCTGGGGCAATCTGTAATCCCCAATGAGGCAGAACTTCCTTCACCATTTCAAACATACGTTCCAAAGTTTCCTTATTAGAATCTGATAAAAGAATATCATCCATGTAATGATAAACAAGAGATTGTGAAAATTTCTTACGAATTATTCCCAAAGGTTGCTGTACAAAGTGTTGACACAAAGTAGGGCTATTTAGCATTCCTTGTGGCAAAACCCTCCACTGATATCTCCTAACTGGCTGTGAATTATTAAGAGTTGGTACAGTAAATGCAAATTTTTCTCTATCATTTTCCTGTAACGGTATTGTGAAGAAACAGTCTTTTAGATCAATGACTATGATAGGCCATCCTTTAGGTATTAAGGAAGGTAATGGCATTCCAGGTTGCAGAAAGCCCATTGGTTGAATTACCTTATTTATGGCTCTCAGGTCTGTCAGCATTCTCCACTTACCTGACTTCTTTTTGATAACAAATACAGGAGAATTCCAAGGACTGGTAGATTCCTCTATATGTCCAGCATCTAGCTGTTCCTGTACTAACTTTTCTAAAGCCTCTAGCTTCTCAGAGGTCATAGGTCATTGTCCTACCCAAACTGGTTCATCTGTAAGCCACTTCAATGGCAGAGCCTTTGGATCCTCTGAAGGTCCATCATTTGTACCTAGTTTCTGTACAGAATGGATGGTTGTTGACCGTTTTCCATAGCGTCTTACCAGATCTTTTCTACTATCTAAAGATTGTACATAATTTGTATCTGACACTGGAGGAATAGTAATCTGAGTATTCCATTGCTGTAAGAGATCACGACCCCAGAGATTTATAGCTATATCTGCCACGTATGGTTTCAGTATCCCTTTCTGTCCTTCTGGTCCAATGCAGACCACTGAGTTAACACTCTGTCGAACTCTAGATAGAGTTCCAATTCCTAAAAATTGTACATTTGCCTCTCTAAGAGGCCATTTCTGAGGCCAAGACTTTTGAGTAATAATAGTTATATCTGCCCCCATGTCCACTAAGCCAGAAATAACTTTATTATTAATTTTTACTTTCAACTGAGGCCTTTTATCATTAATAGAAGCTTGCCAAAATATGCGTTTCTCATTTTGTCCATTCACACTTGATTCTTCAGCACTATTCAAACTACCATCTAGAGCAGTATCTTTTTTCACAATAAGCAAAGAACTATTGTTCCTGTGAGAGATTGTCTTCCACTGCTATTGGGAATGAGCTGACCTTTCTCGATGAGGGGGACTTCTTGAGGCCCCCCCTCAGGGTTTCCCGACCTTAAGGGGTTTCCTTTTATGTCCCTGGTCGATCTACATTCATTGGTCCAGTGTCTGCCCTTACCACATCTTCTACACAATCCAGAAGGCAGTGGCCTTCCATATGAGGCATTGTTAGAATTCATTTGTCTACAATTTCTCTTAGTATGTCCCATTTTACCACAGTTGAAACATCTAGGTTCCTGGAGCATTTGTGGTCTCCAGGAGAAGGCTCTTCTTCCCCAAGGTTCTGGTTCATAGTAGTAGTAACCTCTAGCCTTTTGGTATTTATGTTGACCTCTGTAAGGTGCTTCTCCTTGCCAAGCCCTTACATCCTCACCTCTAGACCTTTTAATTTCCTGTTACAATTTTAAACCTTTGGAGATGGCTTCTCCTACCCAAGCTCCAGTATCTTGCACATTATAGTCAATGTTGGCTGCATACAAACCCATTCTTCTGGAGCTGATCTGATCTTTAAAGGCAAAAGTATTCTTTTGCATATTAGGTTTGCATTCTCATGAGCTATTGTATATATAATTGATTGTCTTGTTTCTGGATCTGTTACCTGTAATTCTACTGCCCTAGTTAACCTTTGTAAGAAATCCTGGAACTGTTCTGTAGGTCCCTGTTCTATTCTGGTATAAGCTTCTAGGCATTCTCCTGGCTCACGAACCTTATCCCAGGCATTTAATGCTGCTTTCCTGCATAGAGACAGTATATCGTCATCATATTCAGCCTGAACCTGTGGGTCAGCATAAATACCCTGACCAAGAAGCTTATCTAGAGGGGCTTCAAAACCTTCCTTTATGCCCTGACACTCAAGGAGCTTTGCCTCTTCCCTTACTAATGCCTTCCACTGGATTTGGCATGAATTCTCAAGTACAGCTGCTACCAATCGTTCCCAATCTGTGGGTGTCACCCTGTTAAAGGTTGCCCATGAATGTAATAGCTGTTTTACGTATGGGCTATGGAGACCATATGAGACAACTGATTCTTTAATATTCTTAAGATCCTTCAGCTGTATAGGTTGCCATTCATAAGCCATCCGTCCATGAGGGTGTTTCTTAGAAGCTGGCTTTTCTATCATGGTAGCTGGGTACACTAATGGTGTATGAGTAACAACCTTAGAAGAATAGTCACCATACCTGGGTGGAGTAGGTGCCTGGGATTGGAGTGATTCTGCTTCTGAGGCATCCCAATGATCTTTAAGCCTAGCAATGATATCCTTTTGAAAAGTTTCAATCTCCTTAATCATAAAAGATTCCAAGCACGTTAGTGAATCTGTAAATTGCTCTAACTGCTCATCTACATGTTTTTCTAGGTCTTTAATATGATCATCCTTAGGCAGCATCTGGATGGCATGGAAACTGCCTTCTAGGTATTGGAGTCTAGATTCAAGGTCATGATTTGCTGATTTTGAGTCCTCAGCAATCGACCATATGGACCTATGTAATCTGTCAGCCCTGTACTGTAAATATCTTCCAAACATTCAAATCTAGACTCAAATTTCTGATCTGCTACCTTGGATGCTTCAATAACTGATTGAATGGCATTGTCCAATTCTTCAACCCTATGCTGGGTATTTTGCACCGTTGCATCTAGTTTCTGGGTAACATTGCCTATCTGAGTTTCTATCTGGCTACAGATATTTTTTAGCTGGTCATGGTCTTCTGACAGCCTAGCCTCTAAGGCCTCAGACATGGAGGCTCTCTCTGTGTTTATCTTATCATAAATATGCTGCATGTCATCAGACCACTCTGTCTTTAGTGTATTGGACACAGAGCCAAGCTTATCATCCAATTTCTGTTCCACTTGCTGCACAATTGTGGTCTGACCTAATTGTAAAGCTGTTATTTCCTGCAAGCAGGTGGTGAGGTTATCCTTATCCCTATTCCTGAGTCCTCTGGCTAGTAATACTATTTGTACCAGCAAGCTAACTGCCATTATGCCATAGAGGCCAGTAATTGGCACATTAACATCCTCCTCAAACAGTGAATTCATGTAATAAGCAAAAATATTACCAATTTTAGCAAATGATAAATATTCCGCCATAATTTTACCTGATTTCTACTCCAAATGCACTAAATATATTTGATCAGCAGGTAGCACAGGCGTTCAGTTATTCCGAGGCGTTTGGCAGCAGTCGGTCAGCAGTGGAGAGGGGTCACAAAAGTGGCTGCGCTTATCTTAGAGAGTATATGGCCTTGCCGCTACAACCACTGAAACAGATTTGGTTTTCCTGCAGCAGCGGCCAGGGGAAGCCTCTGCTGAAAGCCGAGGCTTACTCACCTCTAGGCAGCTAGAAACTGTCTCCGAGCTGGGTGGATGGTTCTGAGCAGCTCAGCTGCAGCAAGTTGGCTACTAGCCTGGAACGCCTGTGGAGAAAGGGCGCTTTCCGGGCGTAGGCCGTAGGCCCGATGGAACCCACATCCTGTCCCAAATGGAGTGTAGGGTGCCAAATATCCCGCTTCTGACAACCAGATATAGTGGGAAATTACCAATACGGAGTCAGGTAGAAATATAAGGGTATTTAATAGGGAAAAGCCTTACTTACAGAGCAACCTAGCCAGCCAGCCTGGCAGCAGTCTGTCCAGTAAGTACAAAAGAGAAACCAAAAAAGAAAACACAGTCCCATGCAAGTATCGCTCTACGTCACCCTGACCACGCCCTCAAAAGCGTGGTCAGGCACACCTGTAGCCAGTCCCTAAGAAGGCATGGCTACAGCTTCCCCTACATACATATAATCAAATACCATAATTGTCATCTAAACATTCTTTTTTTTCAAAAATTCTAAAATTTATGGAATGTTAAAATTAGGAGTTGTACATATGGCTCAGCAGTTGAGTATTTGCTCTATCAGCAAACATGAATTTTATTTTAACCATGAACATGGTACTTCACAACCATGAGTAATTTAGTTCCAGGAAATCTGATGACCACTTCTGATCTTGGAGGTCATTAGGCTCACATATGCTGCACACACATACATGCAGACAAAACATTTATAAACATAAAAATAAATATATCTAAAAAATAAGATCCATATAAACTTGTTAACATGCATTTTGCTACTTCCTTACATACCTCTCCAGTGCTTGGGTTAAAGATGTGAGCTCTGTTTCTCTTTTAGTCTGATTCAATCTCATGTAACCTTGGTGGTCTTGGATGTACAGAGCTCCATTTGCCTCTGTCTCCTGAGTCCTGTGATTAAAGGTTTGTACCAGCACTACCTGGTGTCTATGGCTAACTAGTGTGCCTAGATTTGCATTATGATCCTCAGGCAAACTTTATTAAGTCATAAACAGCATATCACCACAATTCCTAACAGCTTTCTGGTAGAATGTTTCATATCTGCTATACATAATATGTATCTACAAACACAGATAATGTGTCTTCTTTTTCTACTGTTTCTTTAATTTCTTTTTCTTGTCAAATTTTTCTGACTTGTGCTTCTAGAACTATGTTGAAAATGAATGGGAATAGTGTATCACCTGTCTCATCCCAGATTTCAATGGGGTTGCTTTAGTTTTTTTCACATGTAGAATAATGTTGACTTGATTTCATCAAATATAGACTTTATTGTATTGAGTTGTGTTCCCTCCATTCCTACATTCCAAAAGATTTTATCAGAAAAGCATGTTGTATTTTATAAATAGTCTTTTCTATCTGTTGAGTTGAACATATGATTTTTTCCTTAAATCCAGTTATATGATATATTTATTGTCTTATGTATGGATGGTTTTTTGTGATAAAGGCAACTTTATCATGAAGACTGGTTTTATTGATATGGCCTAGAAATCTTTGACATCCCTGGTGTCACAAGTTCTACCTCACAAATGTGTTTACAGCATCTTGAAAATGTTTCTGTTCTCACTGAAGATAGCATGCAGAGTCAACTTATGAGTTTTAAATGTTATGTTGGGAATTAAACACACACATACACACACAGTGTGTATGTGTGTGTTTATATATAATACACATGGAAAGGATACCAACCTAATAAAAACCTCCTTAGTCTTTTAAAAGAACAGTCTTCTGTGTCCATTGGCTCCAATCACAGTTCAAATGATAGAAAATGTTTCTATTTCTCAAAATGTCATTCAGCTCCTTTGTTTGTGTCCTTTATTTCAAAAGGAGCCAGAGTTCCTCAGCTCTGCCCTTTTGAGGTTCACAAAAGCATAGCTGCCATAAATCACAAACTGGTAATATTACTGAAGTTAAGAAACAAATAACTTTTCTTCAGAAATCAAGAATGAGTCATCTAGAGTTGGAAAAATTTGAAATTTCTTAGCATCACAAATTGGACTTTTGAACTTATTTTTTGAAGTGACATAACTAGTGAGTGATAAAATTTAGGATCTGTCTCTAAATCCAGAAGTAGAAGTAGACTCTATAATTCACTTATAGGAATTATAAAGAAAAATCTGTTGTCTAAGACAAAAATCTGTGCAAAGCTGTGCTATGACATCTAAGGTACCAAAAGAAATGAAACAAACAAATCAGCTATTAATACAAGAATTCAGTTCTTCTGTATTTCCTGGGCCTTCTACTTTTTCCACTGGGAATCTGAAACTGGCTATTAACTGAAAAGGTGTGTCCTGGTCTACCTTCATTGTTGCAACATTCAATATTGGTTTCTCTGAAACATGCAGCTAATTTATACTGCAGCTGAATGGGAAACATTACAGCTATTGATGAAGTGGAATTGTCTGATGTGGTGTGCCCTTCTGTCTGATATGAATAGATTTTACCACCATTGGTTAATAAAGAAGCTGATTTGGCCAATAGCCAGGTAGAATAGAGCCAGGTGGGAAATCTAAGCAAAGATATATGAGAAAACAACTAAGTGTCTTGGAGATTCTAGAAGCCATCAGATAAGCAAGATGTGATGTAATAACCCACAGGACTCAGCAATATATAGGTTAATAGAAATGGGTTCATTTAAATTGTAATAGCTAGTTAGTAAAAGCCTGAGTCATGGGCCAAATATTTATAATTAACATAAGCCTCTGAGTCATTATTCAGGAACTGGTAGGTTGGAGAGATATTTCCAGTTACAATTGTCTAGGGGTTTTAGAATGCTCTGCTACAGTCAATAAATCCATTGAACTTTATTTGTGTTTATTAAAAACATTTTTGTAATGTGCTCTTATGACAAAAAGAGACATATAAGTCAATAGATGCAAAGATAAGTACTTATAAATTCAGCCATTTAATATTAGACAAATATAGCAAAACTATAGGATGGAGAATTATATATCTGCTACAACAGATGCTGGGCAAACTGGATGTTCACATGCAGAAGAATGAAATTAGACTCATATATATTAAACCTCACAGAAAAACTAACTGCAAATAAAAACACTAAGTGTAAAACCTTAAATAAACTGCTAGAAGAATGTACAGGCGGTACCCTATATAACATATTGTAGGAAAGGATTTTCTGAATAGGACTCCATATTATATTAACTAAGGCCATAGTCATACTAATTAAGGCCAACAACTGACAAGCATAACTTCATAAAACTAAAAGGCTCTACATATCTAAACAAACAAGAAATCAGGTAAAGGGGAAGACCAGGTATCAGAGTATCTTTGCCACCTTTTAAGCTGACAGAAGATTAATACCTAGAATACATATTTTTAAGGCAACTTAAAAACAGTATTAAAAAAAAGACCCACTCAAAAATGAAGCTGGAGTGTGACCAGAGATTTATCAAAGAAGAAGAAAATATGGGGGTGATGGAGCTAACAAATATATCAAATAAAAATGTTCATCCTGTTTAACTGTTAAGGAATTTTAAAGCAAACTAACATTAATATTTCACATTAACCAAGTCAGAATGGCAAAGCTAAACAAAGAACTGACAACAAATGCTGGAGAGGATATACAGAAAGACAGGCTCTCATTTATTATTGGCAAGATTTCAAACTCATGCAGTCACTCTAGAAATTAACATAAAGAATCCTCAAATACTCAAAGTAAATCTACCATCTGACACAACTATTACATTCCTTGGCATATATCCTGGTTTTGAGGGTTCCTCCTAGCTTTGGGGAGAATGGAAATGATTTGCAAAAAGACAAGAATGAAACTTGGTTCACCTTTACTTAGTTAGCAATCACCAGTTTTAACTTCTAGAATCATTTATTTTAGCCATCTTTAACCAAAGCACAATTTTGGAAAAACAGTTTTCTGATAACAATTAACTCAGTACTGTGAGTACAACAAAGCTTCAGACATATTTACATTGAAATTATTTTCAAAGTAGGTCTGGCTTCCTTCACACAAAATAGTGTTGACTCAGAGATAATGACCAAGATTTAGGGTCTAGGGAGAACTGCTGAGGTAAATAATACGTGTGGGAGTCAGGATTGCCTGGTCCTAAGATAACATAGAAATCAGCTAGACAGGTGTAAAGTACAAGTGACATCTCTCCAAAAGATTTTATAGCCTAGAATTTAGGTGTAAAAGATTGGGGTTATCATAAATTTTGGTGAATATTGCTGAAGATTGGCTCTGTATATAGCAAAGGATCACCGGGTTGTAAGCTACATCCTTTATCAGCATTCCAGTAGAACAGGTAAATATTCCTTTCCCTTGAAGATATAAGCCTTCAGGCTTAGCTTTTCCTAGTTTCTCCAATGTTCATCTATGTTCACAAGGACCCTTTGCCCTCTATACATTGGAGCCTGAAGACTCAACTTCTTACTCTATAGATACTTGCTCAAACATATTCACTGCTTCTCTATTCATAACGTCTAGGAAATTGAAAACAATCAAATGTCCTCCAACTGTAAAATGATTAATGAAAATGTGGTACATATATACTAGGGAATATTACTAAGCTGTAAAAAATGGAAATGATAAAGTTCTCAGATAAATGCATAAAATTAGAAAAGATCATGTTGAGTGAAGTAACCTAGACCCAGAAAGATAAAAGTATTATCTGAGATTCAGATGTGAGTATATATTCCAGAATCAGTGAAAAGTCTAGTAAAATAAAAAGGGAAAAACCGATAGGAAAATAGCAGGTATGACTCATTTTAATGGAGAAATATGGAAAGGGGAGAGTACACATAAATACTGAAGATGGAGGAAGAAACATAAAAACAAGGATGTCTGAGAAAGTTATAAGCCATCAAAGTATTAACTATGTACATGAAAATGCATATACGATATTTAAGTCAGTGCAGTAATATACACATATAATTTAAATGAAAATTGATCTTCTGGGCTGACAATGTTCCCTCCAAAAGCAAAAGACCACTCAAGAAATACTCAACAGCCAGTATGAGAAGTCTTCTTTTGAGTTGTTGATCAGAGTTGTCCAAGAGACATTGTTGGCTATTTCTATTGCCCTTAGTTAGCCCCTGCAGGGGAAGGTAAGTCTCTAATGCTAAAGAAACCAAGTAAATTTGACAGAGGGCTTAGGGACCGAGAGCTGAATCTGATCAGAAGGATTGCTCCCTGAGGACTAACTTTATCTTATCATAACAGAAAGTATCATGCAAGTTTCTAAAGGACAGATGTAACCTAAAGTCATACCTAGCTATGAATCACCTATGAACTACAACAATGATCAGCATGGCATGATAATCTTAAGGGAAGAGTAGTTGTACACATACTTTGTTACTAACCAATTGGTCTCTAGTTGGATTTAAATGAGAGGAAAATTATTTCTGGTCCTGGAAACCTAGCCAACTTCCCAGGGTTAAGGAACTCAGGGATCTCAGAGAAGAACCCAGAGTTGCCATTTTACTAAATGGTGTAATTCCAAAATGCATTCCAAATATTTCTCTTAAACCTACAGATAAGTATAGTCCTCACGCTCATCAGGGAAACTTCTCTTTGCACATATGGAGACCATTGCAAAACACAAGCATTCAAAACACAGAGTTGTGGAACTTAGTTATAACTGATACCTTTACAACAACTTCTGCATCTCCAGTTCAGGGATCATTGTAAAGAAGTTTGAAAACAGATTGTAAGAGCCAGAGGAACAGGAAATTTGCTGGGAGATTGTATCTTCTAGAAATATCAGAAGCAACATCCATGAAGTCTCACCAACATGATTGCCTAAATATGTTCTGAATAAAAAGAATATCAATAGACATGCTAACATGTAAAAGGGGTGTTTAAAGCCTACATGCAACTTAGGAATGCTGAGAATGGAAGAAATAGTCTTCCCAAGGGAGGAGAACACCAGTAGATTATCCAATACCAAATGGTCAACACCGAAAAATATGTATTACTCATATTCATGTATTTATATGAATATGTATGTGTGTGTTCATAAGAGTATGTGGAGAGAGGCAAGGGAATAGCTAAATAATTCAATTATAGTCACAAAAAATAAAAACATACACAGAACAAGAAGATGTTAGTTTGTTTCTGTTTTTCTTTCTTAACCCAGAATTTTGTCCCTGATATAAGGATTAATAAGGTTGGATGGCAGAAGTGGCTTTTCAAACATATTTTTTCATTGCTTTCTTCTGCTTATTCAGGAAACTGGAGAGGATCGACTAGAACACAAAAAGCCCTACTCATTGCTGGCATTTTTCTGCTTTGAAAATATGTCTGTCTTATGCATGCTTTCTACAGTCTGTGTGACTTCATATGTGTATTCGTCCTGGTATGCCTGAAAAAGATGGATTTTCTTTGTCACAAGCTGAAGCTGCTTGACACTGTGAGAGCCTAATGGGAGCTACATTTGCTTCCCTACATAGGGCTAACTTTCTTATCCCACCCTACTGCAAAGACGAATTGTAGGGCTGAAGTTGATAGACTCCTGTGCTATTGTTAATTTCAGATATCCAGATCTGTGCTTTGGAAAATGGCTTGAAATTCTCCATGGAAACTACAGAAGAAAGGTCAACAATGATACAAAATGAATAATGAGTTTGGAGCAATCAGGCTATGCAGCTGCTGTAATGAATTCTCTGAACCCTCCATGCAGGATGGATGCCTCCTTTCCCTGTGGCCCTCGCTGGAAATCTGAAGCCAAGTCCCAATTAACTAGTATTGCTCGACAGTCAAGGAAGACTTTGAATGGAAGCAGACAAATATGAAAGACCACAGCTCTGCACATGATGAAAGGTTTCCTAGAGGCTTCACTGAAGACTTTAGTGGGTGACTCATTTTAAGAGGTAAGTTGTTAGGCAAGGAACTCATATTTAAAGCTCTAGCAAGAGGCCAGCAAGCTTCATTGCACAGCCATGAAAAAATGTGAGGCCATGTGTTCTGAGAAGATAACACATAGCTGGAGTTTCCTCTTAAGCAGATTTGTCATCCAAACAGGAAAACAGTGTTGAGAACCCACTCCATGGAAAGAGCTGCAAATAGCTGAATTCCAAGCAGTATCCCAGGGAAACAGGCCATCAGCCAATGTTTGAATGTCAGACAGCCATGCTGAATACTTTGATTAGCAATAAACAATAGACTCTGCGTTCATGCAACATCCCTGCCCCCAGTGACATTATTCCCCAAGCAAAGTTCTACTTCATAAAAGTTCAGTAAACTCTGCACACAGTGACAACACCTTGGGAACAAATGTCCAAATATATGAGCCCAAAGAGTGCATTTCTTATTCGAACCACCACACTTGGTGGTTTATAGCCTTTAAACAGGCTCATTGGCTTCAGAACTGTGCTCCTCAATGTCTGCTGTACTGTCTAGACCAGTAGTTTTCACAGAATGGCCCTTGCATCAGGCTCACCTAGAAGTCACAAGAAATGAAACTTCTCTGGCTCAGTCAGACTTCTTTGACTCATCCTACACTCAGAAGCTCTGTGGTTGGAACCAATGCTTTCTGTTTTAATAAGCCTCCAGGGCACTCAGATAGGACTCAGCTTTGAGATACGTTTCTAGAGGAGATTTTTGTAAACTACAGTAACAACCTGTTTAAATAGACAAGGTTTTATAGGAATATAGGTTTGCTCTGTCATTCACGTATGAACTAAGGCTATTTGTTTTTTGTGCTTCAGTGGCAGAGTTGACTAGTAGGCCAGAGACAAAGTAAATTATAAGGAAGAGAAGAGAGAATGAAAGCTGAGAAGAGAGAATAAAAGCCTAGTCAGTGAAATTCTAGTATACTTACTCTCCACTTGAACACTGAAAGGAGAAAAGGCATAGAACTGCTACAGATAAACCTCCAAGTGTAAAGCAGGATTTCCACAACCTTGCCATAGCTAGATTCAAGAAACATCACAGTTCTCACTTCACTATAACACAATGCTATAGAATGGGCTAGCAAACTAAAAGAAATTCATTTGCCATTTTGGAGACTGAATCAAGACATTGCCTGGCAAGGAATCTTTTCCTAACATGAAGTAGCCATCTTCCCTCTGTGTCTTCACATAGTCTTCTCCTCATGCATGCATTTTGATGAGGCAGAGAAGGAACAAGGATTAAGATTGTGAGAAGGTAGGAGAGAAGGGGGAAGCAGATCATCATGGAAGAAATGAAAGAGGAAAGAAGGCATAAAAACTCTTGTCATGAAACTATCAATACTATGACCTTATGTCATTAATATTTTCATATCATCTTTGATATTTAAGCACCTTCCCAAAGCCCATCTCTAAATGTAATCACACTGTACATTAGAGATTTAACACATAATTTGTCTGGGGAGGCAATTCATCTCATAATGCTCACTGTATAATTAGGAATTAGGTGAATTGACTTGGGGAAAAGAGATAAGGTGTTCTTTGCTTCTCTATGTTTTATACCATAAATGTCAAAAAGCATTTTAAAGAGGCTTTCTGGTTAACAAAACTCTGCAGGCAGGACCATGGTGATGCTGTAGTGACCATTTCTGAGAGATGTTAGTAAAGAAGGGTGGAACCATAGGCACCTAGAAAGGGAGGAGGAAGTGAATGGGCTAAAATAAAGGTTTTGAGTCATGGGAAGATAGCAAATATTCCTGAATCCTAATCACTATGGGTCTACTTCCCATCATCCCTTCTACTATGGTCTCAAGACTCTTTCATAGAGTTCCCACTCCCTTGCTTCACACTGTAATTAGTTGTCTAGTGAGAAAGCCCTAAACATGTGCTAATCTTTGGTATATGACCATGTGTGATAAAGAGTTGTTTAAAAACAAAATGAAAGCAATAAAAAGGTGAGTTTGACTTGTAGAAAAACATCATACAGTTAAATCCTAAAAAACAACATTCAGGACTAAGGCATCACACTGATTCTTCACATTTCAGTCTTCCGTTGTAGTAATCCTTGGAAATCAATCTAGTGTTCTACTGGAAATAGGAATCATATCAAAACTGAAGGCTGAGTATTACATATCAAGTGCTCCAGATCCGAGATTGCCTCTAGAAGCCACTCCAGATAATAACACAGAGGGTAATCGCACTTAGTGAGGCATCCTGTTCCTTTCCCTCCACCATGATAGGAAACAGCAGGCTGGTTTCATGGGGGAGGTCCTTCTGTGTATATGTTTATCTTATTTGTTGTTGAATAAAGTACTGTTGGCCGATGAAGAAGCAGGTTAGGCAGGACTAGGAGTCAAGGGGGATTCTGGGAAATGTAAAAGGAAGTCTTGTGATACAGTCAGGAAGTGACATAGCAGGCAGACTCATATATAAGCAAGGGCAAGAAGGAAGTCATTCCTTTTTCTCTTCCTCATGCTCTCTGCTCTGGAGCTGCCATGTGATCCCAGCAAAAGAAGATTCCAGCAGCTGGCATCCAATAAAATAAGTCTTTATGGTTGATACTTAAGACTGAGCTAGCATATAAGATATCCTAGTTGATTGCCAAGCAGCATGTACCTAATATAAGTCTTGGTGTGATACATGGTGGTGGGCAGAACTCTTGCAGGCTGGTGGAAAGCCCCCACCTGAGAGCAGGGCTCAGGTGGCTTCAGCAGAAAGATTTATCATGACACTGGATTATCAAACTTCTGAGCTGTACCTTCCTCCTGAAGTGGCCTATGTACTGTTATGCCCAGACCTGCAATGATTTGTCCTCCCTTCTCTAAAGCAATAAGAGAACACTGGGTCTCCATGAACCACAAAGTTTTACTTACCACCACTACTATTGATAATATCAATAAAGGTGTGTGAGTGATTACTGTGTGCTGACAGTACTAGAGAGCTTTCCAGAGTTTCTTACATCAAGTGTTTGCGAACATTTCCTTAAAGGTTTGGAAGTATTTCAAGTTTGTCAAGATGCTTTTTGACACAGCATGAAAACCATGGCATGATAGCATAAAAGTAGTGTTAGGCAGTACACAAATGACTGAGAAGGTCTAAATTCTTATAAAAATTTGTTTATTAAGCAGGTTTCTACTGTATAGTTTCCAAAACTCACTTCTACAAAAGTAGATCTTTCTCCACATGCTCCCCAACATAAGCTGTCATTTGTGTTTTTTATATTAGTGGAAACAGAGCTCTCTTCTACTCTTTTGCTGGCTTATAAGAACCTCCTCCTCATACTGGGCTGCCTTCTCTAGACTTAATACATCAGGAGATGCTTAGTCTTACTGCAACTTGATGTGCAATATTTTGTTGATACTCATAGGAAACCTGTCATTTAGTAAGCAGAAACAGTTGAGGAAGAGATTGGGTTTTGGAACAGGGGTGAGGTAGGGGGAGGTGGGAGGGGATTAGGAGGAGAGGAAGGAAACTACACCCTGGATGTAAAATAAACACACACACACACACACACACACACACACACACACACACACATATATATTATATATATATATATATATATATATAGAGAGAGAGAGAGAGAGAGAGAGAGAGAAATTAAAGTTTAAGAGGACCAAAATACAAGTTCCATATGAGAAAAGGTTAAAACTTCAAGCTTCTTATTTTAAAGTTATTAAAGATACAAGTTTCTGCTTTTAGCTTAGAATTTTTATAATTTGTAGTACTTACAATAGCAATATATAGCTATAGTGAACCTTTACAATTATGTAAGATAACTAGTAGACATAACTAGAGAACACACAAAAGAAATTTGAGAAGATAGATAGAGAGAGAGGGGTAGAGGGAGGGAGGAAGGAAGGAAGGAAGGAAGGAAGGAAGGAAGGAAGGAAGGAAGGAAGGAAGGAAGGAAGAAAAAGTAGATCCTACCCGAGTGCCCTGGAAGCCTATTAAACAGAAAGCATTGGTTCCAACCCAAGAACTTCTGCGTGTGGGATGAGTCAAAGAAGTCTGAGCCAAAGAAGTTTCATTTCTTGTGACTTCCAGGTGAGCCTGATGCAAGTGCCATTCTGTGAAAACTACTGGTCTAGACAGTACAGCAGACATTGAGGAGCCCAGTTCTGAAGCCAATGAGTCTGTTTAAATTCTGTTACCCATGTGTGGTTGTTTGAATTGGAAATGCACTCTGTGGGCTCATATATTTGGACATTTGTTCCCAAGATGTTGGCTCTGTGTGGAGAGTTTACTGAAATCCTAGGAGGTAGAGCTTTGCTGGAAAAGAGTATATTACTGGGTGCTGATCATGAGGTTTTATAGCTTCTGTCCTTTCTGTTCTTACTCTCTGTTTCCTGTGTGTAGATGAAATGTGATCAGCCACCTCTCAGCCCCTGCTCCATTCCATGTATCACCACCATTACGGACTCAGGACTTTGGAAACATAAACCAAATAAACTTTCTTTAAGTTGCTTTTGGCATGGAATTTTATCACAGCAAAATAAAAGTAACTAATACACTGGGTTTCTTTATATTTCTTGACTTCATATATAGAATCAACACACAAATAATTCCAATTTTATGTGGGTAAATAAATATGAAGTGATCAGAATAGTGCTATGACAGACATGGTCACACTGTTAACCTCTAATTTAGATGATATTATCTCATTTTATTCTCCCAAAACCTCAGGCAGGTAGATGTGCTAGCTTTTTCACAGGTGATATATTTGAGGAAGAAGCTGTTCAACAGGATGCCCACAATATACATCTAATAAATGGTAGATTGTGGATCCTTGTACTGCTCTCCCTCATAAGCACCTTTGTAACACAAACATGATCCTCACTGCTGGATCATGTGACCATAAGAAATTAAACCTGCTAGCCTGCCTGACATTCTTTATTCCAAGAGTCATAGTTTAGAACTTACCTATGAATATCTTTTGGCCTTTTCATCCTCTCCCTAGTTTCTTCAAGTGTCAAAGGAGAACTCTGCTTCCATTAAGCTCATGCCACTCCTTTTCTGTCATAAGCCTGTGGCTATAATGTAGACATGTTTTTGCTAGGTTTCAGGTCTTATAAGTGGTAATGAGTTAGATTTTTTCAAACATGAATATTATTCCATATGGAAAATACTACTGTTATCCTTCAACAAATAAAGAATCCCAAGCATATGCACATGCTAATGTGGAAATCAAGACTAGATCTCTTCCACTTCTCTTCAGTTTTGCCTCCATGAGGTTCAGAGGCAAACTAAGATTAAGGAATATCCAAATATGTTTTAATCTCTCGCAAATTTGTCCAGTTCTTTTGGGGAGGATGTCTGTTTCAGCTTCAGCAAATACGCACTACTCAGTTGAAGACAAATTTGCAAATATAGTTTTGCCAAAATAACAGTTATGTGTGGCTTATAGGCAGGTAGATTGCTTTAACAAAAAGAGGAAGGGAGACATTTATGAGAAGAAAAACAGAGCTGGGGGTGGCTTTGAGCTCCTATTCTTGAACAATGAAAGGGAAGAATAATCAAATATACACTGAAAACAGTCACAAGCATTCCGAAGTGACATTTGGCAATGTTGCTTTCTCTGACTGGGTGACAATGCAAGCCTGTTCAGCTGGCTTTTCCCAAAGCCAGAGAAAGGTCCCTGAGTTAAAATGTCACAGAGTATCTTATTTTCCATTTCTCAGTCCTATCCTCGCATAGAACTTTAAAAATAACAACTGCAAAAACTGAAGAAGTTGAGGGTGGGAGACACAGTTAAAATTTGGCTCAGGCTGTCTGATTTAGAGCACAGTGATTACAAACCTTCATTGAGAAGATGCAAAGAACAATAAAAACCATAATTTCTACAAAAGACATTTGACCTATTTGCCATGATCATATGAAGGCCAGAAATGTGAGTCTTTGAACTGCATTTCAAAACAGAAAATTAAAGAATAGATAAAAGATTTTAAGATAGTTTTGTTGATCATCTGGATTATTATTTAACTAAATTTCTTTGCAAGAAAACAGCCATCATTCTGTGTCATAGGACCTGAAATTCTGCCTAAAAGCAAAATCCCTCTTTAATAATAAATCCAAAAATTGGACTTATAAAGCCAAATGCATGGTATTCCTTACTTAGAGCTCTTGGCTTGTCTCTTTTCATGTATTCCACACTCTGTGTTCTACATATTGTAATTTACTGTCACTTACAGAGGGATGTTGCTGAAGTTTCTTTGTCTTGCCAGGTCCTGCCACCGTTCTCATCCTCAAATAATCACACAAAGACATGTATAAATTACAGTACTGTAATGAGATGTTGGATTTTCTCTGCTATTTTATTAAATGAAAAAATAGTGAAAGAGAGATTTCTCAGTGGTTAGGAGCACTGATTGGTCTTCCAAAAGACCCATGTTCAATTCCCAGCACAAAAATGGCAGGTTACAACAATCTGTAAACCCAGTACCAGAATATCCAACTCCCTCTTCTTACCTTCAGAGGCATCCTACGTGTCCATGATAGACAGAGCTACATACATATAAAACACCCATACACATAAATAAAATAATTTTCAAATCATGGTGGAAACTGAAAACATAAAAAGATTGGTCAGCAAGTAATGTGTGTATTCAACTTAGGCAATTAGTGGTCTGGGATGGGGAAGGTGCTAGGAAAGTTCTCAAGGTGGGATAAAGAACCCAAGTGACCTTTGTTGTATTTTCCCAGTGTATTATGGGTACAACAGCAGCAACAGCAAGATGAACATTCATGTCTTTCTTCTTCCCTACTGAAAACAAAATAAAATAAAACCAAACAGTGACCAGACCAGCCAACCCAAACCTGCAGCCATGACTTTCCTGATGTAAATGAACGGTATCCTCAATTTTGACAGGGTTTAAATGAATTGATACCCAAGTCCCATATGTTATTTACAGGGACAGCTTCTTTGGTAATTGGATGAATATTTATAAGTGCCTGGAAGCACATCTTTGATTGAGCACCTATATATGAACCATTTATGACCCCTGTTGGAAAGGACAGAAAACTGCCTTCACAGTCAGTTTTCCATACAGCAATGTTGAAAGTGAAACCCTCAAACAGAATTTTTCAGGATGCAAAGTGTTGAGAAACCCTTTAACGCTTTTCAGAAGAACAAAATACAGGAAACTCACAAAGCACTAGCATACTTTGACATGAACTTGTCACCCCAAGATCATCAAACTGTTTTCACCTGTGACAGACATTTAATGTTCTCAAAACACACGGAGAAAACATAAAAGGAAAAAAATCCTCCAAATCTGATAAATACATGCTCTCAAGGTTCAGAATGAAATAATAATAATGTCCTGCATACAGTCTTCTGGCTAAGGAAGCATCTTTAATTATCATAGATGCTGAAAATTTATTTAAAGAAATATCCAAAATAAGAGAAATAGTACATGGTGAGTGCCAGCTGTGTGGACAACAAATGTGTGACCAATACCTCCATCTTGGTTAATGGAAGGTTTGGAAGTTAGAATAAGAGTGTACAGCCTCAGAATCAACACTATTTTGCAAGTTAGAATTTATATCTTTTATTAACTCTAATGTAATTTCAAATATTATATCTTGATCATATTCATCCCTATTTCCCAGATCTCTCCCTTTACCCCTTACAGGTTTTTTTTTTTTTCAGAAGAAACTATATCGAAGCAGATATCCTCATGATACAACTCTTCCAGTCCTTTTGCACCTTCTTCTGCAATATTCCCTGAGCCTTAAGAATACAGGCAAGGTTGTAAATGTTTTAACTGGATGCAGGCATCACACAATAAGCATATCTCTGCATTCTGAACAGTTGTAGTTTTCTATAGTAACCCGTCTGCTACAAAAAGAATCCTGTTTGGTTGGAGATGAGAAATATGTTAATTGTTGGTATAAAGATAAGTATTTAGAAAGCAGTTAAAATTTATACTGGTTTAGGAAAGTACCAGTAGTAGGTTCTCCTCTAGGTTTCATGGCCTCATCAGACAATGGTAAATGGTTAAATTTGCAGTGCCAGACATGAATGCCCTCCAATTGAGCAAACATTATAAATCCAATTGGTTAGCTGTTGGTTATCTACAGGATACAACTGTCAGTGCTCCATCTTTAATAATAGCTTACCATATTAGTCATTGTTATGTTTCACTGGTGTTATAGCTGGGTAGAACTATTGATTTCTTTTCTCCATTAGTAGCTTGTACATCTTCTAAATGTGTTAGCTAGTCCTCAGCGAGGAGGGTTACAATTCAGATCCAAATTGATTTCTCCCTAATTTAGTGTCTGAAGTGTGTAATATCTCAGCAACTGTGTCTTCCTTTGTTTTCTGCAAGATATCAAGGGCAATGGAAATAGCCTATATTGCTTTGGGGTCTCAGTGACTCAGCTGACTAACAATTCAAAATGAGATCTCCTATACCTGGCACTGTTTTTATTAATATATTATCATATACGCTTC
Source organism: Cricetulus griseus (assembly GCF_003668045.3). Taxonomy (NCBI): domain Eukaryota; kingdom Metazoa; phylum Chordata; class Mammalia; order Rodentia; family Cricetidae; genus Cricetulus; species Cricetulus griseus. The sequence goes on from NC_048595.1 coordinate 72,180,612, forward strand.
ATTCAAAGGCTTAGAACATCTATAAAAGAAAGCAGGAAAACTTTCTCAGTCATGGATATCAATAAGTAGAGGCTTAGAGTGCCGTGTTACAAGGTATATCTAGGCTGTTACAGTTGGGCACTGTTTTTTGCTTATTATCTGTTTGTTTGTTTGTTTTGTGTATGGTTTCCACAGGGAGAACTGTAAATTTCTGTGACTTCAATTAACTCTGCCAATGTGTTTGTGTGTGTGTGTGTGTGTGTGTGTGTGTGTGTGTGTGTGTGTGTGTGTGTGTGTTATATGTAACTATTCCCTATGATTTTGTCTCTATCTCTTATCCTTGGTGTAATTTATCTCTCCTCCCTCCCATTTCCTCTTCCTTGGTCTTTCCATTCCTCTTCTCTTCTCTTCTCTTCTCTTCTCTTCTCTTCTCTTCTCTTCTCTTCTCTTCTCTTCTTGGCTAAGTCTCTCTAGCACATTTTCCCCATTTCCTCCTTTGTAACAACTGTATCGTATTATTCCCCTGTTGTGTTTCTTTCCAATGGTAATTAAGTGAGAGCTGGCATCAAATATGTTGATATCACTAGACAAAAAATAAACTCAAATTTTTATTTATATAGTATCATATATGCTCTATTCAAAGGCTTAGAACATCTATAAAAGAAAGCAGGAAAACTTTCTCAGTCATGGATATCAATAGGTAGAGTCTTAGAATACTCTGTTGCAAGGTCTATCTAGGCTGTGACAGTTGGACACTGAATGTTAATGTAGATAAATTAAACACCTAGATGACAAAATTGTGACAACATGGAAAGATGATAAACGAGATATATAACTCATGCAAGGTAGTCTTTGAAAGTTTGGTGAGGATTATAGCCATCTCAGGAAGACCATTTGAACCTACAGTACAACTATCCACTAATTATTAACAGATGATAGCACTTAGAGAAAAATAAATAGCACCACATATGAAATACAGCAATCAGATGCATAGGGCCCAGAACTCCAATAGACAAACAGGATCAGTAGACTGGGCATTTTATTCATTTACCCTATTTGGTAATGAGGAACACAGTCATATTTACAGGAGATGTCATATAAAAAGCAACAAAGCTACAGAGTGTTCATTAAATATTAGCATCTTCAAACAAGAAAAAGTTTAGAGTAAAAATGTGTTTTAGCAGTGAACCAATGTCTGAGAATAACTGAGCAGATATAGTATCAAATACACATGACAATTCTATAAATTTCATGGTCATACTCTGTCATACTATTTGGAAACAGTAAAGTAATGCATATTAAAACTACGCGTTCATACCTAAAGAAGTAGAAGACATCAAACTCACCCTCACATCTAGAACCTGTCATTCCCACATTACACATTGCATTCGCATAAAAGCTCTCAGCCCAAGAAAGAGTACTGTAACAGATGGTAGGACTCATAAAAGATATTTGACTGTGGAACATGTCAGCAGACTTTAAGGAATTGATTGGAAAGAGAAGATACAATCCAAATTTTTGAATGACCAGTGGGCAGAAAGTGGAGAATCAAAATTCACTAAGAAAAGAGGGAGCATGACAGAGTTCCCGCTACTGAACAGAGATACTGAGACCTATCCTAGTCTAGGGGCGCTTGAAAAGGAGAACAATCAGATAAATTTGAGTTACAGAATAATGAATTTTTTTATTAGTTCGAATTAGGAACAAGCATGCTTCACAAAATCCCTACTCCCTCTCCCTCTCCATCCTCTACTCCCCAAAACTCCTCCTCAACCCCCCACCTGCACCCCATCCTATAACCCCTCCACTCCCCAAGCAGGGTTGGGCCCTTGACAGGGCCTCCCCAAAGTCCACCATATCATGCTAGGCCTGGCCTAGGCCTTCCCCCATGTGTCCAGGCCATTAAAGCAACCCTTCTCGTGGGATGAGCTGTCAAAGTCCCTTCTTACTCCAGGGAAAAATACTGATCCACTACCAGGGGCTGCCTAGAGTCCGGAGGCCTCCTCATTGATATGCATGTTCAGGGGTCTGCATCAGTCCCATGCTGGCCACCCAGACAGCAGTCTGGGGTCCTTGTTCTCTCCTTTGTTCAGGCCAGCTGCTTCTGTGGGTTTCACCAGCCTGGTACTGACCCCTTTGATCTTCATTCCTCCCTCTCTGCAACTGGGTTCCAGAGTTCAGTTCAGGGTATATCTGTGGGTGTTTGCCTCTGCTTCCATCAGCCACTGCATGAGGGCTCTAGGATGGCATATAAAGTAAACATCAATCTCATTATAGGGGAAGGGCATTTGGGGTATCCTCTCCACCATTGCCTAGATTGTCAGTTCGTGTCATCCTTGTAGGTCTATGGAAATCACCCTAGTGCCAGATCTTTCCTCTGACCTGTAATAGCTTCCTGTGATATGGTATCTCTCATCCTGCTCTCCTCTACTCTTCACTCAACTCAACATTTCTGCTCCTCCATTTCCTTGTCTCCCCTCCTCTTCTCCTCCTCTAATTCTGCCAGCTCCCTCTCCCCTACACTCATGTTTCCAATTAGCTCAGGAGATCCTGCCCATTCCCGTTCTCCAGGGTCCATGAATTTTTCCCTTAGAGTCCTACTTGTTTCCTAGTTTATTTGGTAAAGAGGATTATAGGCTGATAATCCTTTGCTCTATGTCTAAAATTCATATATTAGTGAGTACATACCATGTTTGTCTTTTCCATTTGCCTGCAAATTTCAAGATTCCATTGCTTTTTTCTGCTGAGTAGTACTCCATTGTATAAATGTACCACATTTTCTCTATCCATTCTTCACTTGAGGGGCATCTAGGTTGCTTCCAGGTTCTGGCTATTACAAACAACGCTGCTATGAACATGGTTGAACATATGTGCTTGTTGTATGAACAAGCATCAATTGGGTATATACCCAAGAGAGGAATTGCGGGATCTCGAGGTACACTGATTCCAATTTTCCTGAGAAACTGCCATACTAATTTCTGAAGTGGTCTTACAAGTTTGCACTCCCACCAGCAATGGAGGAGTGTTCCTTTTTCTCCACATCCTCTCCAGCATATTGTCATTGGTGTTTTTTATTTTAGCCATTCTGGCCAGTATAACATGGTATCTCAGAGCTGTTTGAGTTGCATTCTCTGATGGCCAAGGATTTTGAGCACTTTCTTAAGTGTCTTTTAGCCATTTCAGATTCCTCTGTTGAGAATTCTCTATTTAGTTCTGCACCCCCACTTTTTAATTTCATTGTTTGATATTTTGGTGGCTAGCTTCTTGTGTTCATTGTATATTTTGGAAATCAGTGACCTGTCAGATGTGGGGTGGTGAAGATATTTTCCCATGCTGTGGGCTGTCGTTTTGTCTTACACACTGTGTCCTTTGCCTTACAGAAGCATCTCAGTTTCAGGAGGTCCCATTTATTAATTGCAGATCTCAATGTGCTAATGTCATAATAGGAAGCCGTCTCCTATACCAATTCGTTCAAGGGTATTTCCCATTTTCTCTTCTAGAAGATTCAGTGTGGCTGGATTTATGTTGAGATATTTGATCTATTTGGACTAAAGTTTTATGCATGGTGACAGATATGGATCTATCTGCAATCGTCTGCATGTCCGAATCCAGTTGTACAAGCACCCTTTGTTGAAGATTCTTTTTTCCATTGTATAGATTTAGATTCTTTGTCAAAATCAGGTGTTCATACATGTGTGGGTTAATATCAGGGTTTTCAATTCGATTCCATTGGTCTGCCTATTTTTGTCCCAATATCATGCTGATTTCAGAACTATTGCTCTAAAATAGAGCCTGAAGTCAGAAATGGTGATGCCTCCAGAGATCGTTTATTGTACAGAGTTGTTTTGGCTATCCTGGGTTTTTTGTTTTCCCATATAAAGTTGAGAATTATTCTTTCAAGGTCTGTGATGAACTGTGTTGGGATTTCAATGGGAATTGCATTGAATCTGTAGATTACATTTGGCAATATTGCCATTTTTATAATGTTGATTCTACCTATCCAAGAGCATGGGAGATCTTTCCATTTTCTGGTATCTTCTTTAATTTCTTTCTTTAAAGACTCAAAGTTCTTACTGTAAAGGTCTTTTACTTTTTTGGTTAGTGTTACCCCAAGATATTTTATGTTGCTTGTGGATATTGTGAAGAGTGATGTTTCTCTGATTTCTTTCTTATTGCAATTATCATCTGTATAAAGTAGGTCTACTGACTTTTTAAATTTTGTATCCTGCTACTTTGCTGAAGGTGTTTATCCACTGTAGGAGTCCCATGGTAGAGTTTTTTTGGGTCACTTATGTAGACTATCATATCATCTGCAAATAGTGAAAGTTTGACTTCTTCCATGTATCCCTTTGATCTCCTTTCCTTGTCTTATTGCTTTAGCTAGAACTTCAAGTACAATATTGAAGACATATGGAGATAGTGGACAGCCTTGTCTTGTTCCTGATTTTAGAAGAATTTCTTTGAGTTTCTCTCCATTTAGTTTGATGTTGGCTGTTGGTTTGGAGTATATTCCCTTATCATGTATAGATATGTTCCTCTTATTTTGTTCTCTCCAAGATCTTTATCATGAATGGATGTTGGATTTTGTCAAAGGCTTTTTCAGGATCGAGTGAGATGACCATGTGTTTTTTCCTTTTTCAGTTTCTTTATATGGTGGATTACATTGATGGATTTTTCATATGTTGAACCATTCTTGCATCCCTGGGATGAAGCCTACTTGATCATAGTGGAAGATTTTTCTGATGTGTTTCTGGATTTGATTCGCCAATATTTTGTTGAGTATTTTTGCATTGATGTTCATGAGGGATATTGGTCTGTAGTTCTTTTTTTAGTTGTATCTTTGTGTGGCTTGGGTATCAAAGGGATTATAGCCTCATAAAAAACATTTGGCAGTGTCCCTTCTTCTTCTATTGTATGGAACAATTTGAGGAGTACTGGTATTAGCTCTTGTTTGAGTTTCTGGTAGAATTCTGCCTTGAAGCCATCTGGCCCTGGGCTTTTTTTGTTGGCAGGATTTTGATGACTACTTCTATTTCATTAGGGGTTATAGGCCGATTTATACTGCTTATATGTTCTTGCTTAATTTTGGTAAGTGATATCTATCCAGAAAACTGTCCCTTTCCTTTAGATATTTTTTAATTTTGTGAAGTATAGGTTTTCAAAGTATGTCCTGATGATTCTCTGGATTTCCTCAGTGTCTATTGTTATATCTCCATTTTCATTCCTGATTTTGTTAATTATTCTGCTCTCTCTCTTTCTGCCTTTTGGTTAGTTTGGATAGATCTTTGTATATTTTATTGATCTCAAAGAACCAACCCTTTGTTTCATTGATCCTTAGTAATGTTTTATTAGTTTCTACTTTATTGATTTCAGCCCTCAGTGGGATTATTTCCTGGCATCTACTCCCCTGTGATGAGTTTGCTCCTTTTTGCTCTAAAGCTTTCAGTTGTTCTGTCAATTTTCTAGTGTGACTATTCTCCAGTTTCTTCATGTGGGCAATTAATGCTATGAACTTTCCTCTTAGCACTGCTTTTAGGGTGTCTCATAAATTTGGATATGTTGTGTGTACATTCTCATTAAATTCTAAAAAGTCTTTAATTTATTTTTTATTTCTTCCTCAACCCAGGAATGGTGCAATTGGGTTTTATTCAATTTACATGAGTTTGTAGGTTTTCTGCAATTTGTATTGTTCTTGAATTCTAATTTTGAAGCATGGTGATCTGATAAGATATAGGGGGTTATTTCAATTATTTTGTATCTGTGGAGGTTTGCTTTGTTGCCAACTTTGTGGTCAATTTTAAAGAAGGTTTCACGTGGCACTGAGAAGAAGGTATATTCTTTGGTGTTTGAATAGAATGTTCTAGAGATAACTGTAAAACCCAGTTGGGTCATAACTTCTGTTAGATCCTTTGTCTCTTTGTTAAGTTTCTGTCTGGTGGTCCTGTCCAGTGATGAGAGTGGGGTGTTGAAGTCTCCCACTATAAATGTGTGAAGTCTTATTTGTGATTTGTGTTTAATAACGTTTCTTTCACAAATAAGGGTGCCTTTGTATTGGGGGCATAGATGTTCAGGATTGAGACTTCATCATGTTGGATTTTTCCTGTGATGAATATGAAATGACCTTCTTCATCTCTTTTGATTGATTTTTGTTTGAAGTCTACTTTGTTAGATAGTAGGATTGCTACCCCAGCTTGTTTCTTGGGCCCATTTGATTGGAAAATCTTTTCCCAACCCTTTACTCTGACACAACACCTGTCTTTGAAGTTGAGGTGTGTTTCTTGTATACAGCAGAAGGATGGATTCTGTCTTCATATCCATTCTTTTATCCTATATCTTTTTATGGGCAGGTTAAGACTATTGACATTGAGGGATATTAATGTCCATTGATTGTTCTTGTTTGTTCTGGATTTATTGTTGGTGGTGTCATTGTGTGTATATTTCACCCTCCTGTTTCTTTTCATGTTTGGTAAAATTGGATTATCTATTGCCTATGTTTTTGTGAGTGTAGTTATCTTCATTGAGTTGAAGTTTTCCTTCCAGAACTTTCTATATTACTGGATTTGTGGATATGTATTCTTTAAGTCTGGTTTTGTCATGGAATATCTTGTTTTTCCCATCTATAGTGACTGAAAATTTTGCTGGGTAGACTAGTCTGGGTTGGCATCCATGCTCCCTTAGAGTTTTCAGGATATCTATCAAAGACCTTCTGGATTTCAAAGTTTCCATTGAGAAGTCAGGTGTGATTCTGATAGGTCTGGCTTTATATGTTACTTGACCGTTTTCTTTTGCTGCTGTTAATATTTTCTCTTTGTTCTGTAGGTTTGGTGTTTTGATTATTATATATCGAGAGGAGTTCTTTTAGTGTTCCAGTCTGTTTGGTGTTCTGTAAACTTCTTGTACTTTCATAGGCATATCCTTTTGTAGGTTGGGGAAGTTTTCCTCTCCGATTTTGTTGAATATGTTTTCTGTGCCTTCGAGCTGTATTTCTTCACCTTCTTCTGTACCTGTTATTCTTAGGTTCTGCCTTTTCACGGTGTCCCATATTTTTGGATATTTTGTGTTAGGGATTTTTTGGACTTGATATTTTCTTGGTCGATGACTGTGTATCCTCTAGCAAGTCTCCAACCACTGAGATTCTCTCTTAGATTTCTTCAATTCTTGGTTATACTCACATCTTTAGTTCCTGGTCATTTATCCAGCCTTTCTATTTCCAGCATCCCCTCTCTGTGTTTTCTTTATTGTTTCTATTTCATGCCTTGAACTGTTGCTTGTTTGGTTGTTCTTTCTTGGCTCTCTTTAGATTGTTTAAGAGATTTATTTCTTGAATTTTTTGGTTTGTCTTTTCCTCCATTTCATGTAATTTTTTGCTTGTTTTTTTCTTCTATTTCTGTAAGGGATTTACTTGTTTCCTCTTTAAAGGTCTCTATCATTTTCCTAAGATAATTTTTGAGGTGCATCTCTTCTTCATCCTCTTTGTCTTTTCAGATCGTGTTGGCGTGGAATCCCTAGATTATGGTGGTGTCGTATTGGTCTTTCTGTTGTTGAGAGTGTTCTTATTCTGGCTTCTTCCCATCTCTTTTTCCAGTGGGGGTGCAGGTGGGGTCTCTATCTACTCATTTGACCTGGTGGTGTGTGGGGGCCACGACTTCAATATCTTCAGATCTGCATGGTCTTGCCTCTCCTGGTAGTCTCCTTACTTGGTAGGGGTCAGGCCAGTGGCAGAGGGGGAAGGAAGAGTGAGGTGTTTCTAGACTCAGGGAGCTCCTCCCTGTCTGTGTGGGTCCATCTAAGCAAGTGCAGGCCCAGAGAGATCTGAGAAGAAGGGGACTGTGGGCAGGAGTAAGGCAGGAGCAGAGGGTATAAACACCTTGGTAGGGGTCAGATCCGAATAACGAATTTTTTGACAGTGAAAAGTTTTATTAGTATAAGACAGGTAAGAAAATATTTATCTGAAATTTTGACTGGGCATCTCATAGTTTATATTAGTGTAATCTAGGCAAACACCCTAGCCCAGCTGGGAGTAAGGAGCCTGCACCATGAATACAAGGTAGGTATGAAAATGAGGAACCTAATAAATTGATATCAAAATAAATATACCTACCATACATACTTTGTAGTTTTTTTCATAAAATTATCATAATTATGAAAAATTGATAAAAACTCAATACATATTTTTCATGATTACAAACAAAAAGATAAAAATATTAGAAAATCGGAATAGGAATTGAAGAACAGGAATAGGAGGCTTCAGCATGATAACCATGATCACAAGCAAATATTTGAAAATGAGTCAACATATAAGTAGAGTAACCTGAAAGGATTCTATGATGGGAATTAAGGACAATTGCTGTGCAAATCAGGCCACAATACATTCCTTTTATAAAGCTAAATTCTCTGGTGGTGGGGCTATTGAGATATGATAAGTTGTAGTGATTGTTGTAATTTGGATATCAAACAATCGTACATAATATTACTTCTTTACACTAATATTTTCTGAGTCTTCCCTAGTTGTCTAAAAGAAAACTTTGGATAACATGATATGTTGCTAACTGGGATTTTTGTTTATAGCCTTAGTTATAATGTCTAGGGACATTTTGGCACAGACTCCCTAGCTTACCTTATGTGGACATAACTGATTTTAAACTGAGAATCTCACAAATGCTTTGCTTCCTTGGTGTTCTCACACTTTGTCCCAGTACTAAGCAGCTCTCCCACTTAGGATGCTGGTGGCCATATTTATTCCTTTTCCTCTATTGAAAAGAGACAAGACCAGCCTTTGAGTGACCAGGGGCTTAAATGGAGAATCCAAATTCACTAAGGAAAGAGTGAGCAAGACAGAGTTTTCCCCTTATAACTTTATTATCTAAATATTAGCATCTAATAGCCTTAGAATTACCTCTATTGCTATCATTTTATTACTATTTATTATTGCTATTGTAATATGATTGTCAGAGACAATATGGATGCATGATTATTTTACTTTTAATTTCATATTATGACCTTAGCATAGTGCTTAGCAAATAAAATAAGCTGTTTATGAGATGGCAAATATATATGTAGAGAGATTGAATTAATTATTAGATTATCCAAATGATCTAATAAGTGGATAGAGGGATGCTTATAGCATTCCTCTGCAGCTCCTGTTTTGTTCCTTGTTCATTCTCCTTCAATATTCTGCCTTCTTGAGAAAAGACTCTTGGTTCACAGTACTGGATCTTTATTCCACCTGGGTCTTTAGTACTATACTAACTGATTCACATGAAACAAAGAAGTAGACAAAAAGTAAATAAAAATTAAAAACCGAGACATAAAAAATAGAGACCTGTCATGGTCACCACTATATTTTTGAAATAGGATAACCTTAAGTGAAATTATTTTAATTTACCAATTTTCAAAGATAAAAAAATATCACACTGTAAAAAGATAATGTATCCATAGTAGTCTTTGGTGCTGATAAATTGCACCATATGATAAACATATAAGTCTGATAAGCTGAACCATGTGATAAAGAAAACTGAGATTGGATATTTACACCATTTTAAGACATGTAGAAAGAATGTGAAGAGTCATAACATGACTAATGGAATTGAAATCTTGCTCTCATAATTTTACAATTCTTTTTAATGCATAGGTTATTAAACTAACTACATATTAGAATATTTGTCATTTCTATACAGTATCTTCTCATTTTACTTAGCTCTTGTTCTGTGACCATCAACATGATTTTCAATGATTCTAACAATTTTTAGTCACCAAGGAGTAGAAAACTCTTTAAGGATGACATAGTGGAAAAACATAGCCTTAGAGATTACCACACATGTTAATGATAATGGCTTTATCAATGTTGGTCAAATGTATTTCATTTAAAAAGGAAATACAAAAATTTAGAATTTACTGAGGCAGTTAAAATAATTTCATGTATGCACTTAACATGTATTTAGTAATTCTCTATACATAATATTAGAGAGCATGATTCATTTTTTTGTATTCTTCTGATGATTGAGGATTCGTGGTTATAGACCAAGTAGGGGACAGTTTTAAAAAGATATACATAAAAAAACCTGAGAATTCTGAAAGGATAACTCCATGTCACAGAAGTTTTAAATACTCTTTTTCCTTCACTCCTCTTTGAGAGTCTCAAATGTTTTCTTATAGTCATGTGGAAGAAGCTAATAGTTCTGAAAGACAGAATAAAGGAAACCAACAATTTTCCATAATGGAGAACAGCTTTTAGTGAGAAAATAAAAACCAATGACCTTGATTTTAAGTCCATAGTTTGTTTTAATACTTTATTATGGTTTGGTCTCTTCATGAGACACCAGTTATACCTATCCTTTGATCACACATATGTATAGTAACATGCTTCATGGAAATGATAAAGGGCACACTGTGGTCTGCAAATGAGTTTTAAAATCCACATTCCACTCATGTCAAGTATTGTTATAACTGCTGTGATTGTTAAAATAGAAGAGGAATCTGGGAAGTCTGCCAACAATACCAATGGTTATTATTCTTAACATACTAACAAAGAAAACATATCGAGAAACAGTGTGGTTCTTGCCCATAAAACTCTTGCCAGTTATAGCTGGGACCATCTGGAAAGATTGTTATTTATTCTTAATATTTCTTTCTATAAAACAATACAAGCATGTTCAGTAAAATAGGGGTTGCATTAAACTTTTGTGAATAGTTGCCTTATGAAAATTTTGGAACCTTCTGGCATTTCATCCAGAGGACAGCCCTGCCCCCACCCTCTCAATAAGATAAACATACATTTCGTTAAAGTACTATTTGCCGTGACAAAGGATTTACTTCTGTTTTTTCCTCTTCTTTTTCCAACATAATATTTTCCCTGTTTTGGGAAAAGTTAAATTGTGTCCCTTTCTCTAAGATATTAATACTGTGTCTTCTTGCACTTGTAAAATAATGGTTAAAGCTTTAAAAACAATATGTAGCAATCTCCCAGTAGAACACTTTAGGCCACCTGATGCAGTAGAACACAGTGTTAGAGACATAGACTCTAATTCCTTCCTGCCTATGGCTCATGAACCTGATGTTCTTACCAAACCCTGAGTGACATCCTGCTTATTCCACCCCATAGACTGGAATAAACCAGCAGGGCTAAAATTTTCTTTCATCCCCTTCTTCCATTCACATTCTTCTCAGGCTTTGTAGATGTTTCATTTCAGAAACATTCCCAACATTCCCTCTCCACCAAAGACCACAATACCCATTATGTTAGTTTCTATATTAAATCCATGTGTTCCCACATCAGGGAGCACTTAGATTTTAACAAATCTAGTTTTCCTTCTAGTCGTGAGTGGTTGAGAGCAAGATTTGAATGTGCTTCACTGCTTTCTTTGTAGCACCCTGCACATAGTACTCAATAAATATTAGTTGCCTTAATGGGTTTGGGGAATTCTATCTTGAAAGCATTCACAACAAATAAATTGACTAAAAAGTACAAAGCAGTGTGCTCACTGTCCAGCTAATTTCAATTACAGAGGCTATGAAATGGATAATTTGCACTTGAATTGTTTATCTTGCTTTAGATAAAATGTATCATCCATAGCCTTATCACCACTTCTCTTCACTATGTAGATAGTGCTCTGACATTAAGGTTTTAAGATTAGTTTCTGATCAATGCCAGTAACAACAAAGATACGAAAGCTGGAATGTGCTGACTCTGTCATTAACCTTGGTGCTTCTCGAGATGTTCCCTGAGCTTCCAAATGCCCTGTCACTGTCAGCCCTGGCGTTCCAGAAAGAAAAATGAATGAAAGAATGTTAAAGTCCAGATGAACCTATGAAAACATGCACAGTTTGTTGCAGGGAAATAATAATAGTATTTTCAGTTAAATGGTTTTCAACATCACAGCTTTTTCATGGCTTCCCTCCATCTATTATTTCCCTAATATTCATGTAAACTTCCTTTATTTCCTTATGGGTCTAGATCTCCAAAACTATGCATCTTTGAGTCAATTTAATTTTAGTCTTTCCCTAAGCATACAGTATAGAAGTTTGCAACCAGTTGAGAATTTTAATTGGGTTTATCCCCATGAAATTTTGTTACCATTCTCTAAGTACTCCATGACAGGCAATTTGATCACAGAAAAGGACACTTGATTGAAACTCAGCCTGGTAATTCTACCTTAGTAATCTTTTAGCTTTTTCTTCTTGGGGGAAATTCATTTCAGTGTATTACATAAAATGTATGTTTTGAATAAATATCTGAAGTTTAGAAACTGCATAAGTCTTTAGTTTATGCTATCAACTATCAGAAAACAAGCAAAATAGCATCTACATTTTTTTAAAAAAAGAAGTTAGTGGGAAGAACATTATAGTATTTAATAATCCTTCAGCTAAAGCCACTTTGAATGCAGCTTACAGTCACTCCTTACAATGAAAAAATTATCAGTAAGGGGAAGGGGTATTTTTTAAAATATAGTTCTTTAATAAAGAACTATAAATAGAATACTGAGTGAAAAATATAAGATAAAATATTCTTTATTTTTCCAACTCTTCCATTTCCAAGGCCATCAGCTCAATGTGTCAGGTTCATGATGATACTGAGGTCAAGGAGTGGATATTCAATTCTTAATCTATAAAGCCAAAGAAGGTAGAGTGGCTGACCTTTAAAGCAGAAGTTCCCATTATGCTATGGCATTCTGGGAAGCCTCATATAGAATATGTATGCTAAGCCACTGGCCAAAGTTCATAATTCTTACTGGCGATAATCTATAGCCAAAAGTTTATTTTTTTACTTATTTGAAAGTACTGTAAGATTATTTATCTGTCACTATATTGTCTCTTTTGGATGTTGTATCCAATTATTCTAATTTATCTCCTTAAATTAAGGCCCGATTAGTAACCACTGCAGGTTGAACATTGATAAGAATATTGATAAGAAGGTTATAGCTTGTTCCCCCATGAAGTAGGCTCTGGAGTCATTTGCTCTGAAACATGTTTAATCATATACTCTGGCTTAAACCAATTAAACAAAAGTGAAGAAAGAAAAACTTCATGATAAGTCCTAAGTAGATGCTAAAGCTTTGAAATTGGATTTTGTTATTTGTTTTGTTTTGAAGCAAAGATGAAAGTTGACACATGGCCTAAATTTAAGGACAACAGTTGGGAAATGAGAAAGACACAATTTGTGAAAATGGTCAAGTTCCTACAATGAAACCTGGCAAGTCTCTTGCAGCAAACAAAAGTGGAAAATGATATTAATCAAATGAAAAGTAAAATCAAGAATTTGTGCAAAATCTCATGGCTCATGATTGACTCCTGAAGTTCTCAGACAGGCAGTTTGCCTGACCTCTTGCACAGGGAAGTTGAAGAGCTGTGCTCAGTAGGGAAGAGATTGCCAGCCTGTGAAATTCTCCAATAGCCGTTTCCTTTTGAGTGCACCATCAAGAAATTGAAAATATCTCTAGAAAAAATAAATAACAAGTCAAAACAGAGTCAAAAATCTTCAGCTTCTTAAAAAGCAAAATGTTAGAGCATTTAGTTCCAGTTGAGGAATTGTATAGTGATAGAGGAAGGGACCTCCTATCATGTTCTATTAGGAACCCAGCCACAAAATTTCAACCTATAGTCTTTCTGTTCTATGGGATGTGCTGGAATAAAGGTGACACAGAGGTTGTGGGAGTGGCCAACCGATGACTGGTCCAGCCTGAGACCAATGCCATGACACTACTTGGAGCACCAGATTCCAAAGGCTGGATGGTCCAGAGACCTAGCATACAATCTAGAGGAAATTGTCAATGTAACGATGCCAAATGATATTCTGCTATACTCATTGATTGATGTAAAACCCAATAGCCATCAGAAAGACTTCATCCAACAACTGGTAGAAACACATGCAGACATGTTACTATAAATCTTTCCGTCAAAGCCACTGAGGCCCACCGCCACATGTGTGCTTTATGCTAGCCACCTGCCTGAGTTAGGTCCCAAATTAATACACAGAAACTTGTATTAGGCTCAAATGCTGCTTGGCCATTTCAGATTCCTCTGTTGAGAATTCTCTATTTAGTTCTGCACCCCACTTTTTAATTTCATTGTTTGGTGTTTTGGTGGCTAGCTTCTTGAGCTCCTTATATATTTTGGAAATCAGTCCTCTGTCAGATGTGGGATCGGTGAAGATCTTTTCCCATTCTGTGGGTGGTCGTTTTGTCCTACTGACTGTTTCCTTTGCCTTGCAGAAGCTTCTCAGTTTCAGGAAGTCCCATTTATTAATTGCAGACCTCAATGTCTATGCTACTGGCATAATGTTCAGGAAGCAGACTCCTGTGCCAATTTGTTCAAGGGTAATTCCCACTTTCTCTTCTAGAAGATTCGGTGTAGCTGGATTTATGCTGAGATCTTTGATCCATTTGCACTTAAGTTTTGTGCATAGTGACAGATATGGATCTATCCACAATTTTCTGCATGTCCAAATCCAATTGTGCCAGCACCATTTGTTGAAGATGCTATCTTTTTTTCCATTGTAAAGATTTAGCACCTTTGTCAAAAATAAGGTACTCGTAGGGCGTGGGTCAATATCAGGGTTTTCAACTCAATTCCATTGGTCTCTGTCTATTTTTGTGCCAATACCAAGCTGTTTTCAGAGGGAGCCACCATAGGTCTGAGAAGTGATCTGGAACTAGGGAGATCTCCAGAGACCTACAAGGATGACACAATCTGACAATCCAGGCAATGGTGGAGAGGATAACCTAAAAGCCCTTCCCCTAAAATGAGATTGATGACTTCTCTTTATGCCATCCTAGAGCCCTCATCCAGTGGCTGATGGAAGCAGAGACAGACATCCACAGATATATGCTGAGTTGAAATCGGGAATTTAGTTGAAGAGAGGGAGGAAGGAAGAGTGAAGGGGTCTATACCAGGTTGGAGAAACCCACAGGAACAGTTGGCCTGAACAAGGGAGAGCACATCGACCCCAGATGCTGTCAGGGAGGCCAGTACAAGACTAATCCAGACCCCTGAACATGGATGTCAATAAGCAGGCCTCTGCACTCCAGGGAGCCTATGGTGGTAGATTAGTATTTTTCCCTGGTGCAAGAAGGGACTTTGAGAGCCCATCCCACATGAAGGGTTACACTCTGGCCCTGGACACATGGGGAAGGGCCCAGGACCAGCACAGGAAGATTTGGTGGACTTTGCAGAGCCCCCGTTGAGGGCCCTACCCTTCCTGGGGAGTGGTGAGTGGATGGAGTGGGGGTAGGCTCGGGGTGGGGGACGAGGGATGAGAGTGAGGGAAGGGAGAGGGAGAAGGGACTTATATGTGAAACAAGCTTTTTCCCTAACTAGAACTAACAAATAAATTTTTTAAAAAAGCAAAAAACAAAAAACAAATGCTGCTTGGCCAATGACTAGGATTTCTCATCCTGTTAGCTCAGTCTAAATTATCATAAATCTATATTTTATCAGACTTATCTTATAGAGGATGCCTTCTGCTGGCACCCTCTCTTGCCGGTGGTTCACATGGCATCGCTGGAGCTGGTGCAGGAAAAAGGAACATTTCCTCTTTCTCCTTGCTTAAATATGAGTCTCCTTGCTATGTCACTTCCTGCCTGGATCAACACTTCTCTACTACATTTCCCAGAATCCTCTTTGACTCCTAGTACTGTCTAACTTGCTGTTTCATTGGCCAAACAAAACTTTATTCAACAATCAATAAGATAAACATACACAGTACATTCCCCATCATAGACACCTATAGGCAAATATTATGCTGAGTTCCACAAATTCTGCTGAAGAGAGGAAGAAAAGATTGTAGGAGCCAGAGGGCTCAAGGACATCACAAGAAAACTAACACAGTCATATAACCTGAGCTCATAGGAGCTCACAAAGACTGAATTGACAACCTAGGTGCCTGCATAGAACTGATCTAATACTTCTGCATATATGGGATTGCTGTGTAGCTTGGTCTTCTTGTGGAACTCCTAAGAGTGGGAACAGGGACTGTCTTTGACTCTTTAGCTGGCTTTTGGGACCCTATTCCTCATACTGGATTGCCTTACCCAGCCTTAGTACAAGGCAAAGAACTTAGTCTTACTACAACTTGATATATCATATTTTGTCAATATCCATGGGAGGCCTGCCATTTTCTGAATAGAAATGAAGGAGAAGTGGATGGGGGAGGGGAGCAGAGGGAAGATGGGGAGAAGGGACTGGTAGAAGAGGGAGGGGAAACTGCCATCAGAATATAAAGTAAATAATTTTTAAATATTTCAATTTTCTTTAATCATTGAGGAAAAACAATTCCTTTGACATATCCTTATTTTTTCTGAGATAGTCTCTGTAAAAGAGTACTGTTATGAGAATATAGAAAATATCAAATGGGTATGCTGAGAGATAGGAAAATCCATCTTTAATTTACACTAATGCTTTGCATTGTAATTACCAAGGTAAAGCTTAGCAAAAGTTCTCCAGACCCCCACAATTTCTTATGGCATTTAAAAGTCAGATAACAGTGTTAAAATCCCTGACTGTGTGGACATCTGATATAGGCTGAGTTTTCCCAATCCAGCAACCAGTTCCCAAATAACTACTCATAGTCTTATTATTGATTTTAAAAGCTTGTCCAATAGGTCAGGTTGTTGTTAGCCAACTCACATTTCAACTAACCCATATTTCTTATCTAAGCTCTACCACATGGCTCATGGCTTGTCACCACATTTTGTACATGTCCTGCTTCCTCTGTGTCTAGCTAGAGACCCTCCTTCTTCTCTGTCTCCTTAGTTTTGTTGTTCTGCCTATACTTCCTGTCTGGCTACTGGCCAATCAGCTTTATTTTAAACAAACAGTGACAAATCTTCACAGGGTATAAAAAGACTATTTCACAACAATTCCAGAAAGCTCTTTGTGTCTCCTGAGCACCAGGAAATTTTCCCATCATAATTCATCCCAAAATTGAATACTCTCATCATAGTTTGACATGTCTATTGAACAAACACATGCATGTAGCAGTTAAAACATTCCTTCCTTAGCAAACATATTAAGTAGCATGACCTTAAATCAGTTAGTTGTGATAATCATTGCTGAAAGAAGTCTCTTGCAATTATTTGGTTTCCCAAAATAAAAGGGGAGGGCTTTAACAAGTAAACAGAACTCAGCACAATTAAATAAAAAATTTAACCCATTTGGCTTTCCCATAATCATATAGTTTCTAGGCAAAGATTTCTATTAGGTTATCACAACATTGGGCAGTAATTGATTTTATGAGGTACATATGTAAAAGTACAATTATATAATCTTATCATCTTTCCTTCAGTATGAATATCTAAAGAGCATCTAAAAATCATTGGCATATGCATGTAAGTGATTTTTTACAACTCTTGCACCAATTTCCTCTAGAAATAAAAAGTACATTTTAATGTCCCTGAGCAGCACTGGTTATAACTTTTAACAGGCCATTGTCAAATTCATATAATATCCTCATATAGTTTTCATTTGTATTTCAGTTACATCTTCTTTTATGCTAGTTTCCAGAAATAACATTGTAACAGTGAAGAGGAAGCATTCATTGCCATCTTAACAGTGCTTATGGAAGGAAATGTTGAGAGGAGTAAGGAAAGAAGTTCATGCACTTAGTTAGCAACTTAGAGATCTATTTGTGCTTGACACACACACTAATGATGCCTGTTACAGGTTTGTGATTGAAAGACAGATCACCAAAGGAAGAATTATTTTTATGACCTATAAAAATATAAAATTTAAGCCAGGCAGTGGTGGTTCACACCTTTGATCTAAGCACTTGAGAGGCAGAGGCAGGTGGAACTCTGTGAGTTTGAGGCCAGCCTGGTCTACAAAGTGAGTTCCAGCACAACCAGGGATGTTACACAGAGAAACCCTGTCTCAATATATAAATATATATATATATATATATATATATATATATATATATATGGTGCCATAAATAAGTTGGAGGAGAAACTCTGATGGCAGGACACAAAGTTTGATTTTTAGAATAATTCTACATGTTAAAAGTTAAGAAACCCAGATCTAAACTTTGTTTCCCTCTTCAAATTACCTTTTCCAGTTTGAGAAAAATAATTTAAGATGCATTACTTCAAAAGCAATAATACGTGTTACAATTGTGGACACCTCCAATAACAGAATTTTCTTCCCAATAGTTAACTTTCTTCTAATGAGGAAAACCTCTGTATACCTTCTTCAGCATCATCAACTTCCCATCTGAATAATGGTCATGAGCTAAGTAGTATAGAGAGAAAACACCTACAACCCAAACAGCACTTTAATATGCTACTATGAAGCTTCATCTTCCAGTAATCCGACCAAACAGACACAGACCTTATCACCAATGCATGACCAGTATGGAGGCAGTTGTGATTCAAACTGCTAGTTCACATTTCAGTATGGCAAGTGAACCTCAAAAGTACTGTGAATGTTGTACTTTGTGTGGGTTTGAATGGGTGGATGAGTCCTGAAATAGCATATTGAAGACTTTTGTACTATGATTTACTTGGTTTCCCCTTTCATTGAAGACTAACAAATGAATTTATGATATTCATATTATGATATCTCATGTATTTCAGAATTATTTTCAACACCTTATTTTGATTTTCTATTCACTTTTACTTTTCTTTTTCTCACTGCATTGTTCTTGATAGAATGATGGAATTATTTATCTTTGTTGATAGCAAGTAGACATTAATTTTCTCCTTGTGTAGTTCCTTTAAATGTTACCATGTTGTTTATTATTTCTAGGAGTAATCATTATCTTCTTTTCCCTCTTAAATAATGTAGGGACACAATATTGTAAAAATTACAACTTTTCCTTTATTCGTGTCATATTTGTGTAGTATTTCAATTACACTTTTTTTCCATTCTTATTCCAAAAAGAGAATCTTCTATAGATTTATTTTTCAAGTAGCAGTTAAATTTACTTAAATATTTATAATTGCTTTCACTATCCTTTTTTATCACTGAATATCACGTTTTAGAAATATATTTTGACCTGTTAGCAAATGAAGCTTAGCATCTCGTTTATATCCTAGAAGATATTATCACGCTGAATTTTGCCACTTTGAGAATCACTCCAGTTTAATTGTGACTCTTCAGTTACAGAAAATTGAGGGGGTTTTATTTGTTTGTTTATTTATTTATTCTGATTAACCGACTTTTTTCTTCCATGATCTTTAGTACATTCTGGTGTATCTAGGGTTATATAATTTCTATTCTGTTCATGAGTTAATATGTTTTTTAGATAATTATTTCTTTCAAATATAGGCAATTTTAACATTTAGGGTGTTGTCTGTTATTTGTTCTCAGTAATTCATTCATTATATAACAACTCACATAACCTACACTTATACACATAAGCCATTAATAACTTGATTTAGACAGTCATTGAAAACAAACACATGAATTTGGGAAGGGGAGATATAGCAGAAGGGAAGATATATGACCATGCTGCAAATGTGTCCTTACAATATACTGAAACATCCCTCCACAAGCATCAAAGAGCTGGAATGTCTTCTTATTTTTTGTCATGGAATCTCTGTTTCAATGGGACTAAAGCATTTAGAAAAGCAAGAATATGACACACTAGTGAATAGTCAGAGATCAATAATGAGCAACAACCCTGATGAAGGGAAACTAAGGAGCTAGAGGTAGAACAGCTGTTGTATCTTCTTGAACACCTGCTTTGGCTGATTTCCCTGTGTCACTTTGCCATTGCCTAGACAAAGATACATGGGTTGTTTCTTGCCTGACTTTTAGGAATGCAATTCTTCACCTTATAGTTTGATGTTTACACGAACACCTAGAAAACCATTCTCACAATTTAGCCTAAGTCCCAAGCATTTATATCTATCCTTAAAATTTGCTTTTCATTCTGCATTTATGAGTGCAGAATAAATTGGTGATCTCTGTATTTGACATATTTTATAGCAACTACTCCTTTTTGCTCCACCGTCTAGCCCCTTTTAATCTGGTTCCTTCATATATCTATTTCATTTTACCTTCAAAGTTATAAGCACGTTAAATGAGATGGAAATCATACATATTTTGTTAGCCGATAAATTTGCTAAATTTTCTTTTTAAGTTGCTTTGCTATTTCGATGACTATTGCATTATAGGCTTTGTACAGTAGTAGTGTTACAATAAAAGACACCTGTAAAAGCTTCAGGTTGAACAGGACTTCTCAGTTTATAAACAAAATATGATAGGGAAAAATCAGGTATGAGAGGCAGCAAGCTTGATTCAGACACCCTTATCACACATTCTTCATTAAAAATCTTACTTGATTAATCATACTTTCAAATGCCAAGAACACTGTTGCAAATCCCTTACAGTTTTCAGAACAAAGAATCTGTCCTGAGGAATATGCAATAATGATTTGGATACCCTCCTGAATTTTTCTTCATATAGGATTTCTGACAATCTATGCTTAACGGGTAAAAGAGTTTCTAATAAGGCTGAAATGCAGCAATTGACTGTAGTGCAAATAGAATTTCCCAGTATGACCTATTTCTACCAGATTTCTTTTTCTAAAAATTGCATATTGGCTATTAGATCTAAATGTACAACATGGCCTTTAATACATTTCAAGAAGAATTTTTTTCAAGAGATTCTATATAAATTCCCTACTGTCTCACTGTTTCCTCAGGACAGCAGCTCAATCATTTGGTTGATAAATGAGCTCAGGCTGGTGTTAGAGTTTAACTGACAATGAATCTCCTTTCATTGCAGTTTTCATGAAAGCTTTTAAGTATATGGTTAAGAGAAAGTCTTTGCATGGGCTGCAATCAATATTTCTTATAATGATGTAAAGAATCCAAGTCTTCAGAGCTCTGTTTTTATTTGTTTTCAGTAAAATTTGTGACAGACAAATTTAGTTTTTGTTAATCGGAAAGAACTTTCACATTAAAAATGGTTCCTATAGGTTTTTACCATTATTAAAGTTGTGATGTTTGGTATTGTGACTTCTTTCTCCATATACCTTCTTTTAGATACCAGAGAGCACACTCCAGGGAGTTTGATTCCAGAAACCTGAGTCACAACAAATACCATTTTAAGACCAAAGCACTGTGTTTTCTGTCAAGCCTGTACAGCAATTAGCAATGTTTTATAACAGCTGTGAGAATTCCTGCTTGACCTCATCTGATAATAGTTCAGTTAATTCAAATAACAAATTGGTAACAATGTTGGCTAGCTTCAGAGGTCTTTTCAGTGTGTGAAGAAGTGGCCTTTAGGAAAGAAGAGCCTTTGACAGAAATGGCCTCAGAGGTGGCCTGGTTTAGAGAACAAATGGTCAAAAACTGTCATCTTGTTAGCACTCAAGGACAGCTGGCCAACATTTGACAAACCTAAAGATTTAGATTCATCAAAAACGAGAAAAGGGGAGCCTTCTTTGTTATGTGATATTTTGATTGTGTCCTGACAAATAAAACTTGCTTGAAATAAGAACTAGCCACTAGCTAACCATAGACGTTCGGAAGATTCTAGAGTGAGATGATAGGAAGTCATAAGGTAGGGCAGAGAGAGGATCTTGGCCCTTTTTGACAGAGGAACTGAAGAGTTAGGAAGCAACTGGCAACTGTCCCCTCTTTTCTGATCTTACAGGTTCTTGCCCAATATTTGACTCCCAATTTTTTATTGGTAATGTTGATTAGAGTAATCCTTCACATTCTTATTCCTAGAGCTAAATGGAAAGAATAACGACTAGAGCAGGCCAGCTGAACAATTCAGCTGCTTTCATTTTGACTAGTTAAAAATTGATTTTCTGCTCTTTAATAACTGCCAGTGTTATATTAGTGAAGTAGAATACTGACCCCAACACTTCCCTGCTCCTATCTGCAGTAAGGTAGAGAAGTTATCATCTGTGGCATAGTGACAGCAAACTAGGCATGGCAATAGGTTTTAGAACCAGAATAGGCTATGAATTGGTTATAGGAAAATAATTTAATATTTATTATCTTTAGATTCCTTGTCTATAAAATAATCTTCCACACACACCGGCCAGAAAATTCAAAGGAAAAAATTATCATTATATGACAAGAGATTAGCAAGAAGTCAGGTGCTAAATTCAACCTATTGTCTATTTTTGTACACAGTTTTACTGGAAAACAGCCATGATATTAGCAGACCAGAGATTGATGCTTTTAAGCTCTGTTTTATTTGGGGAGTCGTGTCTTAAAAGAACTGTCTTACATCCTGTAAGTATATTGTTTAGGGAGTACAAACAAGTCAGTCTTCAATAGAAAGTATTATGACAAGAAAACCAAATATATATACTATTGGCCATTTTCCAAAGAAAATTTATCAACCTTTGGACTATATAATCTGGAGTTCTCATCTATAAAAAATAATCTTAAAAGCAAAATCTTTAGGGTGATTTTCATTATCAGGTTCCACAAAGAACAATGTAAGACAGTAATAATTAACTATTGTGAGACATTCTGTACTAATTTGTTAATTATAAGTTTGAGCCAAAGCATTAGCAACTTCAAATATTTTTTTTATATTTTGAATTACTGCAGGATCAAAATTACTGATGCCATAGCACTACCAGCATTTGCATGAGAACACAATTTTGAAGTGAAGATGGTGACACTGATAATAGCAGTCCATTTGGGAGGCTAATGTAGAATTGTAGGTTGGAGTTAACATAAGTTACATATTGAATTTTAGGCCAAAATTACCTATATAGAAAGATTTTATTAAAATAGTGATCATAATAATAATAATAATAATAATAATAATAATAATACAAATTTAAAGAGACCAATAGAAAGAGGGATACTGACATTTAGTGTCCTCATCCCTGACTTTGTCAAGATATATACAATTTGTCTTCCCACATGTGTCTCAAAAACAACTTAGAATTATTTTTGTAGGTCAGAGAAAGTCAAGATTAAATCATATTAAATAATATAGAACTGTATCATCTTGCTTGGCAGCAACCGTATAACTTAGATCAGAGCACTGAATCTAAGATATACAGCACCATATCTTTGAATGCAATTTCTTCAATTCTTCCATACAACTTTAACTGGTTATATGACACATGACCATCTTTGCTTAACAATGTTCAAGGCAGGAAGAAGTAACACGCCAAAATGGAACTTGCTCTCTATTCACATCTCTCTTTTTATTGAAAACATTACATTTTACTATTTGGTTAAAACTGCTTAAATAATACTAAAAATTTCATGCATGCACATATACATTAAAATTCTAGGACAACTTATCTTAGATTTATTATCTAGAATAGTCACACAGGCAACCCAAGATCAACACTGACACAATGAAAGATTCCCGTTAATGCCTTACATTTCCAATCATAATTCACCCCATGAAAGAAGACTCACTGATTAGAGTTAAGAAAAGAAATAAGGAATGATTATTTCATAAAGAGTTAAATAGTGTCTACAGACAGAGTAACTTGAGAAATGGTTTAAAGGGGTTTCACATGAAGGAAGTCTTTAAATTTTTAGGAAAATGTATTACACAAAAAGTAATAAATTGTTTTAAGAGATCTTGAAACTCAAATCTAGACCAAGACTTCTTGATCTTTACCCACTTGTCACTTCTTATAATCTAATGTATTATTATGTAGCCCATATATATATATATATATATATGTATATATATATATATATGTATAAAAAAGTGTAGGTTACTCATCTGTTTAATCATAAATAAGTGTAAAAACCTACTTAGCTATGTGTATTTCTGGGAATTAGAGAATGGAAGAGTATTCAACTACCATGTGTAAGCCTCTGGCTCATAAGCAAACAAGGAAACAAACAAAAAAGGAAAAATTAATTTATTTTAAAATAATAACATATAATATAACCATTTATTAAAAATGCAAGTAAATTTCCATGGTACTTTAGATAGAAATATGGTTTTTACTTTTACCTAAATACTTTAAAAGTCTTGGCTGAATATTTAATGTTTCATGGATAGAGCATCTTGAGTATTATTCAGTATTAATCAATATTTTGATTGCATAATCATCAAAACTGAACATGCCACTTTGCATAAATGCATAGTATAAGATAGCAGACATATAATTAGAACAATTTTGAAAATTCTGTCCAAATCCAAAAATAAATCATATTTAGTTTTTTCATAACTCAAACAGCAATTTTTAAAATCAAACATTGTAACACACTTTGAAAGTATGTTAATTTAGTACTTATAGAGTAACTATCAACTATTGAACATTATTAAGCAAAAATGTACAGACATAGTAGAAACATGTACAAACAGGTGGAAGAATTAAGGAAAGTGTACTCATAGCTATGGCATTGTTTGTCTTAGTACAAAGGAGTGATCAGAAAATACTTAAAAGTCTTGTTTTCCATAGTTAAGCATAGATTTCATAAGAGAAGAAAACTCTCTATATTCAGTAAAAACATAGCAATTTATCACATACCACAGTCTTGAAACTAAGTCTTTGAGTTTCATGCAGTGAACACTACTGTTGGGTGATGGCTGATGCATGGTAAAATACCACATTATTTATCCAGACCCTAGGTTGAAATGAAATCATCACGTACAACAGGAACTCTCACTGCCAGAAGCACTTAGAATTTATTATATAGTTGATTTTGAATTAAATTTTTGCTTTTGAAGATTAAAAAATATTTTACTATGGTTAAATTATTCATAACTCCTATATCAGACTATGATTTATAGGTTATGTTCTCTAGATCACTAGTCAATGAAATGTACTAGTGCAGAATTAATCAACCAACAAATTTCTTGACCAGGTCCTTTGGCAAGAAGGTGAACAATCAAACATATTAGTATGATTAATTAATTTGGAAACTTGGTACAATTTTGTCAACATGGAAACAAACCATTTGATATGTCTGTGAATGATTATCTAGATTAGGCCAATAGATGTTGGAAAATCCAATGTAATAAAGGGAGGTACCATTCAATGGGCTGGATCCCAGGACTAAATTAAAATTAGAAAATGAGATGAGTACAAGAATCCATCTCTTTCATTTCCTGTTGCCTCACACTGCTGCTGCCATGAATTTTGTACAATGATGGACTGTACCTTCAAACTAGAAGCCAAAAATAATCCTTTCCTTATGTTGCCTTTGTGACAGCACCATGGCAGTAGCTAACACAGTTGGGAAAATGATGCAGACCTTATCCTAATACCTACATTTCTTCTCCATGTATTGGTGAAAAGGTGTCTGTGAATTTGTGAGATAAGGAATATCCACAGTTTTGTTTTCTTTGACTTGCATGTTTGAAGTTTATTTGTGCTTATAGGCATAGGAAGTCTGGGGAAAATGACCTAGATTTTAGTCCATAAATTTGATTATACAAAGTATAGCTTTAACACAAGATGATGGAACATGTCTACTGGAAAAAGTACATGATGGACTTTACCCTGATTATGTATCAGAGTTCTAAATTTCCTCTGATGCCTCTTGTGTAGAAAAGCTTGGGATAATGAAAATTCCCAGTGACTTCAGACACACCTTTAAACTGGATTTGGGAAGCCCTATGATTGTGAAAGATTTTAGGCATAGCATACAAACACAAACATAGTTTTTCGCTAGGTTACTAGAAGCCTAACAATTCTTAAAGCACAAACTTTTTCTGCCTTGTTACCTTAAAGTCACATCTGACACTCTCCGAGTTAAGATAAGAGAGGAAAATTAATGGTTAAAGTTCAAATGCCTTACTTCTAAAACTATTATTTTTAGTTTTCAAAATTTTCATTTCTTTTTCTTAGATTGAGATGTTTCTCTTGGTCCCCTTATTCACCCCAAGCCCTACTTGTTATTTGATTCTTCTTCACAACACTGTAAGTGGAAACAACATGCATTTTGGAGTTTAATAATCTAGGCTCAAATCTTATTTTTCTATGAGCTAGCTATGCTTCATCATTTATAAAATGCAAATAACACCTAACTCAAAATAATGTCCTTGAGAATCATATGCTAAACATACAAATTATGTGTCATCCATTTAGACTAAAGTGTTTGCTGCTTTCCATATAATTTGATCTATAACTATGAAAAATGATAAGAAATATTTACTGAGAGTTTATGGTTTTCCAAGCATTGTGTTAAATGCTTTATACTAATTGTCTCATTTAATGTGCATTAGATATGTGTTGGTAGGTGTTATTACTAGCACCAGAGGGCCTATGTAGCTAAATAATCTCACAGATAGGAATTCTGAAACAGATGTCTTGGTGCATACCCTCAGTAACTAGATCTCTGTAGAAAAAATGAAAAGTTGTTGAAAAGATCTGTACTTCTTTTTTTTTTTGCAGTACCTAAATTTCATCTTAACCCACAGATGAACTACTTTCCTATTTTCCTTAGAAATATAGATTGTATAAGCACATCTTTCACATCAGAAATTGCTGTTTTTGATTCAGTGTTAGAGACAAAATCTAGGGTTTTGTTAGGCACGCTGTCTATCATTGAACTACACACTAAATCCCTTCTATTATTTTTAGAAGGTCCTCCATTTTTCCTTTCTCTTTTCACCATCTGGATACAAAGAATGCATAAATGGCAGAGTTTGAAAGAGCCACCATGTAGGAGTCTAGGTCTAAATATTTTCAGGTGAAAATAATAGTTCTTTGCCTACCTCTGTGTTTGAATCTGTGTAATATAGAAAGTTTTCTTTAATGAAGAAAATCACAAAGACTTGGACCAACAGTGTTTTCATTATAATGCCTTGTCATCATTGTGGGGTGTATAACAGATTATTAGCTGTGTGTCTTTTGGTATGATTTCATTTGGAAAGTCATTTACTATCCTTTCCCCACTTCTCTCATTTTTACAGTTCCTTCCAGAATCACCTAACCCACTGCCTTGTCTTTTCATCATGCAATTTTCTTCCTGTTAACTCGGGGTTTTCTGTTGTCATTCTCTCCTTCTCTTCTCGTTAACTCCACCTCCATCAATCCCCAAAGTATCACCCTCTCCCTTGATAAAATAAGTTTGTTCTCATTATGGGATGATACACACATATTCATGGAATATATCTTCATGACAATAGCACCCCTATCCTGTTCTGTTGAGCAATAACAATGCCAGTGGTGAGAGAAAGAAATATGTGGAAGAAAAATAAATAAAGAGCCAAAGGTAAAACAACAACAACAAATCATCTGTGCTTTATCAGAAAGTTAACTTTCAGCCAAAAAGAAATGCAATAAAGACTGACAATTCACATGCTCAGAACCTTTTCAAAAAGATAAAAAAGAGCTAAACAAGATATAAAGAGAGATCTGGGAGTTTGTTTAGTACAGAATAGGATTTCAAAGTTCATATCTCATTCTAAAGAAGTCAAGATAGATTAATAGCATGTGCACAGAATGCCTCTGGAACTAGAAAATAATGATGCATGCATATTGTCATAGGCTTTGTCATGGGTTCCCCTCTTCTCTCATGTGGTGGGGACAAATAGGGATATCGAACTGGGCTGGGAGTTTATCTTTACAGGAAATTGCTCTGCCACACATCTCAACATATGTGCCTACCTCAGAGCAGCCCACTCACACATAGATCTAGCATTTCTCCTTTAAGGTAGAATGAACATTGTTTAATTCTTTTTGAATGGACACTATTTCACATGGCTTTATATTTAAATAATACTTTTTAAGGGGAAATAACTTTTTATTTTTTACTTTTTATTTATTTTTATATATATTTAAATTACAAACAAGATTGAATTACATGATGATCCCAGTTCCCTTCTCCTTCCTTTCCTCCTCTACCACTCCCCCAACTAAAATCCTACATGTCATATGTCCTTTCTTCTAACCTACACCTGACTCAAAATTTCTGCTTCCTCATGACCTCTGTATCCTTCCTTTTCTTCCCTTCTCACTCTCGTAGCTTCCTCCCCCTTCTTCCCATGTTCACAATTTGCTTAGGGGATGGTGACCCTTTCCCCTTCTCCAGGGGACAAAGTTTGTCTCTTTTAGGGTCTTCTTTGTTTATTAGTATCTCTGGCAGTGTGGATTGTAGGATGGTTATCCCTTACTCTATGTCTAAAATCCACACATGAGTGAGTACATGTTTGTCATTTTGTGATGGGGTTACCTCTCTCAGAATGGTTTCTTCTAGTTCCATCCATTATCCTGCAAATTTCAAGATTCCATTGTTTTTTTCTACTGAGTAGTACTCCATTGTGTAAATATACCACATTTTCTCTGTCCATTCTTCGGTGGAGGGCCATCAAGGCTGATTCCAGTTTCTGCCTGTTACAAATAATGCTGCTATGAACATGGTTGAACAGATGTCCTTGTTGTATGTTTGTGCTACTTTTAGGTATATGCCTACGAGTGGAATTGCTGGATCTTGTGGTAGACTCGTTTCCATTTTCTTGAGGAGTCCCATACTGATTTCCAAAGTGACTGTATGAGTTGGCATTCCCACCAGCAGTGGAGGAGTCTTCCTCATTCTCCACATCATTTCCAGTATAAACTGTCATTGGTGTTTTTTATTTTAGCCATTCTGACAGGAGTAAGATGCTATCTTACTTTTGTTTTGATTTGCATTTCCCTGATGGCTAAGGATGTTAAACACTTTCTTATATGTCTTTCAGCCATTTTAGATTCATCTATTGAGAACTGTCTATTTAATTCTGTACTCCACTTTTTAATTGGATTGTTTGGTGTTTTGGAGACTAGCTTCTTGAGTTCTTTGTATATTTTGGAGATCAGCCCTCTGTCAGATGTGGGATTGGTGAATATCTTTTCCCAGTCTGTGGGCTGTCATTTTGTCTTGCAGACTAAGTCCTTTGCCTTAAAAGAAGATTCTCAGTTACAGGAGGTCCCATTTATTAATTGTTGATCTCAGTGTCTGTGCTACTGGTGTTACGTTTAGGAAGCAGTCTACTGTACTGATTAATTCAAGGGTATTTCCCACTTTATCTTCTAGTAGATTCAGTGTGGCTGGATTTATGTTGAGGTCTTTGATCCATTTTGGCTTAAGTTTTGTGCAGGTCAGAAGGCTTATGTCTATCTGTAGTCTTCTACATGTTTGCATCCAGTTATGCCAGCACCATTTGTTGAAGATGTTCTCTTTGTTCCAGTGTATATATTTGGATTGTTTGTCAAAAATCAGGTGTTTGTAGGTGTGTGGGTTAATATCAGGGTTTTCAACTCTACTCCATTGAACTGCCTGTCTATTTTTGTGCTAATACGAAGCTGTTGTATTCAGGACTATAGCTCTGTAATAGAGCTTAAAGTTAAGGATGGTGATGCCTCCAGACGTTCCTCTATTGTACAGGGTTGTATTGGCTATCCTGGGTTTTTGGTTTTTCCATATAAAGTTGAGAATTGTTCTTTCAAAGTCAGTGAAGAATTGTGTTGGGATTTTGATGGGGATTGCATTGAATCTGTAGATTGCTTTTGGCAAGACTGCCATTTTTACTATGTTGATCCTGCCTATCCAAGAGCATGGCAGATCTTGCCATTTTCAGGTGTCTTCTTTAATTTCTTTCTTTAGAGACTCAAATTTCTTATGGTACAGGTCTTTCACTTTTTTGGTTAGTGTTACTCCAAGGTATTTTATGTTGTTTGTGGCAATTGTAAAGGGTGATGCCTCTCTGATTTCTTTCTCCACCAATGTGTCATCCGTATATAGTAGAGCTACAGATTTTTTGAGTTAATCTTGTAACCTGTCACTTTGCTGAAGGTGTTTATCAGCTGTAGGAGTTCCCTGGTTAAGTTTTTCGGGTCACTTATGTAGACTATCATATCATCTGCAAATAGTCAGAGTTTGACTTCTTCCTTTCTGATTTGTATTCCCTTGATCTCCTTTTGTTGTCTTATCACTCTAGCTAGAACTTCAAGAACAACATTGAAGAGGTATGGAGAGATGGACAGCCTTGTCTTGTACCTGATTTTAGAGGAATTGCATTGAGTTTCTCTCCAATTAATTTGGTGTTGGCTTTTGGCTTGCTATATATTGCTTTTATTATGTTGAGGTATGTTCCTGTTATCCCTGATTTCTCCAAAACCTTTATCATAAAGGGGTGTTGGAGTTTGTCAAAGGCTTTTTTGGCATCTAGTGAGATGATCATGTGATTTTTTCCTCAGACTGTTTATATGGTGGATTACATTGATGGATTTTTGTATGTTGAACCATCCTTGCATCCCTGGGATGAAGCCTACTTGATCAGGATGGATAATTTCTCTGATGTGTTCTTGGATTCGATTTGCCAATATTTTATTGAGAATTTTTTGCATCAATGTTCATGAGGGATATTGGTCTGTAGTTTTCTTTCTTAGTTGTGTCTTTGTGTGGCTTGGGCATCAGGGTTATTGAAGCCTCATACAAAGAGTTTGGTAATAACCCTTCTGCTTCTATTGTTTGGAATACTTTGAGGAGCCTTGGTATTAGCTGCATTTTGAATTCTGGTAGAATTCTGCACTGAAGCTATCTGGCCCTGGGCTTTTTTTGTTTGGGAGACTTAGAAACAGAATATTAATTGAAGCATCATTGTACTCCCAGTGATGAAAAGCAACACTGACACAGAGGCCTAGGTAGTAAAGAACACTGTTTATCATCCACATCCCAGCATGAGAAAAAATGGAGCATTTTCCTATCACTGTGTATTAAAGACAGTGGCAATAGATCTCCTAACAGTATGCAAAACACTGTATGTGGACAACTGACCTTACCTCTTCACAACCAATGCTCCCAAGTCCTCACTGAACATATTAAGGGCTTTTTTTGCAAAAACAATTTACGGTGTCACTCAAAAATGTTGCATCCATGATGAGAAGAGTCAACATTGTAACAAATTGTAAAATGACTATGACAAAATAAAATTATTTCCACTTAGGTCATCTAAAACATATCTTTGATGCTTGTTTTTAATACCCCAGCACCATGGATCAAGAAACTGTAGCTAGCTGCTTTGATTCATACTACTTAGAAATTCAATCCAAGAGGACACAAAGCAGGAGTGAAAACCTAGGGTTGAAGAAGAAAGCTATGTGATGGGGGAGGTCCTTCTGTGTATTTTTATCTTATTGTTTGATCAATAAAGCACTGTTGGTCAATAGAAAAGCAAGACAAGTGGGGCTAGGAGTCAAAGAGAATTCTGGGAAATGTAGTAAAGACGGCAGTCACCATGTGATCCCAAGAAGAATGGATGCACACTGCCAGCATCGTCAATATAATAAGTCTTTATAAAATATATAGATTAATAATTATGGTTGATACTTAAGACAGAGATAGCAGGTAAGAATCCTACTCATTGGCCAGCAGCATTATACCTAATATAAATCTCTGTGTGTTATTTTGGGGGTCCTAACATTGCGCTGGAACTCAGGCAGTTGATATAAAGACTTGTCATTACAGCTAAGAATATATTAAGCTGTGTGAAATTTCAAACAAAACTTAAAATTTCCCTTAATTACCCATCAGAATATATGGTATGACCTTGTTGCTAAAGACAACACATACTTGTGTCACAAAATAGGGAGAAATCAAATTGGTACCAACTTCCTTCCTGCTGGCTAGCTTTCATTGTACCAGAATGTACATTTCAGGATGCTGGGGTTAGGGGCCAGCAATCAACAGTCTTGCATAAACATTATCCTTGTGAGTCATAATTACAACTGACATAGCAAGGTATGTCCATGAAGGCAAGAAGATGGTATTTTTTCATCATAAACTCATATGTCAATATCTTTTCCTTGTGATGCTATATTATTTATGATTTATTAAAGCTTCCCTGGAGATTCAGAAAGCAAAGTCAGCACCAAGCTATAGAGATCAGGCATTGGTGATACACACCTTTAAACCCAGCAGTCAGAAGCTAGGAGTTATGGTACACACCTTTAAACTTAGGACTCAAAATTAAGAGGTAGGTGTATCTCCAAGTCCAAGGCTATCAAGATCTACACAACATTGATTCAGTCTTAAATAGAAACAGCTCACACAAAGATCTCAGTACCTGGGATCACAAGCCTTTAATCCCAGCACTAAATGGGTATAAAAGATAGGAACAAGGTCTTCAGTAGTCCGTATTGGATTAATTCTGCAGCCACACTGAAGATAGGAAAATATTGAAGTCTCAGGGTTCTCCAGCCATGCTGAGGAGAAGCAACAGTCTGAGGTTTGGTGGAGCCAGGATCACCTTTCAGTTCCAAGTAGAGTGAGAACTAGTGCCCAGATGCTTTGCTTACCTGATCTTTAGCTTAAAGCTTGAACCCCAATGTCTGTCTCTGTGCCTTTCATTTATTGTTTTACATGCCTAAGTCTACATGCTTCATGATATACAACTACATTCTAATACTCCTGTGTCCAATTTCCTTCCATCTACACCATCGTCCATCAACATGTTTTTCCTGAAACAATAACTTGTCTATACCTTTAAATTACTTAAAAATCTTTCAGTGAACTTTGTTTTTCTTCATTATACAAGCTCATGGTTTGAATAGTATTTGTTTGAAGCCTATAGAGTTCAATCCAGTGTAAAGACGAGTGGTTAAGGGATAGTTAGAAGAGATGAAGGAGTCTGTTCTTAGTCAATTACACTGATTAGGTGTTTGTTTTTGGGTTGTTTGTTTATTTTGTTGATGCTGAAGTTGCTGTTTCCTACTTGACAAAATTAAAGTCAGATGGGAATACTGAGCCTTTCTCAACTGAGAAAATGTTACAGCAGATCACTATGGCCACAATCTCTGGATCAGGGAATCACTGCCACAATAGCCATTTGTAGTGCTTGTGATCAAAGCTTTCTCCCCCATGCTTGCCAACATTATCCCAGAAAAGCCTAAACACTAATGACTGGTCTATGGAGCTTTCATTCTTTCTTAATGACCAACCTTAAGTATCACTTTCTCTGGAATCAACAGCCAGAAGTAATCACTTTTCTCTTTCTATCTTCTTTGATCATTTATTGTGTGCTGCTAACAGTAATCCAATTCATCTTCAATTTTAGTGTTGGCATCCCCTAACCTGAAAATATGCTTAGGCACTCTCAATGAAAACATTTTAATGTTCCTTCCATATTCTTTTCTGTATGACTCAGACTCTGACATATACAACTGTGTGCTGACAAAAATGAATCTGTTAAAAAGCAGAACTAAAATTTTCTTGTAACAAAGTTGCTCATAAAGGGAGATAGACCAATATGTATTCATTTCCAAACAGGTTATGAATGCTCAGCCCATTACAGAGAATGAAGTAACTACATAGAAGAAGAAAATGTTGGCATCATATAAGAGGATAATGTAAAACATAAAATCCCCCTTTATTCTCTTTTCTCAGAGGAGGCTAGAATATGGAAATCCATCAAGCTTTAGTGCCTAGGCTATGATTTATATATCTCCCTCTTGTGGTAATTAGAGAGACTTCATTGTCTTCAACAGGAGTCAGAATTTAAGAGAAACAAGACACATTTCATTTTTTAATAAAACCTCCAACATTCATATGATTTGAAGTATATTTTCCAGGAAGTTTTGGCTGTATCTCTTTAAGACTTTAGTCATGAGCATAGATAAAATGGATATATTTTAAAAACTCTGATGGATTCTTTCCCCTCAGTGACATCTGTTACTTGATTTTTTTCTTTATCAGTAAAGACAGATATTTTAATAAAGATTCGGGCAGATGTCAAATATTTTAGGACATGAAGATTATTTCATAGAATATTTTTCTCTCAGAACATAACATGCCTTAATTATTCCCTTTGAAAACCGTACCATCTAGACTGACTAGTATATTGAATTTGTTTTATTGATGGCCTTTGAAATTGATCACAGGATAATGTTTTGGCATCTCCTTGGGGAAGGCTATTTCTTGGGCTCTCAGTACACTTCCCATTATTGTGAATTATAGCACAATAACCTTTACCATACTAGAAACTCCCCGCTCTGTTTGAAGATACCTACTATATTTAAGGTTTCTGTTTACAAACATTTATTTTCTGCCATGATGAAGAGACTTTTTAGTACAGAAATTATTATCCTCAAATGGCTTGTAATCAAATATAGACAATAAGCTATGTGACTAATAGCTACAATATTAAGAAAGTAATGGACAAAGGCCAAATTCAATGATTCCTTTTTGTTTATTTTTATGTTTATAAGTATTCTCCCAGAATGTATGTGTATCATGTGTGCTTTTATCCTACAAAGCCAGAAATTCCAGACCTTCGAAAACCATGTGAGATTTGGGAATTGAGCGCTAGACTTCTAGAAGAAAAGCTAATACTCTTAACTACTAATCCACTTCTCCATCCCAAAATTTAATGGATTTTTTATCATTTTTTATTTGAATTAGAAACAAGATTGATTTACGTGACAATCCCAGTTCCCTTCCTTCTCCCTCCCTTCCTCCCCTACTACCCCCCCAACTAAAACCAACCTATCACATACCCTTTCTTCTGTTCCTCACCTGACTCATACATTTTGATTTTCTATTTTATGTTTTAAAGTATAAAATACATTGTGTTTGTTGAAATTATGATGGTTAGTTAAAGAATTAATTAACCACATTTTTATAGGTAAATATATTTGTCACATGTATATAAACTAGACCTATATAGTACTGTTTCTGAGATTATAATTTTATCATTTCCATTCTTCAATTTTCTCCCTCTGAACCTTCCTATGTATAACCTTTGTGTTCTCTCTCTCTCTTTCTCTGTCTGTCTCTATGTCTCTGACTCTGTCTCTCTGTCTCTCTGTCTGTCTGTCTGTCTGTCTGTCTGTCTGACTCTCTCTCTCTCTGTCTCTCTCTCTCTTTCTCTCTCTCTTTCTCTCTCTACACACACATACACACAAATTCATGGTTTTTAAAAGAAATGTTTTTATATATGCATATATATTCATAAATATATAAGTTTAATCTACTCAGTTCCTATAAAATTACTTGTATGAATGAATTAAGGCCTGACCACATGTTATGGAATAACCATTTGGGGAGCTTTTCCTTGAGGGGACTTTCATTCAGCTGTCAGCATTTATTAGATGCCTGGAGTTCCCTATCTAGGGTTGAGGCATCCTGAGCTTTACAAATTCATGTTAGCATAATTATTGGTGTCCTTTTCCTACTCATGTTTAGACAGTAGTGTTAGTGATACTTCATGGAAATAGCTACTCTGACATTTCTAAGAGACACAATCATATAGCAAATTTCCTCTGACTCTTACAATCCTTCCAACCACTCTGACACAATGGTGGCTGAGCCTTGGGTGCATCAGTTGTACAGTGGATGTATCAGTTAAGACCCAACTTAATGACTCTGCATTTTGAGCTTTACTATTCTCCAAAAGTTTCTGTTTGTTGCAAAAAGAAGTTTCTTTGATGTGGCCTGATAACTATAGTTAGCTGTAGGTGTAAGGATATATATTTAGAATGTAGTTATGGATTATGGTGGCTTAGAAAAGTGGTGATTGTAAGTTGTCTTCCAATATTCATGGCTTCACTAACCCTGGGTTTTGTCTAGGTTTCCACTACCATGTATGGTCTCTCTCTTATTCAGTGGACTTTATGTTCAAGTAAGAATGTTTAGTTACCACCAAGATATGTTTGTATACCAGTACTTCAGCCTTAGGGATACTTGCCACTCTGGTTGTTGTTTGGTACATGGACATCAAAGATAGTTTTAGCCTATTTGCTGTGAGGCCAGTTCTGTTACCATGAAACCAAGCATCATGGGAGGAAGTTTTCATGATATCTTTTGGAATAATGACTTTCTTTCCATTTCTGAGTAGAAACAAAGCCAAAATAGTAGTCTATTATGTGTATGTCTCTCATGGTCAATGTTGACCAACAACTCAAAAGAGGGCATATAATGCCTGGTGATGAGACTTTTATTAGATACTCTATGGTTATTGTGGAGAGTCTTTGTCAGCCTAGATGACAAAGTATGTGAATGTGAGTACACAGACATATGTGTATTATAAGTACTCTTAGACAATTAATAGTATTATTCCTATAATATTTAAAAACATCCTTACTCTTATTTTATATCCTTTCCTTAGTTCTCCTGCATTTATTTCCCTCTCATAAAATGTAATTAAAGCCCCCCATTACTTGACTCTTATGTCCAGAACACTTGTATACCCTGTATTCCCCCTCTGTATTGATACTATCCCCTTTAAAATAGTATCTTTTTATTTTCCTGGTTTCTGTAGCTACTCAAGATTTTTGTAATGAGATTTGAGCATATAGATTTATTTTATTCATTATGTGTCCAATACTGCCAGAGCAGGTTGACATAGAAGATCAGATATGTGGATGGGTTGGGCCTAGAAGTTGGATATGGCTTAGGTCAAATGAAGGTTAGGTGGACATGGGGGTTTGAGTCAGTGTACATAATAAACATTTTGCTTCAAACCTGGAACTCAGGGACTATTATGGGGGTAGAATGTGCTCAGACCCTGAAGAAAGATGTATAGGATCTGGCTGAGTAGACAGGTTAGATGTGACATGGACAAGAAGGATAGGTTCTGGAACAAGCCTAGAAATTTGTTGTGTGGACAAGCAAGTGTGGCTACACCAGGCTGGACACTGAATGCTTGACCAGGTCTAGCGACAGGGACTTGGGAGTGATGCATAGAGGAGAAGCAAAGGAATTGAGCAGGTTAATAATGAACAATTCCAGGAAACAAGACTGAGCTCTCCAATATGTACAGAGACAAGAAAGGTATTGTAAATAAATGAAGCTATTTAGGTCCAGCTGCTGAAGACCATATCTGAGGACCATGGTCAGTGAGATAGCACTTGTTACTTAAATATGGATTTTTTTATTCTTCATCCCCAGTGAATGTTCCATACAGAATAACAAGACTATAATTTCTCAAAGGTGACATAAATTACCCTTTAATCCAGTGGCAATTAATTCAAACTAATTTAAATTACTATGGAGATACATAGAGCTGAAGCAAATCAAACATGAGCATTTGGATTCAAGAACATTGCACTACATGATTTCAGACTCTAGGCTTGGCTTTGTAGCACATACAACATTCTAAAAGTTCCTTCAATTAAATGATTGTGTAAAATTTCTAAAAGAACCTAACATATAGTCCAATGTGGAATGGATACACATTTTGAAGACATGTGGAGATGGAAAAGCAAAATGAACAGAGTCTGTGAAGAAGACAGAAACACAACAGGTCCCTCACAAGAGATTGCTCTGTGTGTTCAGTCAATATTATTCAAGAATGAACAAAAAAATCCTTTTAAACTGGTCTTTGACAGCGGGGCCATGGTGGCACACGCCTTTAATCCCAGCAATCAGGAGGCAGAGGCAGGCGGATCTCTGTGAGTTCGAGACCAGCCTGGTCTACAAGAGCTAGTTCCAGGACAGCCTCCAAAGCCACAGAGAAACCCTGTCTCGAAAAAACAAAACTGATCTTTGACAAACTTAAAGGCCTAAGTATATGACTTACATTAACATAATAAATTTCCTTACTATCAATAGGAATTGTAATTTTCATAAAGACACACTCTGATTTACTTAATCATGTTGTAACAATACTCCTCAGTTAAGAAGAAAAAAAAAAAACCAGAAATCTCCTTTTGAGAGCCAAGTATACCTGTTTTAGTTCTATTTCTTTGCTGTTATGAACACCATTAACTGGAAGCATCTTAAGGGAATAAAGGCTTTTTCAGCTTATACTCCCAAGAATGAGTCACCACAGAGGGAAGTCAGGGCAGGAATCTAAAACTGTAGAGAGAAACTGCTTACTGGCTTGTTTACCAGCTCTTGCTAAGTTAGCTTTCTTACACACTCTGGGTATACCTGCTCATGGGTAATAATACTCACAGTGGCTAAGCCCACCCACTTCAATCATCAATCAAAAAAGTTCCTCACAGACATTGCCACAGGACAATCTGATGGGGGGAGTTCTCAACTGAGGTTTTCTAGTCCCAGGTAACAGTTGGATTTTGTCATATTTTAACAAGAACTAATCAGCATAATATCTAAACTTCAACTACACATGGGGAAGGAATTCTAATTAAAAATATCATTTCTTTGTTGTTCTCTTCCATTCATCCTTTTGTTCCCATTTCTTTTTTTTCAGTTCTCTGATCTAATCATCTCTATTCAAAAAGATATCATTAGGAAAGAGAACACCAATTGGTCATCCAGTGTCAAATAATCAGTTCCAAAAGTAATAGATAGATAAATAAATAAATGTAAGCTTACACAGAATAAACAGAGTATATTTAGGACTATAAGTTAAAAAGACATTTATATACATATGTATACATGCAATAATAAATAGTGTAAGAAGACAAAGACACAATGAATTTGATGGAGAGTAATGAAGGGTATATTGGAGCATATAGAAGGAGGAAAGGGAATAAATGTAATTATTCAATAATAAAATAAGTTTAAATATCAGCCTACAAATCTACTTATCACACATCAGCAGCATGACATATTGGATGGCATATCAGATCCAGTGGTGAATTCACATTTCTGAGAATTCAGCTTGATATTTGATTTTACCCCTCCTGTGGACAGAGTGAATAAGGGAATTCAAGAGGACTGATGTTTCAGACTGCCTTGTCCATAAAGGATATTGAATCATAACCCTCTGTGAACAGAGGCTGATACCTAAGATGAATACAGTTTATTCATTTACACTCTTGACAATAGTTCTCAGCTCTCAGAGTACCAAGACATCTAAACACTTTCTAAGAAATGCTATAATTTCAAACTGCTTGACTTCAAGCAATGGAGTTTAGAAATTTCTATTATTTTGTTTCCATTTGAGCAAGAAATGGAAATGGAAAAATAAACAAACATGTAAAGTAGTACAGAGACACAATAACAAATACTACAAGGAGGTAAAAGAAACTTTTCCCTTTGGTTTTCAAAAGGCTTTAAATCTCTCCCTCTCCCCCTCCCCCTCCCCCTCCTCCTCCCCTCCCCTCTCCTCTCCTCTCCTTCTCCCTCTCCTCTCCCTCTCCACTCCTCCTTTTCCTCTCCATCTCCCTCTCCTCCCTTTTCCTCTCCATATCCCTCTCCTTTTTCCTCTTCCACTTCCCCTCTCCCTCTCCATCCCCACCTCTCTCTCTCTCTCTCTCTCTCTCTCTCTCTCTCTCTCTGTGTGTGTGTGTGTGTGTGTGTGTGTGTGTGTATGTGTGTGTGTGTCTGTGTGTAAAACAGAGACCAATGTCAAAATGTCAGAAAAATCTTTCTTAATTGTTACTGTACCTTACTTTTGGTTTTGTTTGGTTGGTTGGTTTCATTTGTAGTCTCTCACAGAACCTGGAACTTTCCATTTTCTGTTTCTTCTCCCAGCAACTATGTGGATAGAGATAAATACTATCTTCCCTGGCTTTCACATGAGGTCTGGAAACGCCAATCAAACAGCAATCACTTTACACACTGACCATCATTATTGTCTCCCAAATACATAATTCAAGATTTACAAATCTCATTAAGAAAAATATTTTCTCCTACTGTCTCCTACCTAATACCACATGTATATGATACTCTGAAATTTCCCTTAATGTCATTTACTAAATATGTAATGAAAAACTGTTGCCCTAAAATAACTATTTCAAGGCACACTTTAACCAATACTGGAATTTATCAAACAAATCACCCCATTTGGATGCCTTCCCTTGCTATATATAGTGATGTAAATGCATTACATGCACAATGCATCAATTATTTCCAAGGCTTTTTGCCTGTTTGTTATTGCTAATAGCCACCACATAGTAAAGATGAAGACACCCTTATTGTAGTCAACTACTCAGATTTATTGTAGTACTGTGACCAATAGTTCTCTATTTTGAAATGTCAGAATAATGTCAGAACAGCTCAGTCAGAAGTAGCAGTTCCTTGTGCATTGAAGAGTTGGGAGATCTGAGGGTGGAACAGCATGCAGTATAATTGACCCTAAAATTCCAGTGGGACAGACTACATATACCTCTTTAGTGTGTTCTGTTACTCTGCTTATTATGATCCTATGTTCTACTTTGACTTTTGTAGCTGTTTTCAAATATGGCCATTTTTCCCTGTAAGTTTTATTTAGTTAAATGCTTTCTGAGAAACTAATAATTGTGATCTATTCATGTGCTTAAAAAAAAATTATAATAGCTGAAATTCTACTTGAAACACAAACATATTTGTGGTAGAACAGGCTTAAGGTGCCGACTGCCTCCTCATGGCAAAGTCAATCCTCTTTTGATTTGTTGAATTTCCAGAACGACTTTACAAATATTTTTGTTAAAATTTAATCTTCCCCTATCCCTAAGACAAAGCTATTCAAAGCACTTTTTTCTTTCATGTGGTTTAGGAGAAAAATTCAGC
The DNA here is from genome assembly GCF_003668045.3 of Cricetulus griseus. NCBI lineage: Eukaryota > Metazoa > Chordata > Mammalia > Rodentia > Cricetidae > Cricetulus > Cricetulus griseus. Next base: position 72,220,862 of record NC_048595.1, read on the forward strand.
CCATACATTTCTCTCTTATTTAACCTATATCATTACACTGTTTAAGGGCACTTTATCTCATAGCCAAAATGCTGACATTCTGATTAAGATAAATTAATGTTGAAGAGTGAGAGCTTGTCTAAAGCCTGGCTTTTCATGTCTAAGTCAAGGTCATGTGAAGAGAGCATCCTCCCTAGGACAGCTTGCATGCCAAATCCAACACATATGTGGCCTGAAAACAATAATATAAAATAATATTAAATAAAAAAAACAAATATAGAATAATATAAAACACTAAATGCATAAAGTATAATCCTAAAATATTTACTATTTGGCTCACTGCAGAAAATGTTTTCTAGCATTTAATCTGGGGGTCGGGGAATCCCTCTCTCTGGTTGTCAGAGCTTTATGAAAATTGTTAATAGAGTTTGTGACAACTCATCTTTACAAAGTAAATTATAGTAGAAATAATTCAGATGGGGAGAAAGCTGTTCTCCATTTGATTTTGTGGTATATTTTGTGTATTATCTTAGCTTGAGTGTGCCAAGATATGACCAGTGAGACAAAAATTGAAGTTCAAGAGATTTTGTGGTAAGCATGGGCCTGTATTCCAGCCTGATTTCTGGTGCCCTGCTCTGAGCCCCCTGAGGACTGGGCATTGCATATGGGGGAACCTGTCCCACCAGAACAGCCCATCCATAGTCTGACAACATTGAGGTAATAATCCTGCCTTAACACATAAGAAGAGGAGAGCCATTGGAGTATGGACCTTCTTATACCCACTAGAATAGATCCTGGGTCCCATATCCACCAGGAGATGGAGAGACCCCACTGGTATCCACTAGAAGAAGGGATGTGAAGACACCAGTATAAGAACACACTCAACAGCAGAAAGATCAATAAGATGCCACCAGAGTCTCAGGACTCCACACCAGCAACATCCCAACACAGATGAAGCAGAAGAAGATGACCCCTAAAACAACTGTATGAAGATGATAGAGACTCCAAAGAGGTATTGAGAAAATGCCTTAAAGAATTGGAAGAAAGAACAAACCAAAAAAATCAAGAAATGGAGGAAAAGATGAACTAAAAATTGCAAGAAACAATTTAAACTGTGCAAGAATTGAAAGCTGAAATAGAGACAATAAAAGCAACACAGTCTGAGGGAATGCTGGAAATAGAAATGCTGGGTAAACAATCAGGAACTACAGATGCAAGAATAATCAACAGAATATAAGAGATAGAAGAGAGAATCCCAGGTGTTGAAGATACACTAGGAGAAATAGATTCATCGACCAAACAAAATCTGAAGTCCAACAAATTCCTAACACAAAATATCCAGGAAATATGGCACACTGTGGAAACCAAAACTAAGAGTAATAGGTAGAGCCCGCCTCCATCCACTGGCCCAGGTAGGCCAGGGGCTGTTTCTTGTTCTGGTTCAGCAGCCCTGCTCAGAGACATCTGACTCCAGGGATCTGCCCACCAGATCTGATCTCTGCAGCTGGATCCGGCACACCCATATACACTCCCAAGGACCCAGTGGCAATTCCACCTCCACCAACCAGCTAGGGTAGGCTGGGGGCTGTTTGTGGTTCTGGTTTGGCTGCCCTGCTCAGACATATCTAACGCCAGGGGTATGCTCACCAGATCGAAACTCAGCAGCAGGATCCAACACACCTGGACACTGCCAAGGCCCAGGGAACAGTGCCACCTCCATCCATGAGAAGAGGACAGACATCAGAGTATTGGATCTGTTTGCATCTACCAGAAGGGAACCTTGGTCCCATACCCACCAGGAGAGGAAGAGACTCCTGTTATACCCACCAGAAGAAAGGATGAGAAGAGGACAATGTAAAACCACATTCAACAACAAAAAACCCAATATGACACCACTGGAGACTAGGAACCATACACCAGCAAGACCTGAACATCACAATGCAGATGAACCAGAAGAGAATGACCTTAAAAACATCTTCATGAAAATGATAGAGGACCTCAAAGAGGACATGAGAAAATCCCTTCAAGAAATGGAAGAAAAAAACTAACCAAAAAATACAAGATATCAACAAATCTCTCAAGGAAACAGTTCAATACCTAAAAACTGAAATAGAGACAATAAAGAAAGCACAATCTGAGGGAATGCTGAAAAATACAAAAGCTGGGTTAAACAATCAGGAATTACAGATGCAAACATAACCAAAGAATACAAGAGATGGAAGAGAGAATCTCAGGAGTTGAAGACACACTAGTAGAAATAAAATCATCAACCAAAGAAAATCTTAAGTCCAACAAATCTCTAACACAAAATATCCAGGAAATATGGGATACCATGAAAAGACCAAACCTAAGAATAATAGGTATAAAAGAAGATGAAGAAATACAATTCAAAGGCACAGAAAACATATTCAACAAAAGAAAACTTCCCCACCCTGAAGAAAGACATGCCAATGAAAATACAAGAAGCCTACAAAACACCAAATAGACTGAACCAAAAAAAGGTCTCCTTGCCACATAATAATCAAAACACAAATATACAGAATAAAGAGAAAATATTAAGAGCAGCAAAAGAAAATGGCCAAATCAATATGGCAACTTCTCAAGAAAATGGTAGTCAGTCTCCCACAATATCTAGCAATTCCACTCTTGGGCATATACCCAAATGAATCACATTCATACAACAAGGACATCTGTTCAAAGATGTTCACAGCAGCATTATTTGCAATAGCCAGGACCTGGAAGCAACCTAGATTCCCTTCAACTGAAGAGTGATTTAGAAAATGTGGTACATTTACACAATGAAGAGCTACTCAGCAGAAACAAAAACAATGGAATCTTGAAATTCGCAGGCAAATGGATGGAACTAGAAGAAACCAACCTGAGCATAGTAACCAGTCACAAAAAGACTAACACGGTATGTATCCACTCACATATGGCTTTTAGACATACAGCAAAGGGCTACCAGCCTACAATCCATATCGCCAGAGAATCTAGGAAACAAGGAGGACCCTAAGAGAGACATACAAAATCCCCCAGAGAAGGGGAAAGGGACAAGATCTCCTGAGAAAATTAGGATCATGGGAAGAGAGAGTTAGAAGAAAGAGGAGGGGAGAGGAGGAGAAAGAGGAAGACATGATGGAGCAGGAAGATTGACTCTAGGGAAAAATATAGGAGAGCAAGAAAAGAGATATCATAATAGAGGGAGCCGTTATAGGTTTAAAGAGAATTCTGGCACTAGAGAAATATCCAGTGATCTACAAGTATGACCCCTGCTAACATTATGACCAAATTTTGAGAAGATACCTTAAATGTCCTTCCCTGATAATGAGATTGATGACTACCTTACATGCTATCTTACAGCCTTCATCCAGTAGCTGATAGAAGCAGAAGCAGACACCCACACCTAAACACTGAGCTGAACTCCTGGAATCCAGCTGTAGAATGGGAGGAGTGATAAGCAAAGGGTTACAGACCAGGATGGAGAAACACATGACCACAGAAACACATGACCTGAACAAGGGGGAACTCATGGTTCCCAGACTGATAACTGGGAAACCAGCATATGACTGACCCAGACCCCCTGAACATGGGTGTCAGTTAGGAGGCCTCAGCAATCTATGGGACCTCTGGTAGTGGATCAGTATTTATCCCTGGTATATAGATGGACTTTGGGAACCCATTCCACATAGTGGGATACTCTTTCAACCTAGACACATGAGGGCAGGCCTAGGCCCTGTTCCAAAGGATATGACAGACTTTGAAGATCCCCCATGGAAGGCCTCACCCTCCCTTGGGCGCAGAAATTGAATGGGATGGGGGTTTTGGGGAGCAGGGGAGGAGGGCAGACAAAGGGAACTGGGATTGACATGTAAAACAAGCTTGTTTCCAATTTAAATTTTTTTAAAAAGAGGTTTTACCTGGAATATAATCCCAGAATGAACTGACAGAAATGTGGCAAAAATTAGCAGGATGTTAAGCAGCCAATAAATAGTGCATTATCAAGTAAAATTGATAAGGAAAGAAAATGTATTTTAAATCTGAATGTGGACTGCAGTATAAGATAGATATTTGCAGTAATGTTAGAATACAGTCAATAGCCAGGTATAATCTGCCAGAGTCTCTGGTGAACAAATTGGAGACAGTTATTTAACAACAATTTGAAGAGTTGGATGATGTTTAAATATTCATAGCTCCAACTGAAAATTAGAATGGGGTACAAAGCAGCAGAGAAAAATCTAGAGTCTACTCCAGAGGAATTGGTGAGCCAAACTGAGGTTTCAGTAACACCTACTGCTATGGAGTATTAACCACTGATGCTGGGAGACACAGCTCAAAATAGATAGGTATATAAAATTTGCATGTTACTTTCAATAACAAACTTGTTAAAGATTAGAAAAAGAGAGCATCCAGATAAGTTTTATGTAGCTGCTTTGCAGAGGGAGACACCCAGCTTTCATTAAGCATTTGACTGAAACACTATTTCAAAAAGACTATTTTGACAGATAATAACCCTTGGTGAGCCATACACTGGAGAAACTCAAAGCACAATCCCATGGAAATTGTCCTACAGTGAAGTTGAAATAATAAAATTACAGACATAATTCAAATAAATGATTATAGGCATTTTAAAAGAAATAAAAGAAAAAGAAAACTCCTAAGTACGTTCCAAGAGGATAAAGATAATAGTGTTAAATAAGAAATTCACTACACAATGTGAAATAATAAATTGAAAAGGAGATAGAAATACTGAAAAAAACTGAAGCAAAATACTGAAACAGTTCTATGTAACCTTTACCTAAATATTAGACAAAGGAGAGGACAGAATTTTAGAGCTAGAGTAGATGATAAAGGAATTGAAACCTTCAAACATGGACAAAGTTGAATTAATAAGAAAGTACAAGTATTAGTCTTAAATAGGATACCTATACCAAATCTCTGCTTCCAAGGTTAACGTTCATTGCAGAAGACGAGGAGGAAAGATTATAAGAACTCCAAGAAGGAGAAGCTTCTCTCGAAGCCAGAGCAGGTCACTTTCTAGAGATAGGAGAAGAGAGAGGTCTCTGTCTCGTGAAAGAAACCACAAGCCATCTCGATCCTTCTCTAGGTCTCGTAGCCAATCTAGGTCAAATGAAAGGAAGTAGAAGACCTGTTTGCTAAAGATGTGGTGTACAGGAAATAACTTCACGTGACAGGAGTATGTACAGGAAATTCAAGTTTTGTTAAAGACTTCATAATCTTGGTGCATTTTTAAGATGTTTTAGCTGTTCAAATTTGCTTTGAACTTTAGTTTTTCATAGACTGAAATAAACCTAGATCATGCCCAGTTAAAGTGTGATGTGCTAATGATATAGAAATCACTGGCAGAAATGGAATGAAGCTCTAGTTTGTCTAGAAGCTGGTGTGGAGCTGTGGGTACAATGATAGGCAAGCTTTAACAGCTGTTTGTGAACACCAGTTAGCAGGTGTTTACTTACTGATTGCTATATATGGATGCAAAGCTGTAACATTCTTTATTTGGAAAGAGAAGACTTTAAGTTACCAGGGTGCATTGTAGAGCTGAACCTTTGAGTTACTGTGCAAGATTTTTTTCATTTTGTCATTTGTAATATGCTTGTGAGAATCCTTGGGATTAAAGTTTTGGTTACAAAAAAAGAACTGAATGTGGTTAGTGACTACAGAAAAAATAATATAATGGTAATAATAATAATAATAATCATCATCATCATCATCATCATCATCTACCAATCTTTTAAAGATGAACTAACATCAATACTAAAATTATTTCATGAAATATTTCTCTATTTATAATAGTTCTCTATATATAATTCTTCTACATTGTCTTTTACAAAGCCAGTATTAACCTGATTGCAAAGCCAAAGAATCACAACCAAAAGAAATAAAATTAAATAAAAATCTATCTCCTTCAGGAGAAAGATGAAAACTTATCAGGAAAATATGTGAAAATTTAATTCAAAGACAAACCAAAATTTCACTCACAGTGATCAAAGTTATCATCCTTTCCAAAGGGCAGGAATGGTTCAACAGAAATTCACAAATGTAATTCATTATATAAATGGGATAAATTATATAAATTACATGGTCATCTCAACAGATGTAGAAAAAAGCTCTTCACAAAATATACCATCAAAAAAAAAAAAAAAAACAGAAAAACAAAACCAAAAGCAAGCCAGACCCTGGTAGTGCATTCCTTTAATCCCAGCACTTGTGAGGCAGAGGCAGAAGGATCTCTGAGTTTGAGGCCAGCCTGGTTCACAGCAAGTTCCAAGACAGGTTATAAAACTACAAAGACACCCTTTCTCAGAAAAAGAAAGAGAATAAAGTTTAGCATCCTTTATACTAAAATCTGTGAAGATACTAGAGAGAGGAGAAACATACCTTAGCATAAAAAGGCTATATATGGCAAATTTATAGCAACTATCAAACTAAATGGAGAAAAACTTGAAGAATTCCCACTAAGAGAAAACAAGAAAAATTATTTAATCTCCATAATCATATCTAGTATAGTTCATAAATCTGTTAGACTGAAAAGACAAGAAATTAAAATAGACACAAATTAAAATGGAGGTAGTAAAATATTTCAATATGTAGATGATATGATTCTACATATTAAAGACCATAAATATTCTACCAGGAAATTCTTATAAATGATAATCACTTTCCATAAAGTGACAGGTAACAAAATTAATTCACAAAACAAGTAATATTCCTATATACTAGTGACATACATACTGAGAAATAAATTAGTGAAACAATCCCATTTCAGTAGCCAGAGAATCATATGTGATATAAACAAGGAAGTAAAATACCTCAACAATGAAAGTTTTAAACACTGAAATCAGAAACTGAACAATATGCCAGAAAATGGACAGGCTTTCTATGTTCCTGGATTAGTAGAAATAATAGTGTGAAATCAGTCACCATACCAAAAACCATCTAAAAATTCAATAAAATAGAAAAAAAAGGTAAAATTCATGTGAAACAAACAAGACACCAGATAGCCAAGACAACCCTGAACAATAAGAACATTGCTGAAAAATTATGATGGCTAATTTCAATATATAAAACAAAGCCATAGTAAAATAAGTAGGATGGTATTGTCACAAAAAACAGACACATATACCAATGATATAACTCCAAACAAATAGAGCCACCTAACCTTTTACAAAGATTTAAAAATATGTATTGAATAAAAGATACCTTCTATAAGTTATGCTGAGAAAACTGGAAATGTACATATAGAAGAATTAAATTTGATTGATGGGAGCTATCTTTCTGTATGTTGTGATGAAAATGTGTTTCTCTTATTGGTTGATGAATAAAGCTGTTTTGATGAATAAAGTCAGTATTTAGCCAGGCAGCAAATCCAAAGACAAATAGAGAAAGGTAATAGGAAGGATCAAGAAGACACCATGTAGATACTGGAAAGGTGGAAGAGATGGGCATTATCTGGTAAGCCAAGGCCACATGTAGATACATAGATTAATAGAAATGGGTTAATAATTAAGAGTAGCTAGCCAATAATAAGCCTGAGCCATCAGCCAGTTTATCATTAATATAAGCCTCTGTGTGTTTCTTTGGGACTCAACAGCTGCAGTATTAAATTGGACAGAAACTTCCCTCAACACTTGATCATTTCTCCTATCCTGAACAAAAACCAATTACAAATTTTTCAAAGACTTCACTGCTCTTATTAATTTTGTATTGTTATGACAAAAATACCATGACCAAAACAAATTGTAGGAGACTTACATTTTGGCTGATAGTTCCAGTGGCTTAATGTTTAGCATAACAGAGTGAAGGTGGGAAGTATGTTGGTGTGCCAGTACAAAGCAGACAGTGAAATAGAAATAGCATATGGATTTGAAATCCCAAGCCCACCTCCAGTGACATACTTTCTCCAGCAAGCAATACTTCACAAATGTATCCAAACAGGTCCACCAATAGGACACTCAAGATATTCAAACATCTGAGGCTATGGGAGACATTCTCAGTCAAACCACTACAATGTTAGATCTGAACTCTTAGAAGGTAAAGTAGAAAGCACTATACTTCAAGATGTATGCATAGGTAATGACTCTGAAAAGCACTACAGTCACTCAGGTTAGGTTAATGATAGCAAGTAGGACCTTCTGATTTTGGAAAACAAATAATAAAAGCAACAAAATCTTCTGTAATATATAAGGAACAAGTAATCAAGTGAACAGACAGCCTAAAGAACAAGAGAAAAATCTTTGCTGGCTATATATCTGACAGAGAATTAATATTGAAACTATAAAAAGAAACCCTCAAAACCTAAACTATAAGATGTGAAATAAGCCAGAGATACAGGTGCCTCCTGTACCTATTAGAGGAAGAGGTACGTGACTGGTCCACTGCCTCAATAGTTCCACTCTTTAGGTCCTAAGCCCCACAGGGCACCTCCTATACCCATCTCTCTCCATCCATACCCCAAGATGCCAGTCAGCAGGTAGATCTACAGGCAAGCTGCTCCATCATCTAATGAATGCTGTAAATAGATCCATTTCTATTGTCATGTACAAAACTCAAGTCCAAGTAGATCAAAGACCTCAAAATAAATCCAGTTACACTGAACCTAATAGAAAAGAGAGAAGTAACCTGTAATGCATTGGCAAAGGAGACAACTTCCTAAATATAACAAAAGTAGCACAGACACTGAGAGCAACAATAAATAAATGGGAACCTCTGATACTGAAAAGCTTCTGTAAAGCAAATGACATGATAAATAAGACATAACAGGAGTGAGATGCCAAAAGATCCAGCAAAACTTTAAGCAATACAAAGGAAAGGCAAACAAATAAAATGATGACAATTAGGTCTCTTTTCTGTATGAAACAAAGCTATGAAAACAAGAGCTAGTGAGGAAAAAAAAAAACTTTTTGGATGTATCATAAGATCACCTCCGCGACAAATATTTCATCAGCATATAAGAATCATCAACAACTCTTTCTTACATGGTGTCATATGCTGTAGGAAGAATGAAGTTATTAATGTCATTCAATCTCATAAGACTCAATGAAAGCCCCGCCAAAAATGAAGAAAGTCTTTGTAAAATACACAAGGTGCATTTATTCACCAACCCTTCCCCATGAAATGACAGGATATGTTTTATCAGTTACCTGGTTTGGCATGAGTTTCTTGATTTCAGACAGAGTTTGTTTATGTTCCTGACACAAAACCCCTCATTTTTTCCAATTATTATGAGTCCTTTCTAGATTCCTGGCCTTTGCCCATATTTACTCCCATCTGGAAACAAATATTTAACAAAGACTTGGATCCACATATAGAAGAGCATATGGCATTTGTCTTAGTGAGCCTCAGTTAGTTACTTTGCTTAATACTATGTTTTCCAGTTCCATGCATTTTCTGCAAATTTCATAATTGCATTTTTATTTATGCCTGAATACATTTCCATTGTACATATGTACTACATTTTCATCATCCATTACTTCGTTGATGAGTATCTATGCTTACTCCATTTCCTTGCTGTTGTAGAAAGAGCAGAGATAAACATAGATATACAATCATCTCAGTGGCACAATACCTAGCCCTTTGGCTATGTTCCCAGAGTTAGTATAACTAAGTCATGTGTTAATTTCAGATTTTGAAAAACTGCCAAACTTGTTTCATAGTAGCTGCATCAATTTTTCCAACAATGGGTCAGTGTTTACCCTTCCCCACATCCTTACCAATATGTGTTGTTACTCATTTCCTTAATGGTGGACATTCAGACTGGAGTGAAATGTAATCTCCAAGTTTTCATTTGCATGTTTCTGATGGATAGAGATGCTGAATATCTTTTAAGTAGGTATGGAGCATTTCATAGAAATCCTGTTGACCATCATTATTCTCTACAATGGACCTTAAGTTAGGATTTTATAATTTTCTCTCTCCCTCTCTCTTTCACATGTATGTGTGTTCTTATGAGTGAGTGTTACACATACTTTCTAAGCATGTGTGGAGAAATGGTAAGAAGACAACCCCAAGTGCCAGTCCTAGTCTTCTACTGTGTTGAGACAGGATATCCCAGAATCCCCAACCTTCCTCTCTCTGACCCTTTGTTGCTTTTCTCCACTGCATACATCAGGAGGCTAGTTGTCCCATAGCTGATGGGCAGTCTCCTGTTACTGCCTTCCATCTCAAACTAGAAGTACTAGCATTACTGATGTATCCTACTGCACTTGATTTTTCAGGAAGTCTGGAGAACTGAACTCTGGTGTTCATATTTTGCTAAACACCTTATTCACCCATACATCTCTCTTGCATATATATTTTTTATTGATGTAGAGATAAATATTTTTAATATTAGTTACATTATCATATAGTGCCACTTATTTTATTTCTGAATTGAATACCATCTTATTGGCAGTCAATTGAACTGTTAAACAAATTGCAATATTTTATAATCTGATTTAATGAGTATAAAGGCAAAGGATAATTTTAAGTTTTAAGAATTTACTATATACTAGACATCATGATAAACTCTCTATATTAATTGCCACCTCTTGTCATCCAAAATTTCTAATGGACATAGAACATCTAGCTGATAGAAGAAGAAACTATAACAAGCTAAATGCCTGCATAAGTGCAACCATATGTGTCAGGATATATGTCATGTCTGTGGGGACATTACAAGGAATCACTGGTACTTCTCTTACTGAGTCTTCTATCGCCCTGGAAAATTCTCATGAACTCATGAGTTAAATCTGCATAGCCTTAATATATATATAATATACATAATATATATCAGTATTATTACTAATACTATATTAGTAATATAGTGGTATAATCAGTCTGTATTACAGGAATACATTTGATATTAAAAAAAACTGAAATTTTAAAACCTGGATATAACTTTAGCCAGTTGATGTAAGAGAGTGCAGAAGTTCTCACAAAGAAATAATGTTCTTTTACTTCCAAAGTCATTTTAGTGAAATATATAGATGTACTCAAAGAACAGTGAGGGAAAAAATATTTAATTGTGTTTACAAAGGCAATGGAGTTTGTTCCTGAGAGAAGAAAGGGGATTGATCTTGCCTGTTACAATTTGGCATATGCCTTGGAAAAATTAAGAGCTAGGGATAGGGATCCTCATTTGATTGAGGAGTTCCATCCACAAAGTATCCAATCATGTGTGGTAAGCATCTACTTTCCCCAGTTTATTCAGATAAAGATGTTTTGTATACAACCAATATTGATTTTTTTCACGTTTGAACCTGATAATAATGCTTTTTATTTACAGTTTGGAAAAAATTAGTGAAGAGAGATGACAATATCTGGGATTAGGAAATAGGAAGAGGACACAGAGAAAAGAGATCTAATACATGCTGCCATGATTAATGACAGTTATAAGGACCCTATCTTCCAACTAGAAGACCATTGAGATAATTTGAGATGACTCTATACTTCCTACATTAAATGGACATAGGGTATATTAATCGTTTTGTTTGAACATGTAGACATAGTTTGAAGAAAACACTCATTACTAGAGAAGAAAAATGAAAGCTTAAATAATTAAATTGCATATCTAATAAACAAGGCCTTGATACCCTAAATCCAGAATTATTACTTTTTACAACACAGTATGCTTCTCTTAATTATACAATGAAAGCTAAATAACTTTATATCCTGCAATGTTATATCCAAATATAAAAGCACTTTGTTGGAGAGAGAGAGAAATAGCTGCACAAACCCAACTTTCCATATCTAGTGAAGTGAAGGAAATCTTGATGGAGAAGCTACAGCCAAATTTTACTAAGCCAATATAATGCCTAAATGCATTCCAAATATTTGTCCTTATATGCAAAGAAAAGTGTAGTTCTCACCCCCTCAATAAAAAAACACAAAGCTTATCTTTGCAACAAATAAAGACCATTACAGACAATGATGACCAATCAAAATACAGAGTTATAGAGCCTGGTTGCAACGGATATGTCCACAAAACAATTCCTGTATCCAAAGCCCATGGATCATGTAGAAGAGGGAATAGAAAGATTATAAGCACCAGAGAAACCAAAACTTTGCTGTGAGCTTGTGTCTTCTAGGAATAACAGAAGCTACACACTTAATGTCTCACCACTATGACTGCCCATGAGTTCAACGAGAATAACATTAGACATGCCAAATGATGGGGAAGTTGGGAAGGAACATAGAGGGGACATGTGGGTTAGAGGGGAATGTATAAATAAAGCAAAGAGAGTACATGGAAGGGATTTGGGGGAGGAAAGGGAAGGGAAAAATGATACAATTGTAATTCATCATCTGTTATTTGTTTGCAACAAAACATAAGTATTTGTAAAGATGTGTTGTTATTTCACCTTTCTTGCCTAAGGCACCTTATTTATCTAATACCAATACATCTAATACCTAGTCACAGGAGGGACAAACAGACATGGCAGGCATAGAAAAAAATGGAGCCAGCCAGGCCACCAAAGGCCAGTCAGCAGGTGGCAAGGGAGCATCTAGGGGTCAGTCAGCCAGGGGCATGATGGTGGATGTCCTTCTGTATGCTGTGAATATGTGTTTCTCTTATGGATTGATGAATAAAGATGTTTTGGCCAATTGACAGGCAGGATGTAGCCAGACAGGAAGTATAGGTGGGGCTGTTAGACTAGGAGAATTCTGGGAAATGGAACGCAGAGAATGAGTCAACAGGGAGACTCCTGGGTATCACTAGTAAGCCAAGACCATGTGGAGATACACAGATTAATAGAAATGGTTGAGCCATCTTGCATATTATAATTAATATAAGCCTGTCTGTGTTTATTTGGGACTGAATGCCTTCAGGATCAGCCAGGACAGAAACTTCCATCTACAGGGGATAGAGAGCTAGACATGGAAGAAGCAGGAAAGTAGGACATAGAGAATAAAATAAAGGTAAAAATCCCCAAGGCAAAATGTAGATGACAAGAAAAAGTTTAAATTAAACTATAAAAGCTAGTGAGATAAGTGTAAGATAAGATTGAGCAAAATAATCTGTGTCATGTTTTGAGATCTGGAGCTTTGAGAAAGCTTACTATACTTTTTTGAAAACTGGAATTACTAATCACAACCATTTCTTTATGATTCCCAATGTTCTCAATTGTTTCCTAGACACAGTATTTTTCCATAAGATATGTTTTGATTATGTTTTTCTTTTTCCCCAAATTCCTCCCAGATCACTCCTACCCAACCCTATTCTTTCTGTGTGTCTCTGTCTCTCTCTTCCTCCATACATCTCTCATGAGCTCCCTCCCTCAAAAAGAAGGGAATAATTAAAGACCATTTGAAACATCAAAACTTTCCTTTGAAGAGTTTTCCTAAAATAGATACATTTACAAATGTAGTCTAAATGAAGTCACCCAACAATACAGCAGACAACACTCCAACCTGACATCTTATGCCATTAAGTTAAATATCCAATGGAAGGAATGACTTGCATATTGATGAGTCATTGGCCATAATGGTCACATGTAATGCCCCCCAAACAATAAATGTTATTGTCAATGCTATTTGTTTCTACCCCCAACCAGATGGTATTGCTCTATTGCTGAAGACAACTTACTTATGTCATTAAATGTGAAGAAGTCAAACTAGTACATGACTAGAAGCTTCTCCCCAACTTATAGCATTGATGTGACAAAGTACTCTCCTCTGTACCATACACAAATGTAATCACCAGTATCACTCTCCTATAAACTGCAGAATCTACAACAGCAACAAGATAATTATATTACAATCTCAATACTTAAAATATTCCCAGGATGACCCCAGCTGCAAATCATAGCAACAGTGGAGGGATAGCTTGAACTGGCTATATCCTATAATCAAATTGATAACTACCACAATTGCCATCAGGCAGCATTCACCCAGTGACTGATGGAAACAGATGCAAGGATCTACAGCCAAGCACTGGGCCAAGCTTGGGGAATCCTGTTGAAAAGAAGGAGGAAGGATTATGCAAGCCAGTGGATCAAGGATCAAAGGAACACACAGAAACAATTAATCTGGTCTCATAGGAGCTCCAAGATTGAACTGACAGCTAAGGAGCCAGCATGGGACCAACCTAGACCCTCTAAATATGTGTGACAGCTATGTAGCATGATCTACTTGTGGGAATGATATTGGTGGAAGTAGGACCTATCCCTATCTCTTTGGCTGGCTTCTAAGAACCTATTCCTCATGCCTTGCCCAGCCTTAATACAAGGAGAGGAGCTTAGTTGTACCTCAACTTGATATTCCATGCTTTGTTGACACCCATTGGAGGCCTGGATCTTTCTTAACAAAAAAAGAGGAGAGGTGGATGGGGGAGGGAAGGAAAGGGAGGGAAGGAGGGACTGGAAATGTGGTCAGTATGTAAAATAAATGAATAAATTTAATTAATAAAAAATAAAGCACCATAGTGAGTAAAAGGGAGTCAGGAGGCTGGAGAGATATGCACAGGTAGGAGGATAGAGGAGCATTCAGTTTGAGGCAGTTTTGAAATGGCATAGGAGAAAGCAGGGGGATTCTTGTTAGCTGAGGAAGAAGGTTAAAGGGTGCTCTCTCTGCCTTTCTGGCCTAGCAGGCTTTCACCCCAGTATCTGGCAGGATTTTTACTTGTAAAAATCAAATGATGGAGATTTTGTTCAAGATGACATCTGAACACATGGATAAAGTATATTTCAATAAATGGACCTAGAGTTTTAAAAAAGAGTACAAACTGCTATTGTGGATCTAAGTTCAGTTTCTAACACTGATATCAGGCTGCTCTCAAACACCTGTAACTCTGGATCAAGGGGATATAGTAACATCTTCTGTTCTCCATAGGTACTTTCACTCAAATACACATATCCACAGACAGACAGACAGACAGACAGACAGACACACACACACACACACACACACACACACACACACACACACACACAGACACATTTAAAAATAAGAAACAAATCCCTTTTTTTTTCTTTTTCCTGAGACAGAGTTTCTCTGTGTAGCTTTGGAGCCTATCCTGGCACTTGCTCTGTAGATCAGGCTGGCCTTGAACTCACAGAGATCTGCCTGCCTCTGCTTCCTGAGTTTTGGGATTAAAGGTGTGTGCCACTGACACCCGACAACATGATGGGGCAGGGAGGTTGAGTGGAGGGAAGAACAGAAGAGAGCAAGATAAGAGATAATATAATAGTGTGAGACATTATAGGTTTAAAGAGAAATGTCTGGAGAGCTACAAAGATGGCCCCAACTAACAATCTAAGCAACAGTGGAGGGGCTACCTTAAATGCCCTCTCCTGATAACAAGATTGATGACTAATTCATTTGACATTTTATAGCCTTCATCCAACAGCTGGTAGAAGTAGAAGCAGACACCCACAGCTAAACCTTGAACTGAACTGGAATCCAGATGCAGAGAAGGAGAACTGATGAGCAAAGAGGTTCGCACCAGGCTGGTGAAACCCAAAGAAACAGCTGACCTGAACAAGGGAGAGCTCTTGGTCCCCAGACTGATACCTGGGAAACCAGCATGGGACTGATCCAGACACCCTGAATGTGGGTGTCAGTGAGGAGAGCTTGGAAATCTATAGAACCTCTTGTAGTGGATCAGTACTTATCCCTAGCATAGGAATGGACTTTGGGAGCCCATACCACATGGAAGGATACTCCCTGAGCCTAGACACAAGGGGGTTGGCCTATGCCCTATCCCAAAGAATAAGACAGTCTTTGAAGACCCCACTATAGAAGGTCTCACCCTCCCAGGGGAGAAGAAAGGGTGTGGGATAGGTAGGGTGTTAGTTGGGGAGGGGGCAGGGAGGAGGGGAGGGAGAGGGACCTGGGATTGACATGTAAAATAATTTTCTTTCTAATTAAAATATTTTTAAAAAAACTAAGAAAAAAAAAACAAGTAGTTTGGAGTTCACCATATGTTACTGAAAACTTTTGTAACAATAGACAACAATAAAAATCACTTTTAAAGCTTTATCTGTAAACCATTTTAAAATGATTTACAGTGGAAAGTGGCCAGCTACATGCCTGCTAAATTATGTCACATTGAATCCACTAAAGCTTTAAACTTGATGGAAGCATTAGGGGAAAGTAAGGTCTAATAGAAACATGAAGAAGTAGGGAGATTGTGAGTATATCGATTGAAGTAAGAAATAAAGACCCAGTAGAGAGTAAATAAAACTCAGAAAGCAAAAGCTTGAGAAGAATGGGAGGAAAGAGATAATGAAATCAGTTGTTCTAGGTATTCTTAAGGTAGTTAGAATTCAGAGGAAAGAAAACAAATAATTACAGATGTATACCGGCCTGGGCCTGGAGGATCAAACAGGGAGGGAATGTGAGGAGGAACAATTAAAACTAAGGTCTACTTGATTGGTCATATGAAATCTTGGCACTGTAGAAGATTTGTGATATATATATATATATATATATATATATATATATATATATATATATGTGTGTGTGTGTGTGTGTGTGTGTGTGTGTGTGTGTGTGTGTGTGTGTGTGTCACCAAATAAGGGGGGAGACAGAGCCTCAACTGGAGATTTCCTGTCACCAAATGAAGCCTTCATTTTCAGGAACAGATTAAATCTAATTAAGCTGTTCAACAGATAGGAACTTCCAAAACCCAGAATATTGCAAAAGCTATTGTTTACTGTCCAAAAATTGATGTTAAGGTCCTGCTATTGAAGAAAACACCTACACAATTTCATGAGTATGGAGAAGTTCAGAAGGTGCTTAACTAGGTCCTTCATCTCTGCTGAATAGTATATATTATATTAGACAATTCTCTGCATGCTACCAAAGGAGAAAAGTAAATGCCAAACTAAATATAAATACCTTTCTGCAAATGCATGTACAATAATGGCAGAAATCTTCTGGGAGTAACCAACCAATATCTTCTTGGATTTAAGGCACATTCTATGAGAAGGAACCCATGCCCTACACAGTCTCAGGCCAAGAACCTGAGACTGGCTAGTCCATGAACCTAGGAGAAAACCAAAGACTACTCTTCTTCTTAATAAATGAGGCTATAAAATGACTCCTAATGACAATCTGTTATACTCTTATAACAATGTCTTATTCAACCATTGTCAGAGAAGCTTCCTCCTGCAGTAGATGGGAACAAAGCAGAGACCCACATGGGACAATTTACAGAGAGTGAGAAACTTTGCAACACTCGGTCCTAAATTGGATGTCTTTAATAAATTCTCCACCTCAAGTTTCAAGGAACACTATGAAATAGGAGGCATACAGATTGTCAGGGTCAGAAGTGATGTTGGACACCAAAAAGAATGCCTTCTTAACACAGCAGGACAAACAAACATATGAAATTACAGAGACTGTGGCAGCATGCACAGATGTGTGCACACTCTGAGACAAATTGGGTCTCAACACTAAAAGAAGTGAATACAAGTCCTATTCCCTCACCAAGAAACCACCTATAATGATTGATGCTCCCAAAAGAAAAATTATTTTTCTTCAATGGAATC
The DNA here is from genome assembly GCF_003668045.3 of Cricetulus griseus. Lineage (NCBI taxonomy): Eukaryota > Metazoa > Chordata > Mammalia > Rodentia > Cricetidae > Cricetulus > Cricetulus griseus. The sequence continues at coordinate 72,238,330 of NC_048595.1, forward strand.
TTGCTGGGTATAAAAATCACACTTAAGGGTGGACTCCATGCCCATCAGTAGATGGCAAACACAAAACAAAATCAGTGGTATTTGGGAAAGGTTGTCTCACAATGCTTTGTCTGGGCTTTTCTTTTTTCTTTTAACCTTACGTGTCCTTTGCTTATTTACTAATGTTTCCAATTTCCTGCTTTTATGGGATTTTTGCATGTGCATATATGTGTATTGTGTTTGTATGTGTTCTTTGAACCTTTTCCTTTTCTTTCTTTCTCCTATTTGTTTTGTCCTGGTTTTGTATAGTTTGTTTATTTTTATTTTATCTTGTTATTATTGTTTACTATTACTGTAATTATTATTATTATTATTATTATTACTATTATTATAGATGTCTATTTGTATCTAAAGAGAGAGATAAAGAAGGATATAGATTTGGGTGTGTGGGGAAGTGGAGAGAATATCAGAGGAATTCAGAATTGAACCTGCAATCAGAATATATTATATGAAAAACTATATTTTCTTTTTTACAAGCACGTATAATTTTAATGATTTATTTCAAATAAGAGTTGCTTAGGGAAAAATGAAAATTATAAGCTTGTCTATAGAAGGAAGTACAACCTCAAGTGTTAAAAGCTTAACGAAAATCAACTGCATAGAAATCATCATTTAAAGTACCCAGAAATAGTAGTACTAATAGAGAAAAGAAAAAAAATAAGAGCTGGCTAAAGCATGAAAATGAAGCATCAGCAGGATCCCCACTCCAATGGCATTTTTAGATACAGGAATTCATAGAAAATAAAAGACACAAACCTGACCAAGAATGGATGCAAGAAAAAGCTACTGGGAATCAGAATTTTAAAAAATACAACCCAAATACCCATATCTTAAATGACTTAATCCTGCTGTTACCCCCACCTCCCAGATTCACGATGAAATGTGAGTCAAACACAGGTAAGAGCTGTAAACTTTCCAAACTGTTCACACTGGAAAGCCAGCATCAGGAAAATATTTTTCTGTTCTCATAATATATCTGATGACATGATCAAGTAGTATGTCAAAGGAGAATTTGTACAAAGCATATTTTTAAATGGCAGAATATCATACATTGTTATTAAGTGCATCTTGAAATGATTAGTTTCTCGGCCTCCTGGTGTTATGAGTAAGGGCAGTTCACCAGAGTGGTTGCCAAGCTGCCCTGTTAAACTCCTGACAACAAAACCAATGGTTCCTTCCTCACCTCCTACAAACTGTAATGATTCAAATACCTCAATTTCTGGGAAGATTTTTCACAGAATCCCACTTCATTTAAACAATTTAAACAGATCCTGTCCACTCACAATGAGAACGTGCAGGACAGACAGGGTAGAATGCTTGTGTGCTCATGATCACATAGTTCCCTCTCTACTTTGGCTGCTTTGCAATCAAGATGAAGCTCTTCTCAGTCATATCTCCAAATAAACTGTTATGGCTTTTTTGTAGGATATGGTGAAAATTTAATGAATCAAGCAATATCCAACTTTTGCCCATTTAGGCTATGGATTTGGTGAGCAGGGAAGTGGGGGAAGGTCTGGGAGGAGTTAGAGGAAAACCATAATGAGAATATGGTGTATGGAAAGTATATTTTCAAGTTAAGATTTTAAAACATAATTGCATTGTTGGAAAACGTATTAGAAAATTGGAATTTTTAATCCACTTTTTATTGATTTGTTCTGGACTTCACATCATGCATCCTAATACCACTCAACTCTCCATCCTGTTGCTTTTGCCATCTGTTGTTGTTACCTCCCCCCAAACAAGCCAAAATTTAAAAGTAAAATAAGCAAAAACAAACAAACAAAAAACTCAGCCTGGGAGCTGTGGTGTGGCCCCAGTGAGTTACACAGTATACCCTTTAGTCTACACATCTTTACTAGTAAGTGTTCATTGCAATGAGTCATTGGTCTGGTTCTAAGCCAGTGGAGTCCACTGTCAATACTGGATGCTGACTGGGACTCCAGATATTGTCCTCTGTCATAGCGATCCTGTAGCTTTGGATATGCAGGTCTGGCATCCTCATATATTCCACCAGTTCATAGATGTGAACATTTGTGATGGGCTAACTCATAGCCCTGATTCTGGGCCTGGGTGGTATCTGGGTTGGTCAGTTTACCAGTTCTCCCCTCATCATTGACACCTGGGTGAGCTCACCAGCACTGCCCCAGCTATCTCACCCAATACACCAGGGAGCAAGGAGTGGGATCAGTTCTCCTGCTGTTATGTCCACAGAACCAGCTCACCTGAGCCTCTGATAGCAGTGTCAGATCTAGTGTGCTCCCCAGGTGACATGCAGGACCTGTTATCCCTTGTTCTGCAGATAGTGAGAGACAGGGCCAACTTTCCCAACTTGTGACTGTGGGGTAAGCTCTCACAATTGCTGCAGGTGAAAATGGGGGGCATCTTTCCTTTACCCATGCCATGATATGGTAGACAATGGGAAAAAGTATCAGCTTTTCTGCTCTTATGCCATCTGGGGCAGCTCACCTATACCCCCATCAAGAGGGTCAACTCTACTGTATTGCCCTGGTGAAGTGCAGGGCCAGATCACCTGAGTGAGGCTACCAGTGAGGAAGAGGCAATTCCAATTCTCCCACTCTCATGACCCCAGGGCCATATATCCCACACATGTTTGTGGGGGCAGATAACCTTTGCCCTGGTCTACAGGGTCAGCTCTACTGTGCTGCACAGGCAAGGTATAGAGCCTGCTTTTCTGAGTGTTGCTGCTGGGCAGGGGCAGGGTCAGCTCTTCCACTCACAAGACACTCAGACCAGCTTTTCTCATCTGCAATAGGTAGAAAGGTACAAGGAGTAAGGGGAAATCTGGTATCTCTCCCACACCCATTCCCCATCGAGAAAATGGAAATTTTTATGGAGATGAAAACTATGAAAGAACCAAGTGGAAATGACAGAAAAGTGCAATAACATACTCAAAAACTTCATTAAAGGACTAAATACTGACATACAGAATAGGAGAGAATTAGTGCACTGAAACAGGTCAGGAGAAACTATCCAACATAAAATTCAAAGAAGTTTAAAAAAAACAACTGAATATCTGAGATTTGTTGGGCAATACCAAACCTTTCAACATAAAGAATAATTATGTACATGCATAAAATGTAGTATAGATTTCTACAAATATTATAGGTAAAACCTCATTGAATAATTCTATAGCTCCTCAACACATCTAGAATATATAATATATGAATATGAAATGGAAAAAAGGAAAAGAAAACAGTGTGTGGGAGGCATTATCTCCCAGTATCAAAAGAGTGTATATATATGGGCTGGCCCCATCATCTCAGGCATGGCTTTGTTGAAATACGTGGAAGAAGTATGTCACTGTGAAGGTGGGCTTTGAGGTCTTTTATGCTCAAGATACCCTGCAGTGTCACAGTCTACTTCTTGTTGCCTTTTGATAAAGATGAAACCAGTACCAAGTCTGCCTGCATACCACCATGTTCCCCATCATGATGATAATGCACTACACCTGTGAAACTTTAAGTGAGCCACCACAATTAAATATTTTCCTTATAAGAGTTGTGATGGTCATGGTGTCTCTTCCAGCAATAGAAACCCTAACTAAGACAGAACTTGGTACTAGAGACTTAGGTATTGTTGTTATAGACCTGACCATGTTTTCATTTGAGGGTACTTTGAATTAGGAAAGCTGTGGAATTCTTTAAGCACTGTTTAGTGGGATATACAAGTAGGAACATGGAAGACAGTGGTGCTAAGAGTTATTTGAACTGTTGGAGACTGACTCCAGAGATTTAAGAGCACAAAAATTTGAGTACGCAGCCTAGAAATAATTCTTATGATATTTTGGTGAAGAAGGTGGCATCTTTTTGCCCTTGTATGAAGAGTCGGCCTGAGGCTAAAATAAAAAGATTTTTGATTAATTCACTAAGGAAATCTCAAAAGAGCCTAATATTGACTCTGTTGTTTGGTTATTAGTGATAACTCTAATGAAGATTTATAATGCAAAGGAGCAAGCTGAGCAAGGTAAATTACAAAATGTAAGTGTTGAAATGAGAAAAGAGCAAAAGAAGTGGAATGGAACTAAGTCCTGTGCTCAAGGATATAAACAGATTAAGAAATGGAGTAAAGGGAGTAGCCACCTCAGGGCAAGATCCCACCCAGCTAAATTTCCAACTTGTGAAAAGGAATCAAAGAAGAGTTTAGAGCCAGGTGTGATGGTGCATGCCTTTAGTTCCAGAACTTGAGAGGCAGAGGCTGGCAGATCTCTGGTTTAGAGGCCAGTCTGGTATACAGAGCAAGGCCCAAAACAGGTAAGCTTAGGCAGTGAAAGACAGAAAGCTTCTGAAGATGTAATTGAGTGAACAAGCAATATTCCAGCCCCAGAAAGCAGCAGAACTTGGAAGCTTCAGCCATGTAGTTCTAGAGTTAAAGAGAAAAGAAAGGAGCTACGAAATTTTCCCCCACAAACAAGGAAAGCTACTGAGGCCAGGCATGTATCAGGGATACTCCTTAATGGAGTCCTAGAGAGGCCATTTCATGAATCTATCAGGGTGAAGCCTGAATTGCCTTGGAGGCCCGGTTTTAGAGATACCAGGACTATGGGATATCTGTCTAGGAGATCTGGTAACAGGGAGTGAAATCAGCCCATAAGAAAGAAATGTGTTGTATTCAACAAAGCTGAAAGAGTGTTTTGACATCAAACATAGAGATGCAGTATTTGAAGTTTTCCCATTTGGTTTTCAATCTTGCTTTGGTCCAGTGTTTTCTCACTATTCTCCATTCTCTATGTGTTGAAACAGAAATGTATATTCTGCACCACTTTATATTGGAAATATGTGATAGTTTTTATTTTGATTTTATTTGGGGATTATAGTTAAGAGATTGCATGAATTTCAGATTTTTAACTTTGAACTTGTAAATATTGTCGAAACTGTGAGAGACTATGAAGACTTTTGAAGTTGGACTAGATGGATTTTGCATTATGATATTATTATGCACTTATGGGGTCAGGGAGTAGAATGTGGTAGTTTGAAGGTAATTGGCCCCCATAATCTCATAGGGAGTGGCACCATTTGGAGGAGGGGCCTTGTTGAAAAGTTTGCCTTTTTGGAGGAAATGTGTCACTGTGAGGGCTAGCTTTGATGTCCAGTCTGACAGCCCACTTCCTGTTGCCTTCTAATCAAGATGTAGCCACAAACAAGTCTGCCTGCATGCTGCCATGCTCCCCTTTAGTCCATGAAGATAACAGACTAAACCTCTAAAATTGCAAGTGAGCCATCCCAATAAAATAATTTCTTGTAAGAATTGCCATGGTCATGGTATTTCTTCACTGCAATAAAAACCCTAAGATATTTGGGAGTGTTGTGTCCTAACTTAAAGCTTCATGTAAGAAATTTACCAAAATTACATAAGAAATTTTGAAAGAAAATCTTGTGGACTGCATTGCTCCTACCCTCTGTAAAGAAATTAAACTGTTCTTTACAACTCCTTAAAAAGCCACTGTCAGCAATGGATTACCCAGCTGCTTTGTTTGAAGTAAATAGAAGAAACTGGCCAAGCATCTTGTATTCCTGAGACAAAGAAGAATCAAGTGTTTCTATAAGATGGGCAAAGAGAGTTATTTAAAATAATTCTCAAAGCAACACAAAATAATTGTCATTAGCTCAAAGTGTTCCATAAATAGCTACTTTAAAGCAAGTTAACTAGGTATACATATCCAATTTAGAATGTTTAGATAATTTATATCATCTATCAGAATTCTTGTCATTGCAAGTTGACTTCCTTGGTTGGTATCATTGGAGATGATTTACCTGAAAGTGGCATACAGAAAAACAACCAAACAAAATGTTCCTTCATCTAGAGCGCATGACAGAAATCAAGGAATGTTTAGTGCCTAAGTTGTTATTTGGTCTAAGTCAGAAGACTAATTGGTTAGCAAGAATAAAATTGGTAAGGGTAAAAATATTCCTAGCAAAGAGCAAATAATTATATTCACAATAAAGCACTAAGGTGTTGTGGAAACAAAGTGAAATGTGGTATTACGTACTTAAAACTTCAAATAAACATACTACTATTCAATATTAAAAGATTCAAACATGGTGTCTTATACTATTTTGTAATTTGTAACATAGAAATACAGCCAAAAGTCTTATGTCTCAAAATTGTGAGTCCTGATTAATTCATTGATGTGGGTATACTGGAGATGAACAGAAGGAAACATAATCATGACAAGTACTATATGAATATAGAACATGGAGAGATCTTATGTATCCAGGTAAATTCAAATATACATAGAAAAGTTTCTGATATACTTCAGATTATCACTTAAAAATATTAGGCTTCTGCCAGTTTAAACAGAAATTCACATTACTGATTGCTTTGTTTCCCTTCGAATAAGTATAGAGGACTAGGATAGAATTTTGTGGTAAGATCATGAAGGGTTTAAAAAATTATCCAATGATAAATCTGTTTTAGTAACTCTTCTAATACTGTAAAGAGAAACCACAGTCAAGACTATGAAAGGAAGCATTTAATTGGGGTTTGCTTACAGTTTCAGAGGATTACTCAATTACCATTATGATAGGTAGGGTACATAGTAGCAGACAGGCAGGCTTGACAATGGAGCAGTAGGTAAGAGTTTATATCATGATCCACAGGCAGCAAGCAGAGAGAGAGTCTGGCCTGGTATTCTTGGACTTTTGAAGCCATAAATCCCACTTACAGAGACATGCCTCCTCAAAATTGCCATACGGCCTAATCCTTCCTAAACAATCCAGCAACTGGGAACCAATAATTCAGATATACGAGCCTATGAGAACCGTTTTCATTCAAACCACCATAGATTCATTCTTTGAGTTTTGAGGAAAAGTTAATCCTGGAACAAATTTCAGAATTCTGTATGACTTTGGAAAAGGCACGTGTTATGCAAGGTTTGCTTCCCAAAAGGTTTAGTAAGGAAAGGACTTCTGCTCTGACCAATCATGAAGAAAGTGTTATTGTAAGTCGCATTTTATAGATCAGCAAATGAGCTCAAAATTACAGAATAGCAGTCCAGAATCTGAAAACTTTCTGCTATCCTATGCTATGAAACTTACAGAAGTAATATGTGGACATATATGGAAATTTTACTGAAAGCTCAGAATTTAATTGATATTGTGATGGTTTGAAAGTAAATGGGCCCCAACGGGAGTGGCCATATTAGGAGATGTGGTCTTGTTGAGAAGTATGTCACAGTGGGAATGGACTTTGAGGTTTCTTTTAGGCAAGCTTCCTTCACTGTGACTGTCAGTTGACTTTCTGTGGTATTTGAGTCAAGATCTAGGACTCTTTGCACTAGAACAGCATCTGGCTGCATGCTGGCATGCTCCTTTCAATTATGATAATGGACTGAACCTCTGAAACTGTAAATGAACCCCTTCAATTAATTTTTTTATTTATGAGAGTTGCCATGGTCATGGTGACTCTTCACAGCAAGAAAAACCCAAACTAAGTCAGAAGTTGGTATTGAGAGAGGAGGTATTGCTGTGATGGGCCTAACCTTACTTTTGGTTTGGAGTAATATGGACTAAAGTATCTTGTGTTAGGAAAGCAGTGGAATATTTTACGCTAGTAGAAACATGGAAGACAATGACACTGATGATTATTTGAAATTACAGGAGCTGGCTCAAAGGTTTTCAGAGAAGAATGTTAGTATGTGGCCTAGAGACTGGTATTGTAATATTTTGGTGTAAAACTATGGCTGCTTTTTGCCCTTGTCTGAAGAGTCTGCCTAAAACTAAAGTGAAGAATTTTGGATTAATTTCATTGACAGAAGAAATCTCAAAGCAGCCTACTATAGACTCAGTCATGTGGATATTAGAATTGAGTTTGATGTATCTGGACAGATAATAAATGAAGTTTATTTTTGTTTTGTTTTGTTTTTTTTCAAGGCAAGGTTTCTTTGTATAGCCTTGGTCATCCTGCAACTAGCTCTATAGATCAGGCTAGCCTCAGACACAGAGATCCCTCTGCCTCCTGAGTGCTGGGGTTGAAAGTGTCTGCCACCAATGCCCAGCTAAATGAAGTTTCTTAACTGTATTCCAAAACAATATTTGTTCCAGACATAAATTTATTGATGACAAATCAATAGCTTAACATCATAAATTAAATCTTGAAAGAGTTATCAAGAAGGGGGAAGAACCATAATCTGAAACAAAGAGTACCTTTGCATATCTTACCTTTATTTGAAGTGGGGGAAATAGTACTAATCCAACTGACAATCAAAGCTTCAATTCTTAAAAGCATACAGATACAAGCAGCAATAAAGATTTAAAAAGAGACAAAATCCAGGAAAAAAAATAAAACTCTTTGACCTGGGTTGGGTCTATAGTGATAAAAATAAACATACTAAAGATAATAACTTCTTTTGAGAAAACTAAAAGTTGAAATCCTATTTCCTCCAGCATTTTAGGGATACACACACCCACAAACATACAAAGCTATCAGAAGACATCATACTGGAGATGGGCTGTCAATGGTTCAGTATCAGTGAAGACCACATACTTGTATCTTGGCACTTCTCAGTAGTTAGATGGTGTGTTAATTTATCTTATCAACCACCAATGATGAAAGCAACACAGGGTAAAGTACAGAGACCCAGCTAAAGTATTTCTTCACAGAAGGAGGTATCATGATGCTATGTCGCAGAGTTCAGGCAAACTGGCCTTCTGCCATTTCAACAACCTAAGTCAAAAAAGGAAGATGATATGCCCGATGACTAGTCTCTTGAGGAATTTTCAAATGTCACATACCAACAGCTATTTGTACTTTACTCTTACTTAAAATTTTTTCCAAGTATCCCAGTAACCACTCTGGTTTCTGTGGGGCAGGGAGTAGATGAGTCTGGAATAGATTCTGAGATCACTAAAAATATGTTTTTCTTTTTCTTTTTGACTTAACATAAATTTTTATTGGTTCTTTGGGAATTTCACATCATCCATGCTAATTCTACTCATTTCCTACTCCCTCAGTACCTGTCCTTCAACTTCATTGTGACCTACCAAAGGAAAACTAAAAACGAAGTAATAAAGTTAAGATAAAAAATTAAAATGCAATAAGAACATTAAGAAACAAATAAATAACAAAACAAAACCAACAAACAAAAAATAAATATAATTTGTTCTTCTATCTTTCCTGCCTCTCTATCACCTCTTCGTTTGTAATGGTGGCATTGGGAGCTGTTGTGTACCAGGCAACATATCATTTTGTCCATATAGCTTCACTTGCAAATGTTCATTGTTTAATGTATTGTTGGTTAGCTTCAAGGCCTCGGGCTTCTGGTACATCATCAATACTGCAACCTCGATGAAAGTTCTTTTAGATATCCTGCAGTTGCCCTGAGTCATACAGATCCTGTGGCTGTGGTTCCATAGTACCAGTCCCTTCACACTCTCTAGCAGGTTAAACATGGGGTATGTTTGTGAATGCCCACTAAAAGCCTTGGATATGTGCCTGGGTGCCCTGGATATGTGTCTGTGTGATATAGCTGGGTTGTTCTGACTGGGACACTGAGAACACCCTCCTTAGGTAAGGGGTAGAGCCAGCTCTACAACACCTGTGTTGAGGGGTAGTAGGGCACAGGTCTCTTGTTATGGGCTGGGGCCAGTTTTCCTGGGCCGGGGGCATCAGGTTCCATTATCTCACAAGGACAATAAAAGGCTGAGCCTGCTGAGCACAGCCCTGATACATCAACACATGGTTAAATACATGGTTCCAAATACATGGGTCCCTGTGGTATCACAGGGTAACAGACATCAATGCAGACACCAGCTGCAAGAGGTCCATGGACACAGACATGGTCATTAGAAGCAGCTTGAATCCAAATAGTGCCATGGTCCCAGGTAGCAGTGAACGTCTTTCAGATCAGAATGGACCCAGCAGCAGCATGGTTCTCTGACTTCCATAATCTTTGATGGTAACAGGAGTCACAGCCCTCAACAGAGACCCTGACTGTGGTAGAGCCATGGACCCAGTCATGACCCTTGGTCATGACTTAAGCCAAGACATCCCCATGGCCCTAGGGCCAGCCCAGGCCACTTGGATTGGGATAGCCCCTTTGGTAGAATTTCCAATAGACACCAATATGGCCTCATGTGGCAGCCCAAATCCTGGGAATCCCCATTGCCTTCAGTGGTAACAGGAGCAACCGCCATCAACACAGACTATGGCTGCAGCAGGGCCATGAACCCAGACATGGCCCTTGCCAGAAGCCCAGGCCTGAATATCACTAAAAGTAGTCCTTCAGACTTGATGTCACAGGGAAACTGGGTCATTATCCACCAGCTCCCATCTGTTTTTGGCTAAGGTTTGCTGCTTCCTGAACATTAACACCAAGACACTTCAAGTAGACGCATTTCTGCAACTGGAAAAAGGCATCAGGCAAGCATATATGTGTACTTAAGGCAAAAAGCCTTTCCTATGTACAGAGAAGTGGCTCCTGAAGGTACAGGCAAGCGACAGGCAGGACACCATCCTTAAAGAGGAGGAAGCTAAAGCACCAAGTGTGACTCAATCTCACAGCCCTTGTGTTCCTTTCATCTATATTCAAATCAGTAGACATTCTAGGGCCTTTTGCACTTTGAAAGGAGAAAACTCTGTACTTGATAAAGGAGTCTGCATGAGGCAGGAATTGAAAGAAAGGACTGAAATGGGCAGGATATTGTGAATCAGCTCAGAATGCTAGTATATATGTGTGTGTGTGTGTGTGTGTGTGTGTGTGAGAGAGAGAGAGAGAGAGAGAGAGAGAGAGAGAGAGAGAGAGAGAGAGAGAGAGTCCAGAGATTAGGGGAGGGTGAATAGCTTAAGTAAGCTTGATAGGATGAAATGATGACAAGATTAGACTGATTTCTGGAAAGTGAAGGAAGCAGGAGATTCAGACATGAATTTCGGATTTCAGTCTGGAGAAAGTGTCACATGAACAGAAACAAATAATAAACTCAAAGAGTAGGTTATTGGGCTTCTTTTTCTTATTTGAACTTTAATTCAGAATTGAAACCCTTTCTAGGTTTATTCTGGGCCACTCTTAATTTGGAACTTGTGGTAGCCATCTCTGGGTGTTCTGATGTTCTGTGCCCAGATAGATAGGGATGGAAAAAAAGTTACAAATCTGTTCTCACCTATGAAGGCAGTCTGGCCTAGGCAGAAAGTTAAATTTCTCAAATGAAGTTCAGTGCTGTAATCACCCTGATGATAAAGGAGCTTTCATCCCACATATTGTCAAAGCACCCTAATCCTTGTCAGGACGTGCACAACTTTCCTGGTTTCTGCTTACACTACAAATGCACCTGAAAGAACATTAGGCCCTCCCCCCATCTTTCTCAGGTTTCTTGATAATCTGCTTGCTGGATGGATGGCTGGATGGCTGGATGGCTAGGAAGCAGGATGCCTGCATAGCTGGATAGCTGGAAAGTTGTTTGGTTTGTGGCTGATAATAATACAAGCAGTAGTAGGAAAAAGCTCCAGTTAGTTCCCAATAGTTTAAGAGTATGGATTCACATCAACTTTGGTTTTCATCTTTTTCTCTTGAAACAGTAAATTATGCCCAAGGTACTTTTGTGTTGTATATTTGAGCTCCTTGGAAAACCAATATGACAGTGCAGAACCTTATCAATTTTTGTGATAATAATACTCTTATATAATTGTGATTTCTACATTGGGTCAATCTGGACTAGTACAGAGTTGGGTCAAACCACAATGGCACACAAATACAAGTGGTAAGTGAATCTCCAAAAGATGAGCAGTGGGTTGAGGGATATAAATGGATAGTGACATTGAGTTAGCCAGCACACACTCATCCTCCACCTATAGATTTTCCAAGCAAGTTCCATTTCCTCCTAGAAGAATTGTGACCAGAGCCAAGAGTGCCATCTACAGACACTTGATTGCTAAACATTTATTAGACACTTGGGGGTTACATATATTTTTGGAAATCAGTTGTACAAGATCTTAAAGTGTTATGGATTTTAAAAAGGCATGAAGATGAAGTGTGTATCTAAGTGTGTGTATGTGGGGCAACTAGTCATAAATTTTCCTCCATCTGTGAGTTCACTTCAGATTCTCTATTCTTTTAGCAATACTATTTAGCAGATAAAAGACCATGTGGCCAGAAAAAAGGTACAGATTTACAGTAAAGACAGATTCAGATGAAGAAAATCCTCTAAAGGCTTACAATGTGTCTAAAAATATATGTAGGCTTGTGAGAGAAAATAACAGGATAAAGTAATTGAAAGAAAGAAAGAGGCCAGGCTGTGGTGGTACACACCTTTAATTCGAGCACTCCAGAAGCAGAGGCAGGTGGATTTCCACAGAGAAACCCTGTCTCAGGGAAAAAAAGGAAGTAAAAGAAATGAAATAATAAAAAGCCACTTAAAAATGGAAAATACTTGTCAGGCGTTGGTGGCGCACGCCTTTAATCCCAGCACTCGGGAGGCAGATGCAGGTGGATCTCTGTGAGTTCGAGGCCAGCCTGGTCTCTAGAGGGAGTGCCAGGATAGGCTCCAAAGCTACACAAAGAAACCCTGTCTCAAAAAAAAAAGAAAAATTGGAAAATACTCACAGTGTCTGGATACTATATGTTATATAGTTGTCTTTAAATTGTTTGATTGCCGAGGAAAGAGCAAAAGCCGCTAATATACATTTGATTGTAGGTGCTGTTAAATTAATCCAACTTATTTTAAAAATATTTTGACTTCTAAATTTAAATATAATGACAGGTTACTTGAGAAAAGAGTTTTTACTTATGTTTCTGCAGAAAATTAAAAGCTATGGATTCCTTCCAGACTAATATGGTTTGAAGAAGCAAGACCCCCTGAAACAGTGTTCCAAGTGATCCAACATCTGAAACAGCTGAGATGATGCAGTATAGTGGGAAATTACCAATACGGAGTCAGGTAGAAATATATGGGTATTTAATAGGGAAAAGCCTTACTTACAGAGCGACTTAGCCAGCCAGCATGGCAGCAGTCTGTACCACAAGTACAAAAGTGAAACCGAAAGAGAAATGCAATCCCCTGAAAGTCTCACTCTAAGTCACCCTGACCATGCCCTCACAAGTGTGGTCAGGCACACCTGTAGCCAGCCCCTAAGTAGGCGTGGCTACAGCTTCACCTACAATGTAGCCTTACACACTACAAAAACAAGGACCTGGCCAGTTTTCTGTGTTTTATTATGATCCCCAGGGTGTGGACATTGCCCCCAGCCAGCAGGAAGCAGTTTGGAATGAACAACACCCAAACTTCCAAATGTTATTTATAAATGTTTGTTTTCATTTAAATGGGGTTGGTTATGAATGGTAATGATCACAGTCAATCTCTTTTTAATGGAAAAGGGGGGATAGGATATAGAAATGAATACTTTGCATTGGTATGGATTTTCATTTATTGATACAATTTAAGGTTAATTTTGTTATATGTGTATTTCTCCTCTTGTTTAGATATTATGTTTATTCAGATCTTTTAAATGTAATGCATAATTAAATACAGATTGTATATAGTCAGAGCTTATAATTAGGTTAATTAGATTTTCTAGATATACAGAGGTGTACTTGAGATGGATAGATATTCTTCAAACATTTCAAAGACCTACAAAATATATGACATTTTAAAATGGTTTAGGATTTTGCATGACAGTGAGACACAACTGCTCCTAGCACATCACTTATGTCTGAGAGGAAGATGGGCATCGAATAAACTTGTTATGGAGTTCGCCTTCAACATGGCAAGATAAGCCATTTGGGCAATGAACTTCTCTTGCCTGGACTGTTTGTTACTGTATAAACTGGACATGCAGGACCCACAGGAAATTGACTTCTGAACTTGCAAAACAAGACAGTCCTGAAGGGTTCCTGCTTCATGGAGAAGTCTGCCAGACACATTGTGGTCTGAAGATGGATGCCCCAATGTTATAGAGGAACTTTGGGTGACTGTCCAGATAGCAAGAGGTCTGTGTCAGTTCTAGAGTTTATATGTTATCTTTCTGTGATCTTTGATGGAGTTGAAGACAGATAATTATGGTATAGTTTTCTTTACTTTTTATACAAGATGTTACATATAAGACCTTAGACTCACAAAAATAGGATAGATGATAGAATATTTTCTTTAAATCTTGCTACATGTTAATGGACTAAATATTGTAAATATAATTCTTACTTGATAACTGTTTTCTTATATATATATATATTTTACTATGTTAATGGTAAACCCTTCTTTTTATTTAGACAGAAAAGAGGAGGAGGAAGAGAGCAATTTTTTGCTTGTCCCTGCTTATATTCTGAGTCTGCCTGCTATGTCACTTCCTGCCTGAATCACAAGACTTCTCTTTACTGCATTTCCCAGAATTCTCCTCATCTCCTAGTCCCACCTATCTTGCTCCCCTATTGGCCAAAAGTGCTTTATTCAACAACCAATAAGATAAACATACACAGAAGGACCTCCTCTATCATACCTTACATGTGGCGTGGGGGGGGGTATTAGTGTTTGTGTGTGTGTGTGTGTGTGTGTGTGTGTGTGTGTGTGTGTGTGTGTTTGTGTGTGCAAAAACAATAAAGAAAAAGAATCTACCACTTCAGAAGGGTGAATAGGAGAGGGACTAGAGGGAAGAAGTGGAGGGGAGAAAGTGATATAATTTTGCTTCGATTAAAAAACACCATAAATGCTCTTTTACACAGCTATTCTACTTTATAGGAGACAGCCAGCATGCCCAGACTGAATAGCATGCTCCTGAAGTCCCAATTCCACAAGAATTTGCAGCAGCAAGTGGATACTTGGTTCAACCATCTGGCAGAGAAGATCCACAGAGGCAAAGCCCAGTAAGAGAAGGTATACCGCATTGCCCCTTGCCTCATATCAAGTCCCATCAGGCCCTTAGTGAGGTGCATTATAATGAGATACCACATCAGGGTCCAAGCCCGTATGAGCTTCAGCCTGTGAAAACACACTGTCGCTTGTATCCATAAGAAAGTAACTCACACTCTGAACCCAAGGAAGCCAAACAAATTCACTGAATCATCTTGGCCCATGTGCAGCGCCAGGAGGAATATTGTCCCAAGCTCATATTTTTCCCAAAAAAGCCTACTACTGCAAAGAAGGGATACAGTTCTGCTAAAGAACTTAAATTGGCCACCCAGCTAACAGGACATGTGATGCCCATCTGGAATGTTTACAAAAAGGAGAAAGCCAGGCATCACAGAAGAGAGCAACTTCAAGTCTTTTGCCAGTCATTGCATGGCCCAAGCCAATGCCAACAATGCTCGACTCTTTGGCATCAGAGCAAAGTGGGCATAGGAAGCAGCAGAGCAGGATGTTGAAAAAAGAATGTAATGCACTGTTGGAGTATTGCAAAATTTTCCTGAAAGAAAAAAAGTAAAAACAAATTTAATGGAGAAAAAATTAAGGCCTTAACAGGTGTTCTGTCCTCCCGGGTATTTTAAGTAATCATCCATCAAAAATTTCTTTTTTTTCTTTTTTTTTTATTTGAGTTACAAACACAATTGAATTACATGACAATCCCAGTTCCCTTCTCCTTCCCCTCCTCCCCTACTACCCCCCCCAACTAAAATCCTACCTATTGCATATCCTTTCTTCTAATCTACACCTAACTCAACCTTTCTGCTCCTCATGACCTCTGCATCCTTCCTCTTCTTCACTTCTCATTCTTGTAGCTCCCTCTGCCGTCTTCCCATGCTCTCAATTTGCTCAGGGGGTCTTGATCCTTTCCCCTTCTCCAGGGGACAAAGTTTGTCTCTTTTAGGGGCCTCCTTGTTTACTAGTATCTCTGGCAGTGTGGATTGTAGGCTGGTAATCCCTTACTCTATGTTTAAATACCCATATATTTCTACCTGACTCAGTATTGGTAATTTCCCACTATACATGGTCACTACTATGTATCATAAAGCAGGTCCACATATGAGTGAGTACACATCATGTTTGTCTTTTTGTGATTGGGTTACCTCTCTCAGAATGGTTTCTTCGAGTTCCATCCATTTTTCCTGCAAATTTCAGGATTCCATTTTTTTTTTCTGCTGAGTAGTATTCCATTGTATAAATGTTTCACATTTTCTCTATCCATTCTTCAGTTGAGGGGCATCTAGGCTGCTTCCAGTTTCTGACTATTACAAATAGTGCTGCTATGAACATCATTGAACAGATGTCTTTTTTGTATGAATGTGCTTCTTTTGGGTATATGCCTAGGAGTGGAATTGCTGGATCTTGTGGTAGACTGATTCCAATTTTCTTGAGGAGTCCATTAACAATTTCAAATGAATGAATATCTAATGAGAACTTTGCACTGGATTTAAAAGCGACTTTGAAGCATTTATCCTCAAATTTTCAAATTGCACAATGTAAAATTTGCTATACATTCACTCTTAGCACAGACACTAAAATGAACCTCTCTTTTTGAGTAGTACAAAGGGGAACTGGTAAAGAAGAAGTTAATACAAAGTGCAGCCATTATCCCTTCCAGGAAAACACAAAATACAGGCTTAATCTTAAGTTTCAATATGCTTATGCATAAAATAAAAAAGCTTTCCTCCCACGAAGAGTGCATTATATATTTTATTTTACACTGCCTCCCACTGGATGTCTTAGGTCTCTCCCCATGATTATTTTTCTTCCAACTTTAATGGGAAAATAATTAGTAATTTCTGAGCTCGAGTTTTCAGATTTTACTACGTTCCAGGAAGCTTCATCCAATGCACTATAGGTCATATTTTCCCTTATTAACAAAAGGTCATACATTAATTAAATACTTTCTCATGCTTGTCAAGGACATCTTAATTTAAAAACAAGCTCTCCTTACTTCAAACAGCTTCTAGTAAAACAAGCAGCTAAACAGACAGTGCCCTGATCACAGGCCCACAATTCAGGAGGTGCTAGCTCTTCTTAATGAAACTAAGTGCCAAGGCAGTGCATCCTTCTGTAACACACCAGAGGAATGAAGGAGGAAGTGGGCTGTCGTTGTCCTACTGAATCTTCTTACCATTCATTTGCACTCTCTACTGGCTAGTTTTTGTCAGCTTGAACAAACTGCAGTCATCTGAGAGATGGGAACATCAACTGAGAAAATGTTCTGCCTCAACTAGACTTTCATCAAGCCTGTGTGTTTTTTTGACTGATGGTTGATGTGGGAGGACCCAGTTCACTGTGGATGGTGCTACCCCTGGGCTTCTGGTCCTGAGTGCTATAAGCAAGTGGGCTGAGAAAGCTGTAAGGAGCAAGTCAGTAAGCAGCACTCCTGCATGGCCTCTGCATCAGCTCCTGCCTCCAGGTTCCTGCCCTGTTTGAGTTCCTGCCATGACTTCTTCCATTAAGCAAATCAACCCTTTAATCTCCAAACTGATTTTGACAATGGTGATTTAGAACAGCAGTAGACATCCAAACTGACAGAACTTACTTCCTCCTACTCAATACAATGACTCAGTCACAAATAAAGAGACACTCTTTATTTGTTACTGAATGGACCTTTTGTCTTTCTCCCTCCACATTTCAAAATCTGCATGATTTCCTCCCCAATTTTGAAGTTAGACCTTGGTACATGAAGATCTGAAAGATGATATGTGCAAAGAGAGAAAAGCTGAGGAAACCAGTGGTCCACCCTCAGAATCTGACTTGAAGACCAAGCTAATAAAACCAAGGTGAGGTGAAAAGGTAACAACACATACCGGTCTTCTAATTTTCCACAGCTGAGGCCCATTTTGTCTGGTCACAGAGGCATGAGTACAAGCAACAAGTAATCTCCAATGCTTTCTTTGTAAGATCGTTATAACTAGATTTTTGTGGGCAATGATAGGAAGAAATGAGGAGGGAATCACTATTGATTCCAAGAAAGGGTTAATCAAAGAATCATTGTTTGGAGTGAAAATAAATAACCATAATCTTAACATGTTACAACATCTGCCATAAGTTATTGGCAAGAAACTCTCTGAGTATCTCCAAATATGGGTAATGGGATGTAGGAAAGAAGGATGCAATCATTACAGCCTATCTATGGAATCTCTGAGTCACAGAAGCTTGATCTGAACCTTACAACCATCCTAGCTCTAGCTTGTATTCCACTTATTTTGTGGGAACTGAGCATATACTTCCCTGGTGAAGTAATGCTATTTGCTGTGGTTTGTATCAGTTCTCAAAGGCCACATGATTTGAAAAGCAGGAACAGTATCAGTAGTTAGGTATTCTTTAGAGGGATGCCATTGGTACAGAATAGAAAAAGAGGGGAAGTGTAGGGGAGCTAGGAAAGAAAAGGAATGTATCACCTGGGAATATGGTTAAGCCTCCTGCCAAAAATGTGCAAACCACCTGACAATAACTATGTAATGCATTATCTGATAAAATCTCACATACAATATTATAAGTGACATTTATGTTCAAAATTGTAGTCTTGACCTCCTTGTGAATTATATACAATAAGCATTCTGTTGTCTTCTTTTGACTTATATTTTATCAGCCTATAAATCTTTACAAAGCACCTCATAAACCACCTAATAAATTTTCTTCCTATATTTAGATAAAAATGAGTATATGAGAATCTATGATAGTGCAAGCCAAGTTAAAATGTAATTGAGGGAATAGTAGAGTGCACATGATATGAAAAACAGAGGGTGTGAATAATGGGAGTTAAATGTAGGTTAGAATAAGAGTGGGAGGATGGAGGAATAGAGAAGATGGGAGATAGGTGAACAAAAACCAAGGATATACTGAGATATATAGATAACTGATAGTTTATAATGTAACAAAAATAATTTCAAAATAAAAATGAGTTTCACCTTTCAACACACTGCTGCTCCCACGATACATGCATTTTGAAGTGAAAATTTTCATCCAAACAATGAGTCATGGAGGCCCCCCAAAGCACAAGCTGTAGGCATTGCTCTTTGTTGACCATCATAACTAGATAGCAAGACCCTTTTACCAAAGACAGCATATTTTAGGGTTGCAAAATATAACCAAAATCACCCGTGAACTAACCAGAAAACTATCTTACACTGCCTAGCTTTTCTAGTGCTAGAAGGTACTATGTAGACTACTGGAGGTCTCATCTATCACTGGACACTAAAAACTTCAGTATTGACCTGATAGGCAAGATGTGTCCACTGGCAAAATGGTGGCATGGCAGTTTTTGTGGTTAACTAAAAGCTTTTTTACTTGATCTGAGGCCTGCTCCACAAACTTCTAAAGCTGCTCAAAAGCCCGTGACTGGTGAGGTTATAGCTCCAAGGGAAACCTACCATTGTTATTTTTCTAAATCTTCATGATATAAAATTGCCCCATAAAATTATGCTATGTCTCCACTGCCACTGATGCCTATTATAGTTCTGAATGTTTTTATATACCTGAAATGAATATGATGAAACCTTAACACCAATGCAGTAGTAATTAGAAGCAGAACATTTAGAAGGTGGTTGGGACATGAGGTCTCACTAGTAGTTTTAGTTTCTTAAATAAAACATAAACAAGAAAACTTGTTTACAATTGTGACTGTGTAAGGACACTAAGAAGCTACAGGCTGTAAGGAACAGTTCCTCACTAGACACAAAATCTGCTAGTGTCTTGATCTTGGACTTCCAGTCCGAATAATTGTAAATAATACATTTCTGTTATTTACAAATTTCCCTTTTATAGTATTTAACTATAGCAACACATGGGATACATATATCAAATCACCACCCCTGAGACTTAGAGAACATTTCAGAAGAAGGAACAAAAAATATAAGAACCAGAGGAAGGGAGGAGTGCTATGAAACACATCTGTCTTCTGGATATAAGATAGTTATTGCATATATGGACACACAGAAGCTTTGGTTATATGCACAATACTACACAATACCAAGCCAGTTAAAATTCTAGCATGGATGTGCAAGTTCTCTGAGGTCCTAACCCTGACTGAGGAGCTATTGACACTTCATGGCAGATGGCAGCTGGGGTGAAGGTGAATCATTTTTCTTTGGAAGTGTGGCCAGTGGTAAGTTACATATGAGGCAACACTACTAGCTATACTAATAGAAATGTATTGGGGGCAGGTTGGGACAGAGCATGGAGAAGGTATGGGTAGGTGGCTATGATTAAAATACATTATCTATGCTTATGGAATTTTCAAAAATTAAATAAAAATATCAAAAAAATAGTATACCTAAACAGTTAAACTTTGTCTCTTAAGTCCTTTGAATAATATGCCTTAAAAAGCCGCCAGAATCATACATAAAGCTGTAGCTAAGAGACTTAGATTAGACTCTGTCTTGAGATGGCTGCATTCATTCTTGGAACTGAGACATTAGGATGCTCTTGTCTCCATGGCCATAAGCTTTAATGCACTAAGAATACTGGTCACAGGATAGACATAGTATATCTTCCTGGAGTCAACTGATTTAATGAGTCCTTTTATGTAGAAAAAAAAGCCTAATCACAGAAAGCTCTAAAGTCAGACATAAACAGAAACTACAATAGGAGTTAACCCTATAATATTTTTCATAAACTTGAATTGACTTAATTTTCCAATAAGCAGTGTATTCATTTGGGGTAAAACATTCTTAATCAAGCCAGCACAGACCTTAAGAAGTATTTCAGCAAGAAAATGTAGATGTGATTCATTGACTCTCCTCCATCATCCAGGTCATTCTGTGAACATGCTTATGAATTACTTAAAAGATCCTTAAGCTCTATTTCTTATTCAGAAGATAATAATAACCGAATCCAAAAATAGTTCATTATAAAACCACATTGTACTAGACACACTATTTCATCCAATAAATTTTACTTAACATTAATTATACGCTATATATTGTAAGCTGGGGAAGTTGTTTATCTGTAAAATGGGTAGGGAGGTAATGGTGTCTCTAGGATAAAATGTGGGACTATCTAGGACTTAAAAGAGATGACTTAGTGGATAAAAACATTGCCTCTCAAGTAAGAGGACAAGACTTGGATCACCAAAATGCCTATAAAATGTTTGGTAGAAATGGCAAGTATTTGTAAGCCCAGGTCTTAAATGCCAGAGTCAGAAATCACCTTCACAAGATAACTAGGTAGACTAGTAGAATTGGTAAACCCTGGGTTCACTCTGGAAACACTGTCTCAATAAACAAAGTGGCAAGTGATCAAAAAAGCTTAATGTCAACTTCAGGCCTACATATAGGTGAATACACCAGTGATCATATACAGGAACACTCACTCATCGACATGCATCTATACAGATGGAAACAAACATAGAAACACATATGCACACCACACATAAGCATCCAAAATATTTTTCTGTCTACAAATACAGCTTACAAAAATATAAGATATTTTGCAGTTTTGTGAAGTAAAATTCTCTAAATTAATTTTTAGATTTGGTAATTTCTTCCTTGATTATTATAGATTTTTTAAGATTTTGTTTATTTTTTATGTATACAGTGTTCTGCCTGCAGGCCAGATGATCTCATTCCAGATGGTTGTGAGACACCATATGGTTGCCGGAAATTGAACTCAGGACATCTGAAAGAGCAAACAGTGCTCTTAACCTCTGATCCATCTCTCCAGTCCCTATCTCACTCTATTTATCTCTTTTTTTTCTACTCACTTTGTCTACTTTCTCATATGACCTACAAGGCTATCAGTCAACAGAAAGAAGGCACATCATAAATAACTTTCTCTTTGCCATTTCAGATGCATTGGTCACTGATCAATTGTCACAATCAAAATATGTATTGGTTCAAATGATCCTTCTGATCCCCTAGAAACCCATTCTTTAAGTATACAATAGACCAACTCTACACTTACCAAAAAAGAAAAAAAAATCCATGTCAAGTGTTTCAAAGCATTGCACATAGGATTCTAAAGAAAAGATGCCAAGGCAAATCCTTTCACTGGTACTTTCCAGTCTTTTCTGTTATCTAGACAGTCCTGAATTCTGAAGATAGTTTTCCATGACTGTTCAGGCCCACAGGCCAGCACAGTATGATGTATCCTGTATAGTATATTTTTGAAGGAAACAATCATTGGCACTATGCAACTGAAAAACCAGTCTACAATAAAAAATAAAACAGGGAAAATGAGGCAGCCAAAGTGAAAGAATGTCAATGTCACAGGAAATTTTATCAGAAACTGGAGGTAGAGGCATTCTATAAGAAACTGTCACTGAGGAATGAAAATCTGTGGATGTATCTGGTGCAAACTCGCCATTTGAAAGGGCCATATGCAGATAATTTTCCTTTAGTCCAAAGAAAATCAAATACTTCTTTTTATAATATAAATAAAGGTCATAAGCTAACTAGAAATAAGTAATTAATGAAGCATCTAAAAGAAACCAATATTTTTGTTGTTAGAGTTAAGTCAGAAGACAATAAAGAGTTTACATCCCACCATATCTGCACATGTTCATTCAAGCAAGACACTGTCTTCAAGGTTAAGTATGTGTGTGTTAAGAACCTTCTGTGTCTGACACACTGGAAAGGAAATGTAGTACCTGAAATGACAGCGCACACCCTCAGATGAATGCTTACTATGTATTGGGGAAAAGGTCTACCCAGACTCCATTTTGAAAAGATTTCAGAAACAGCTCTGCAAAAGGAATACAATGTTAAAAGATAGCCAATGTGGCATGAAAACACAAGAGAGAGCGGGGAGGTGGTGGCACAGGCCTTTAATCCCAGCATGTGGGAGGCAGAGGCAGGCAGATCTCTGTGAATTCAAGAACAGCCTGGTCTACAAGAGCTAGTTCCAGGACAGCCTCCAAAGCCACAGAGAAACCCTGTCTCAAAAAAAAAAAAAACTACAAAAAATACACAAGAGGAAAAAAATTAGTTATCAGAGAAGGCTTGTAAGATAAACTGAAAGAGAAATGTTTGAAAGGTTAAAATGAAAATTGATCTACAAGTTTGACTCCAACTAACAATCTAAGCAATAGTTGAAAGTCTACCTTAAATGCCCTTCCCATAGGTGACACAAAGGACTAGGAATGGGCTAGAAAAGAGGACTTAATTGGTTCATCAGAAGGCAAAGATTTGTTTCTACACCTACATTTGGTGGAGTCTCCAGAGAATGGAGGTAGGGTGAGAGGCATGGCACTTGTATGCAAAATGCTAGTTGGATAGGGGAGAGCCCAGAGATATCATTATGGAGGAAATGAACGAGAATGAAACTTGTCTACCTGAGCCCAAGCCCAGTGGGGCCACTGGCTGTCTCAGGTACTAAGTATTTTTAGGAATCAGAACAAAGGAATGGGAATGGGCTAGAAGGGAGGGCTGACAATATCCGTCGGTAGGAAGAAAACCAGCTGTACACCTAGAGTCTGTGGACTCCCCAGGGCATCATACCAATTCAAGTGATATTAGACAGAAAGGCAGCAACCAAAGATTTTCCTATACTAGAAGTTGCTTCCTCCTGTATGTAGCATGCAAATTCTATTCAACGGAAAGGAGGGGTGGATAGAGGATAGATAGGGAGGGGCAAAGACAGAAGAGGAGAAAGGCTTTTTATCAAGTACTGTCTTCCAAATGCCCCGCTCCTCCCAGCTACTTCCTATTAGTTTCACCCTAGGGACACAGCTTCCACTAGCACAGCCATGCCCTTTCTTTACTGTCAAGGGTGCTGTCATTCTCCACCCTTGCAAAGTTAAAGGTGAACAACATATGAGGTTATGTAAGCCAAGGAAATAACTGAACACCTATTTCCATGGTGTTGAAAGGTCACACCCTAGCTTCTAGTTGTTTTCAAAATCTCCTTTAAGTAAGTTTTCACATCAAAACAGTGAAAGGCTCATAATTTTTAGCTTGGGTGCACATGTCCACAAATATATATAGTATTTCTACTACTAAACTCAAATAATTGAATTTCTGTTTTAAAGAAGTGTTAAGCAAACATCCCAGTTGTGCATAAATATGCCTGATTCTCAGCTGAGTTGGACTGTGCTGAGGTAAAAAACTAGCATGACTCAAGTTTCAATGTTCAAGCTTTATTTAATTCAGTCTTCCCATCTTTCTGCTTGATACGTGAATCATGGGTCAGTGTTCCTGAATTGTGACATCTGATACGAGGACAACCTTAATAGCTTGAAAATATTTCTCCCCCCAATTGATAACTTTTGGGAAGCAGTGAATTTTACTGATTTGAGAAAGAATAATTCTCTAAGCTCCAACCCTTCTTCTAGGGATCTGGGTTGGAAATTGGCAGGGTGTGGAGTATATGCTCAGTCTGTTGAAGACTAGGCAGCCCCATTCCTCTTATGTTCTTGCTGACATGGGTGTCTCAGGGCTTCTCTCTTCTTGGAGACCATGTGGACCATCCTGTAGCTATCAGCAGATTCATTGTCATATCACGGCATGCACTTGAGAAATTGGTTGTTGAGGACATTGCCAATCCCAGCATCACAAGTAGAACAACTGTTATCACTGATCAAGTAACAGGACAATCTTTTTCTCAGTATTGCCCGCTATGTCTTCTAGGGGACCTTCTGATGTCTGGTTTAGCACCTCTTAATATCACATTGTGATGCTTCCTTCAGGTATAATGTCAGATCTACAATGGAAGGCCATGACAGTGAACTTTCCATTCAGCTCTGGTGTAACCATGGCCACACCCTTGCCTTGAATGTATGGACAGTGGAGCAGTAACAAGGAAGTGTGGGTGACTCTTTAACAGAGTGACTCATTTCGAATGGATCTAGATCCAGCAGTGGGATGGATGAATTACATGATAATTTTACTTTTAATTGTTAAGAATTCTGCAAAATGTTTTCTCTAGGTATGGGCTAATTTACATCCTCACACACAGCATGAAAGATTTCCTTTTCCCCAATGTTTTCTTTAGAACCAGGTGTCTTGTAATTAATATACATTTAACTCAAACGAATAGATAACCTTACCATAGTTGTGTATTTCATTGTCTTGTTTATTAGTGACACTGAGTATGGGTTTTGTTTTGTTTTGTTTTTTCAGAAATAGTTGTCTTAAGTTTCCTTGCTTAATGAAATTTC
This sequence comes from Cricetulus griseus, assembly GCF_003668045.3. Taxonomy (NCBI): domain Eukaryota; kingdom Metazoa; phylum Chordata; class Mammalia; order Rodentia; family Cricetidae; genus Cricetulus; species Cricetulus griseus. The sequence continues at coordinate 72,263,314 of NC_048595.1, forward strand.
AGCAGGGAAAATTTAATGGTTAAATCTTCTTTTATGTAAGCAAAATTCTCTATGTAGGTCATGTCAACTTTATTGAAAGATTTTTCACCAATGTATCCCCAGTTTCACCTTAAAAGTTGTTAATCTTCCTATAATCTTACTGGAGATATTAACAACACTTTGGGGTAGGTCCCATGCCAAACAGTACAAAACTAACACAAAAGGAATTCATGGTATTTTTTGAACATTCTGTATGATACTGCTTTGTGTGTATATTATTATTGTAATTATTATTGTTATTATTATTATTATTATTATTATTATTATTATTATTATTTTGCCTTAATGGTCTTTTGCTTTCATATTATGCTTTCTGATTTTGTGATTTTTTGGTGCATGTGTTTTATTCTGTTTGTTTGCTTGTTTTTGCCTGTTTGCTTTATAAAGGAAGAAAGAAAAGAAAAAAGAAAGGGCATGGAGTTAAGTTGCTAGGGAGGTGGGAAGATTCTGGGAGAAATTGGAGGAGGGAGCAATGTGATCAGAATATATTCTATGAAATTTTTTGACTAAAATATTTATGTATTTTTATTCTTTGTGCTTTTATGAAAGAGCACTTTCCTAACTAGTATGAATCATTCATTTTTTTTGTTTTTCATTTTAGATGTTTCCAATTTTTATACACTGTACTTTGGAAATATTTATATTCAGGATGGATATGTGGAGTATTGTTAGCAATACTTTCATATTGTTGAAAATAAATTTATTTTGTTTATCTGAGTTGTATAGCATAGTGTCGTAGAATATATACAAGCTATTCAGTGGTTGCTTTATCGAAACAGATTAATATATTTGAAATCTCAGATATAATATTTGACAGTGACAATGAAACCTGCCTATTTAACAACAACAACAAAAAAACATTTATTGGTTCTCAAGTACCTGGAATCTTTACACCACCAACACATTGTCCTAAAAGAAGGACAGAGCAGAGTAATTACTTCTACTACCATTGAATTGATAAACACCCAGAAAGATTGACTGTCTAATACAATGTCATCTAGTTAATGTTAAAGAAGGAATCCTCACTTTGGTTTAAATCCCCTAAAAAGTGCAAGAACATAAATACGACTGAACTGAAATACATTCACTTTAAATATTAAGCATATTATTTTATAAATGCATTTATTACTACATTATATACTATTAATGAAAACATAAATCATATAAGATTTCTGCCATGGAAAGTTTCTACATGATAACAGAAAGAAATAAGAGGTTAAAAAAACATTTAGTGAAGGGAATTCTGGGGAAAGAATAGTGTATTAGTTACTCTCCCATTGCAAGGATGAAATACCTGAAAAGAAACTCAAAGGAGAAAAGTTTTACTTTTGTTCCTGCTTTAGGAAAGGATACAATGCAAGACACAATGGTTCAAAAGTGGCACAAAAGTTGAAGTAACCAACTGATATCTGATTAAATTTAGGAAGACGCTCCATGAGAAGTAACCCATGCCTGCCTCTAGTCAGGCAGCCATGAACATGTAACTAGATAGTCCATGGACATAGGAAAGAAAACAAATACAACTATTATGCTAAAGGAACATAGCAATAAAATGACTCCTAACAACGTTCTGCTCTACTCAGGTCTGTGCCTTGCTCAGACATCATCAGAGAAGCTCCCTCATGATGGAAACAAATACAGAGACTCACAATTAGACCACAGGAAGAGACTGGGAAACCTTGGAAAACTCAGTCCTAAATAGTTCATCAAAACCCTTCCCTTATGGTGCATGGAACTCTCTGGAAGAGGAAATAGAAAAATTGTAAGAGCCAGAGGGAATGGAAAACACCAAGAACACACAGCCTTCTAGACATTACAGGATTGATGCACATATGAACTCACAGAGACTCAGGCAGCATGCATAGGGACATCACAAGTCTAAGGCAAGTGTGCCTGAGCCAAGTCTAAGTGCAGTGCTGAGAGGAGAGACAGACACTGCCCCATCCCTCACCTAGAAGCTGTCTCCAATTAACAACTACTCACAAAGGAAAACAAAACCAGTTCTCTCCAACAGAGTCTCAATGGGTATACAAATCACACTTAAGGGCAGGCTCTATGCCTAGAAGTAGAAGACCAACACAAAATAAACTCAAGGTTATTTTGTAAGGTCTTGGTTTTTGGGGTTTTTTCTGTGTGTGTGTGTGTGTGTGTGTGTGTGTGTGTGTGTGTGTGTGTGTGTGATAATGCTTTATCTAGGTATTATTTATTTATTTGATTGATTGGCTTTTTGTTTGTTTTTAATCTTATAGGTCTTTGCTTATATAATATGGTTTGTTTTGTGTTTTTATGAGAATTCTATGTGGGAATGTGTGTGACTCTACATCTGTACATGTTTCTTGTGCTTTTTCTTTGTTTCTTTCTTTCTGTTCATTTGTTTGGATCATTTATTTTATTTTATTATTTATTCTTTTAGATGCTTTTTTCAATGAGAGGAAACAAGGAAGGATGTGTATTTGGGTGGCTAGAGGGATGGGGAAGAATCTTGGAGGAGTTGGGGAAGTGGAAACCATAATCAGAACACATTATATGAAGAAAATTTTATTTTCAAAAAGAAAGAATGGATGCATGGCTAGAAATATGGCCTAGTCCATAAAATCTTTGCTGTTCAAATGAGTCATGGCCACAAAAATGTAACTGATACATAGGGATAGGAAAGCAGCTGAGAAACTACATTCAAATCTAAAAAGCAGAAGGTGTGTGACAGATTTGGGAAAAGGAAGTGTGGAAAGATTTTGAGAAACACTTAAAAGCAATGTTGAGCAAGATTGATGACTGACAGATTCATGAAGCAAAAGAGACAGAAATGAAGAATGGTCAATTGATCCTTTGGTAAGAAGTATATGTATTCTAAGGAAATTTAATATATATGAGCCTGAAAAGTTATATATTGCACTATGAAATTTTCTGCAACCCTTTATTTTAGCTTTCTTTAGTTTTATTCAGAGAGGACTATTCAACGAAGTGTCTGTCCCTCAGTGTCATGGCTACAACCAGACTCATTACAAGGGACCACACACCCTGAAGTTCATTGAGTCATGGGGTACCTAATGATCCTAAGTCAATACAACAAAGTGAATGCCCTTGACTAGTTTTGTTTGCACATTCTGTGTGCCACCTTAATCTGGTGAGTTCTCAGGAGCCTTGTTTTTTGTGTAACCCCCACCCCTTGGCCTAGCCCAACCACATATGCTGTGCTCAGACCCAGCCTAGTGAGTCCCTTGGACGCTCACCCAGGCAACACCATCTGACATGCCAACATGCATGAAGAAGTCCACATTGTCCCACCCCTAGATGAAGATATCCAAGTTGTCAATAGCTACTAAAATAGGGAGAATTAGCTTCCTCCAGGAATGAGCACCTATACATACATCTCCAGTGCTAAGTGGTCAGCCCTGTACATATGCTCATATGAGCAATACCAGATAGACTCAGTAGATTGCTTATACATGCAACAATAATAATTAAGAATAAGATGATGAATTTGGAAAGGAAGAAGGAGGGCTTTGAAGGCAGGAAAGAGTGGGAATGGCATACATAGAGTGCTCATATATAGTGTTCTCAAAATCATTTAACATTAAAAGGAGAATATTCAATGAGAACTACAGAAACAAGGTCTAGGCTGAGTTCTCTGTGAGTTTTAATAAATTATTTAACCTTTATTACCTATACTTTTCTCATCTAGAAAGAAAACTATACTAATGAGATGATCTGTCGGGTTCTTTATTTCCCTAATATTATTAAAGGCTCAAAAATCAATTGACTTTGGGCAAGACAGCTCTGTAAGAGTGGTGAGAGGGTTAAGGCACTAAATGAAGAATATGACAGATCATGAAGATGAATTACCTGCAGGGAGAGTCAACAGTGTAAATTACTATAGGCTTCGGGGTTTTCTATAGTCACCCATCAGCACCCAAGGGAAGCAGGTGCTAATGATACCACTGAGAATAAAACTGCAGGTTACTGCAAAAACAGCAGGCAATGGAAACCTGAAATTTACACTAATGTAATCTGAGTCAGTGCCAGAATCAGCCTAGTGAAGGTCCTTTGGAGAAGCTGACAGCACTGTGAAACGTTCAAAATGAAGGCTAAATAATAACGTACGAAATCAAACAAACATTTATCTGCATTCTCATTTTCTCAGAAAAATAATGCCATCAGTGAGTGCCTCTTCCCAAGTAAGGAAAAGTATTTTCCCACTCATCTGCAAGCAACTGAGGCTCTCTTATTTTTGAACAAGTGAAAAAAAAAAGCATTTGTCCAACTCATTCCCCTTCTCTCTGCCTCACATTCAAACCTAAAAGAGATTAGCTGGAAAATGGATGAGTAAGGTTGGATTATGAAATAGAAGGAAAACAGAGGCACAAAGCCAGTAAGGTGAAGTTAGAATTCCTGACCCTAGATAACACTTAAGACTGAACTTTGTGGGGAATGAATACATTCTGAGATAAAGACCCAAGCAAACCAATTGTCTGATTGCTTCAGAGTAGGAGACCAGGCTCTGTGATTTCCACCTTAACAAATTCTTTCAACACAAGCTGCATTGAATGTGCTTGGAAAACAGAAGCACTACATATTTCTCCAAGTGGTTTTACTGACATTGTCCTCCTTTGCTCCAATTGGTACCCTTCAGGCCAGTATCCTTCAGGCCAGTACAAGGTTCCTCACAGTTGACATACCATTGTCCATCTAGAATGGGGTACCTCCTACTTTGTTCATATTTGCGCTGCTGTTTTGTTAGTTGTTTTTGATTTGGGTTTTGGTCTTTACACTAGGAATTGAAAGAGGACCTTTTGCATTTTTTCCAAGTTCTCCACCACTTAGTTCTACCTCTAGCGGTTCCTTCACTGTTCACACCCTGCTTTCTCTTATGCCCTACAATTCTGGATCCATTTCTAATTCCCTGTTATTCTCACTTATGATAGCATTACAGACAATGACTGCTAATCCAGCACTTGGTCTTCCTAATTGTTTTTATTTTTAAAAGATCTCTCTAACTTTAAATTCATTACATACACTAAAGGTTATGTGCTGTTCTTTATTTCAATGCTCTGTAACCCACAAGGCATCTAACCCATGATGACATACTTCATCAGTTGATTTTGAAATATGTCCTACACAAACAGCCTCAGGATTCTGTTCACCAAGATTTTAAAACAACAAGCTTGTCAGTCATATTTCATTTATATATAAATATAATTGTGGCGGTATCACAGATTCCCCTATCATCTACCCATTACACTTGTCATTACTTTTGTGAAGCATTCACCTCCTCCTAGTGTCTAATGAATTATATTAAAGCTCTCAGAGATTCCTCCTATCATAGTTACCCAGAGAAGATCTGGGCATGGGTAAGAAGGTAAATTATATGTATATGTAGAGAAAAGGCTAGTAGGTTACCCTGGATACAATGAAAAAAATATCAGTTTTGCAAGGCGTTTACATCATGAAGGGGGCTGGAAAAGTATCTTTAGAAAATATCAAGATACCTAGAAAGAGGACAAATAGCAGTCTAAATAGCAGAGAAAATTGGAACTAAGAGCTATCTCAAAACCAGCAAAATAACCATAAAATGCACTGTGTTCCCATGTAAATCTACAGAAAGTCTATTTCTAGTTTTATTGGTATTCATAGGTAAATGACATGCAAAGCTCACTTTCTGTTTGAAACCCTCTATCCTGATTTCCTTTATTCTTATACCTGGTATTCCTTTTCTGGATGAAGCATTGTTCTTGGAGCTGTTATTCTTCTACACAATTGTTTGTATTCCAAAATTTAAATTTTCCTAGTAACTGTTGTCCTTATTACTAAAATTATTTCTAATAATCTTGTATTTGGAGAGCATCCTTTATCATTTATGTAAATCTTTTGCAAATCAAGGAACAATTAGGCAGTTGCAGTTGCTTGACTTTTTGATATGATCTTATGTTTATTTTAAACAGTAGATAACTGATCTGGATCACCACCAACCCTCTCCCTGTCTCTCTCTCCCTCTTTATTACTAAGAGAGATTCACTTACTGATAATGAAGAAGCATTGTCCTATCCTCCTTCTTGCTCATTCACTGGCATAGAACATATTTTTCACTCCCAATTCTCAGTGCAGAGACTGAGGAGTACTTCCTTGCCAAGGACCACTGTCACAACCTTTTACATTTTTGATAACTTAGATCTGCTTATTAACCTCCTTGCCCTTCAGAAATGAGTGAAAATGTAAATGTTTTCTGAAATTCCCAATATCAAATGTCCTCCACATCTAAAAATTAGAGCTTGGATAAAAACTTGAACTATTTTATAATTAGAATTTTTTAAATTGACATGTTACCTCCACTTCACCCTCACTCATCTTCTAATCTTTCCTACACTGTTAGTGGCACCCTTTATCAACCATCATCCTATTTTTGTCTTTCCTTCTTACCTCCCTCCCTCCCTTCTTCCTGTCTTCCTTCCTTCCTTCCTTTTTTCCTTCCTTTTCTATTTCTTTCCCTCATGCTCATTTTCCTTTTGTTATCCCTTGTTTTGGTGTATGTTGCCTTGGATCAAGCACATGAATAGACAATGAGTCAGTAATTTACTCTGTTAAATATATAATAGACTCTACTAGACTGAAAGTTTTAAAAAAAGATGTGATTTTGAAATGTCTGTGGAGACCCATATTTACAAGGCTTTTATTGCTGTCATTTTACAGAGGAAATTAGTCTTTTATGCTTTCAGTAATGATCCCCTAGGCCCTCTTTTATACTGGCATGTTTATAAATTCCTTGTTTTTACAGCAAGGCAAAAATATTCTAAAATGTGTTCTTCTTCACTCACCACAATTGACTGAAAGAAGATACAAAGGCATTCTGGAATGCAGACAATGTGCTGGTCAGGACCACAATACCGGTAGGCCACTAGGCATCCACTGAACATGTCTTTCAAGGAGTGATTGAAAAGTATAATGAGGAAGAATTTTTAGAAGTAAATACACTTATTGAAAATATGGCTGTTACAAAGAACAGAAAGCTCAACCACTGAGCATAGAAAGCCTATACAAGCTCTCCTGAGGTTTTGCCTACCTTGGTTAACACTAACCAGATGCTGTTTAGAAAGGACCCCTTATGGAAGCATCTGACCTCGGTACTTCCTCTCTCCACTGCTTTAAAGCTATGGCTCCTTTGTCACTTAGGAAATTCTCTCAGGGGCTAATGGACCTTGAAGCTTCATACTCAGCTACTGAAGTTCATGTCAGACCTCAGTACAAATCCTTCTATCCACCGAGCTACCTTGCAGAAACTAAAGAAAACTTTCTTAACTACATAAAGCACAATCACTAGTCTCTGTTGACTTTAAAGTTGCAGGATTTGGCATTTTTGTTTTTAATTTATTATCTTCCCTACTTTTTATATGTATGCATGTTTTGTCTGCTTGTATATCTGAGCACCACTCTGTGTGCCTACTGCCTGTGGAGTCCAGAAGAAAGTTAGATCCTCTTGAAGTATAGTTACAGACAGAGATGAGCAACTGCATGAGTGCTTGTAAGAACAAAACACCTGGATGACCCTAACCCCGCCCCCTAACAACCCGGGCACTCACTCACCGCCATGCCTTTCGACCTTTGCCCTGCTGCGCATATGCAACCTTCCCTTTAAAAGGTCCTGCCCCACACCCCTCGCTCTCTCTTTCTCTTGGCTCCCCTAGGGTTGGCTGACTGCCCATCCCCCCTTTCCCCCCTTTCTGGTAAATAAACTCCACGTGGATTGCTTATTCGTTGTTCCTTTCTTTATTAGCAGCTGCAGCTTAAACAAAAGAATAACAGTGCTGAGAATCAAAACTTGGTCTTGGTTGATCAGCCAAGGCTTTTAATTACTGAGCCACATTTCTAGCCAATTGGATTATTTTCTAAATAGCAAGTCATGCAACTTCGCATCTTTTTCCTCCTATAAGGTCTACATCAACATAATGTATCTCTTTTCAAGAGACATTTAGGAAGGAGGTAAATAAGTTGACTTTTACCAAGAGCTCATTTTCAGAATTCACCTGGATGCAGAAACTAACACTTAGCTTAATTTGACACTATTGAGACCTCAGAACTAAGTGAAGGGTATTATATTAATCAGTTGCCAGGTACCTGGATGCAGAACTCCAATTCCCATCTGGTTGACAGACTCTTTGAATAAGTGTAACATTTGAGAGTTGGCCATGTACAAAAAGCAAAGTAATTAATATAATTTGTTCTATTTCTTCTACCATAAAATATAATAAATTGATATTAATCCAATTAAAATATTAGTAAAATAAGTTTTAAAGAAATCAGATAAATTATTGAAGGAATACTGAATTTTATTGAGCTCCAAATTATTCCTAAGGTTGAGTGTGTATTAACTCTGTAACAACTACTTACTTCTTCATATTCTTTCCCTTTATTAATCTCATGTAAGTTTACAACACACATGTGTGCATATTTGTACATTTATATAGCACATAATAGTCATGGCCAGTGATCAGATTCAAAAGGACATTGATAACTTAAGCTTCACTCTCTTCATTGTTACTAGAGGTGGTATGGCTTGTCCTTCATCATAATTCTTAATTTCTAAATTTGGCAACATTGTTGAGCAGGGAGTTGCCTGATTGAATTAATGAATCAAGTGTCATTTTTGTAACTTGTGTAAATCAACACCAAATCTATTTCCCAGGAGCTTTCTTTTGATACTTTTATCTGTATATTGAACCAAACCTGTATATAACTCATACAACTTTGGAAAAAGAAACAGAACAAAAATAAAAATTTAGTCTCAAATATAATTATCTGAATTGATTCGAGATAATTGGAATTTCTACTCATAATATATATCAAACTGTAGCTATTCCCTAAGTGGTACAAACTAGCACTTTTTGGCATCCTTCCATCAAATTATAACTTAAAAGCTTAACTATTCTCTTCAAAATGATGAGACAAACATGATCTCTTTGCATTTCATAATTATAGCATTTAAAATAACAAGATGATATAACTGATAACAGATATTTTGTCTGAAAGTACATTTTTAACGAGATCAATTGTGAAAATGAGAGCTATAAACAGCAGGTAAGGGAGCTGACAATCAACATTTTCCTTCTGAAATATTGGATATTCCTTTGGAATTATTAGACAGTTACTGCTTGGATTCTACAGGAGAGACAAGGAATATATCAAAGATGAGCTGCCCCTTATCCTGTCCAAAGCAACAATGAGAAAAATTCTTTCCCAGACATTGTACTTTTTCCTCATAAACAAGAAAAAACCCCAAGAAGGTCTGTATTGAAAGATAAATATCATGTTTCCTGGATCCCAGTGTCTTCTGCTATAAAATGGGGTAGGTAATTCTAGACTTGCTAAGGACAAAGAATTGTGCTGAAAATATGATGGAAGACTAAGTCTGAGAACACTGAAAATTCTGTACCCTGTAAAATAGAACTTACTAAACATTTACTGTGTGGTGCATATTACAACCAAGAGCTTGAAATTAAATTGCTTGTTTAATGTTTCCAAGAACACCATGAGGCAGAAATTGACTTTGGCAAGGATGCTGAAAACCAGAGTACTAAAGTAAACTTCCCAGGGAAATAGCTGAAGCCTGGAATTTCAAACCCATGTTTATACTGCAGAATGAGAATTATAGGAATGGCTTTCAATCAAAGAGGAGAGATAATGAGTGAGAACAAGAATCTCCACTGCTCTTGCCTTATACTTGTTGTAAGCGAAACTAATTCATGAAAAGTTCAAAGGTTCTACTACAGTTATTCTCATTCCTGAGTGTACAGTGGAATCATTGACATGGCTTCTGAACAATACTAAAGCCTGCTTTAAAGAACCCAGGTAATTCTACTGTGTAGACAAAATGAGTAAGGCACTATACAATAGCAACAACCCACAAAGCATGAAGCCACCAGCATGCTCAGGTCTGGGCTCTTATGGCTCTTTTCCCATGTTAAATAAAGGGCATGGGCTAGAGTAGAGTGGGGGAAGGGATGAATCGCTAAGAATTGATGGAATTCAATTTTCATTGCTGCATTCTGAATGGCAACTTTCCCAGCAGATACATTACTAGTCATGTCCTAGTCATAAAACATAGAACTCTCATTTCTTCTGCAGCATTATATACTCTAAGTGCTTTTCAGCGTTATTAACCTCCATGATCAAAATAGATTGGGAGGCTGAAAGCCAGGGAAAACCTCTTTACATCTTCTGAATTGCAAAGCCACACACTGCAGAAGTCACTCTGTGTTTGAGTGTTCTTATTCAATCAGTCAAGCCCAGAGTTACATAGACTTTCTGTGTGAAAGATAGCAGGTTTAAAAAGGCCTATGGACCTTGAAAAATAAAATACACTTAATTACACTCGTTCCTATAAAAATAATAGCATACTTTGTACAGTGTTTCTGATGAACAAGGCCATCACTGCTTTCTTTAGTCATATTTTCATACTATAACTAAAGCATGTAACAGGAAACACCCATTATTACTGCTGCTCCTCTCCTGTCAATCAAACAATTGATAAGAAACAAGTTCACTTCCTGGTGAGAAAGTTTAAGAAATGTAAATATCCCTACTCCCTGCCAGAAAGTGACTACGGCCATCTCACAGTACAACCAATTGGATGCTTTCATCAGATTGCAGACCTTTGAAGGAAAAGTGTGGCATCTGTTAGAGATTTCCCAAGTGGCTATGCTAGAGAAAGAATCAAGAAGCCACCAGGTTTACATACTAGTAAGAACTGTATGGCCTTCAATCAACTCCTCTGCTTCCATTCTTACTTTCCCCTTCTGTGTAATGTATGACTGTATATAAAAATACTGAATTCCTGATATTGCTTTTGGCATGTGATTAGTGACAATGGTTGACTCTGTGCAGATAAGTAATATGGAAAGCTTGATGAATATTAAGATTTATTTATTTATAGAGGATTTATGCTGTTTATATGTAAAGCTGTATATATACAAAATTAATAAAACCCAGTGTCTGACATCAAAAATCAGTAATTAAAACATCAGCTAGAGTTTATAACCATTCAAAATATGTTTGATGAATCTTATTTTCCACTATATTCTAAAAAATACCTCTCTCTTTCCCCAACCACTGAAATCCTCTCCTAGGAATCCAGTAACTTCTCTCTAACCACTCTACAAGGTTCAGCCAACCACCAGCTTCTCCACATCTTTTTATATCCTTTCCCTCCCACACGAAGTAAATGTTTAACAGCTCATTCTCTGGGAGGAGAAAAGTCAATGCTTGTAATGTTTGCCAATTTCTGTCATATAAATACTCTCACCATAGATGATTTTAAGCCAGCATCATGGTATCACCAATCATATAACTGGGAAGACATGAACACTGCTAACTCTCACAAGCTGGCAGAAATTAGTTACAATCACCTGTAACTCCAGTTCCAGGGGTCTAAAGCCTGTTTCCAGCTTCCCTGTGTACCCCTGTGCACATGGCATATTACACACACACACACACACACACACACACACACACACACACACACACAAACATACTTGAAAAGAAAATAAATCTTTAAAAATAGATAATACCACTGTGACCCCAGATAGAATTGGATGTCTTTTTAATTGACCTTTGATGGATTTGTCTCAACAGGACCTGATTTTCTCCTTCCATTATACATCTATTTCACTCACTCCAATTAACTATAATCTACTTGGCAGCAGAAACCTTACCAGTTTTTAAACCAAACCTGTGTCTTTGCCACATAGTAGGAATGCAATGAGATTTCAGTTAGCTTGTCATCTTCTGTGGCAAGCCTGCTTACTCTGTAGAAGACTGGACATTAAAAAGGGGTAATGGGTTCCCTACAATATCTCTTTTTCTTCCCAGTCTTCTGTCTCCTCTCCTCTCCTACCATTACCTGTGCACAGGGAAGTTAAACTAAAACTAATTTCTGCCTCAGGAGTAAAGGTCTCATTACCAAATGTGTGCCATGTCTTAGCTCTTCCCGGGCAATGAATTACTGTTCTAACTAAAAGGATTTCAGTAATTGCTGCAGCGGAAAACATTAGCAGATAGCCATCTATTGTATAAGAAACATTGTTGAAATGCCACAATGGGAATGACACTTCACTATTTACAAATTCTCTTGGAATCTTAATATTAAGGTATTTTGAAATTCATAGTATTTTAACTAAAGCTATAATTCATCAAATTTCCTGATTGTAATTTTCTCTATAACTTATAAGTTCGAGAAATCATTTACTTAACTTATTCTCTTTCTTTAAGGTTTAGAATCATAGGCCAGCGATATACAGGTATGAAACACTTGTGCTAATTGTGAAACCAAAAAAACAAACAAATAAACAAAAAACAAAAACAGGAAAGAAAGCTTTTCCTGAGTCATGTTTTATTTAATATAAGACTTCATCCCTGGCAGATGACATAGAAGTCAACTTTTAGGGTAAAAGACTATTTTAGAAGAACATTGCCAATAGTAATCTTTTCACCTATTTCCTACTTGCCTGTGACAATATGAGCTATTTTACATGATTTCTGTCTTTTATGGACTTCCATACAACATGCAATTAATGATTGAAACAAGTATAGATTTTTTGACTGTAGGCAGTCTTCTTGCCATTTTCACTTTCCTAAAGGAGTACTGTCACCAGAGCATGGTGCAAACAGACTGTGTGCAACCTTTCCAACTTTAACATCTTATGACAACAAGCAAAATCCAGGTCAATGCCCAGGAAGAATTAACATGTGACATGAAATAATGTTCACACATATGGATTATTTCATTTTCAATCATATTTTGGGGTATTTAATTAAAAGAACAACTATTTTTGTACTGGCAGTTTGTGCCTTCTAAGACCCATAGCCTTATTTCCTTCAGGAAGTATGCGCTGAGAGGAGCTTTGTGTACCTCAGTTTATTGTCAGATATACCCTGTTTGCATTAGGACCTGAACACACTGACACTCACTATGTCTTTATTAATAATTGTACCTGATTAATTGTACCACAAACTCCAACAGAAGAAGTATTGAGTGTTTTCTTTATTAATTAACATAGTCAACTCTAGTAAAACAGCCTACATGAGGGATAGCTTGCTTAAAAATAATTAAGTCATTAATCTTATCCATATGAACATGTTCACATTTGCAAGGTCAGTCACTAGAAAGGATTCAAACCAGAACAGCACTTTTACATACTAGTGATATAGTGATTTCATTTGGACTATCATAGAATTCTTTGGGTGGTGCAAATTTTCATTAGAACATAATCAAAAGACAAGCAAGAATTTCATAATAGTAATCTGTGATACACTTTTTCAAGCTAACTCCGATTTTTACTTCAGCAAATAGGCAGCAGTGTAGCTCCAAAGCATACCCAAGCTCCTTCATATTGGAACATTATTCCTAAGACCATGAGTGGCCCTGTCCAACATCAGAAGTATGTAGACCAGAGGCTGAGAGATAGGCTGCACAGCCCTTCTGAGGTCTATAACATAGAGGGCAGAAAGAGGACTGGGGCTGGAGAATGCATAGTCCTGAGAAGCAGTCATGTAAAACAGCATGTAAAGTTCTTAGCACGGTAAGGAACAAACTCCTGCAAAATGTTATCTCTTAAGAGCTTATGGTCCAAAAACATAATAAGTTTCAAGAATGATTTTTTAAAGGCATGAATGCCCAAACTCCGACTCACTGCTGAAGACGGGTTGGGGCATTTGGATGCATTCCCAGCTTTGATGTTAACAAAGACACTAGTTTATGGCTCCCAACAGTTAAAATGAAATATTTAGTTAGGTAAATAATTAGATTGGCCATATATATTCCATGTCACTTGTTATAGTGTTTGTGAAGATTACCTAAGGAGCAATCCCATAGTCAAGGGTGTCAGAATCTGGGCTCCTCTACTTGCCTGATTATTTAAATCTACATAATTGTAGAAGAATCTTTAAACCTTCATGAAATAAGCTTGACACTTCTTCTCCTGTCCTCATGACATCCACCATGTTACTGTGGGAAGTAAGCAAAACTTAGCTTTGAAAATTATAAAGTACTATGTATATATGAAAAGGACATGTTTTAATCAGACAGTTAATAGATACTTCATAAGGAAATAAGATGAAGCTACATCATAAAAGATAATTAGTTCTACAGGTCTTCCCAAAGGCTGAACATAGAGCTCCAGGGTAGACAACTTAACTAGTATGCTCATTGTCCTCGACTGAATCCCCAATGCTACAAAAGCAATGTGTAGATGACTATAAGACAATCTAAGATCTAAAGGATTTTTCCCCTTTGCATTTGCTAATCACAACCGCTAGCCAAATCTACACCCTGTCCTCAACAAATACTGCCTTTCCCTTCGCCCAACTCTCTTTCAACTAGATTTGGGGAAGTGGTTCTGAGTCTCTTTACATCATTCATTTTTCAAATAGCAGAAACAATGAACAGAAGGATGCCAACCCAGGAATACATACACACTTGTGTTGCCTCACAATTATTTCCAACCTTAGAACACAGTGATGTGCTATGAATTCTCACTGTTTCATATGAGAAGGATATTACATAAGGATTAGTGTACACTTCAAATTAATAAGTATTCTCTTAAATGTCTGCTATTTTGTTGGCATTATGGCAGGTGCAAAGGTCAGAGAAATATATGCCCACTTATTTTCTCCTAAAGAATGAAACATGCATAAGAATTTGCTTCTCCAGTGATTGCCAGGCCACCCTGTGACCACAACATATGATGCAATGCATTGGAGTCTCAATTATATCTTAATGAGTGTTAGGACCATGTATCAATCAGTTATGCTTTCGAAATGCTAGCTTCTTAAATTTTCAAGTGGAGATAGAAGGCATACACACCTCCCATTGGGAAAAATGACATATTATCGCCTAAAGAGATGTAAAGCACTTGAGCACTAAGCCTTGCACAGAGTAACACACAGGAAATGGAAAGTACAATTTACAAATATCTGTGAGGTTCCACAGAGATCTTTGGGGTGCTACGGCAACTGGGAGCAAGCTTTGTGGCATGAAAACACCAGCTGTTGCAACTTGCACAATGTCATCCCCAGTGATGTAGGGGATGAGTAGCCAGGGAAAACCAAATAGTTAACTCATTTCCCAGTGTTCCACCTCAGCTGGCTGTTCAAGATCCGGAAAGCTGCATTTGTTTCAGAGGATACCACATGCCTGATTGTCCCTTGGAGCCACTGCAGCAGGTGGCATTTATCTTATCTTCCACAAACTGTTGTTCTCTTCAAGGATCATTGCTTGTAGAAGCCACATATTAATTTCTTAATACTCTGGCATGATCTCCTTCTATTTATTACAGACTCCCATGTAAGCAGATCACTCTGGGCCTATTAAATATTATATTTGTTTAACTTCCATATAGCCACTGTGTAAACATCCTTTGGAAGGGTTATTTTCGGTGAGCTCTATTAGAAGTCACTGCATAGAGTCTCATTACTTTATGACAAGCCTGGGACACTTTCATACCCCTCAGATATCAGAGAATGTCAAAAATACCACATTAAATACTCACCATGGATTAATTTTAGCCACAACATATAACCATTCAGTCTTCTAAAGACCTACATTATCTGAATATCTCAGAGGTTACCATTTCTATTTGTAACTAATACTGTAAAATACTTCCCAAAACCAGATAACCCATTTTTACTTCAGGAGCAATCAGATGGCATGTAAGGAAGCAGAAGGAGTAAGTAGGGATTAATTTTTATCTCTTAGACATTTATGTTGTTTTTTCTTTTCTTTGCACAAAAGAATAGATTCCCCAGCTGGGCTAAGATCAAAAGTGGCACATATCAGACTCTTGAGGACCCAGAAGGACATTTGCTTAAAAAGGTTTAAGAAACTAGACACTAGATTATTTAAATTTTATGTCTGCAAAAATTGTAAAAGGTTATTTAAGGAGACATTTCAGACAATCACTGTACAACTGCTACAGATAAGCATCAGTCTTTTCTGCCTTATCAACTTGCTATAAGCTTCACAACCATCAGGTAGGACATGAGAACCAGATGTGGTGGCATATACCTCAAAAATAGCACCTGACGGATTGAGAATGGAAGCTTATGAGTTTCAATGTCCTCATATATACTCCTAGATCATTATTCATGTAAGCTGCTGCTGGTACTAGGAGGCAGAAGAATTTAAAGCTTGCCCACAAAGGAAATTGGGGTAAGGGAAAGCAGTAGTTAGGAAAAGAGAAATTGAGATCTGCATGGAAAGTTTTCTTTTTATTCAAAGTAGAGACTTTTATTTGTATATATAAATAACAATAACTTCATGTACATGGTAAAAACACCTTTGGAAACCCTAATATATTATCTTACATAGGAGAAGAACATAGTTCCTTGAACCACATTCATGCAGAACCTATGTGTATCACTTGAGGTAGATTGTATGAACCATCAGGTGGAATCAGATCTGTGATCCAGTGACTGAATTAGTCACAGGCATTGTCTTTGATGGTGCTCCTGCCAAAAAAAATATATATTTACTGAAGACACAGTTGTATCTTGGGATGTCAAACTTCAAAACAGAAAATCATGTTCCTCTCCTAAAGCCATTGTGACTTTAAAGGCAGACTAACATTGATTTAACTCGTACTGAAGAAAAGTATGATGCATTGTGACATATTTCTTCAATAAGCCTCAATTTCCAGTCAGCTGTTGGAGCTCCTCTCATTAACATCCATGGATTGATGAGGCTGAGAGGTTTTACTACTAATTGTTAATCAAACTCATTGAGAACAATGTACAGAAAATTTTTAAACAAATTTGTCAACCCATGTACCCAAAGTCATTGTGTACTAATTGGAAAGTTCATGGATAGGACAAAGTTGAAGCTATGTTTTAAAGGAAGTACCAGATGCAGAAAAAGGGGATAGACCTGATTGAGTAGTATCTGTATTGGTTTCCTGGGTGGAGGATGACCCTGTTGATAAGGAATAGCAACAGAACTGTCTTAATCTGGCTAACATGCTACAACAACCTCAAACTGCATCAGTTACATACAGCAGAAACTTACTTTCCACACTTCTAAATGCTAGGAACCCCAAAATCAAGGTGGTGGCAGAGTTGCTGTCCAATTATCACAAAGAGAGTGGAACATCTTCACAGAGAGAAATCCCATGTTATAATTACAAAAGGGAAATGGATCTCTCCAGAAGTTCCTTCTAAAAGCTGTAAAATATTTTCATAATTGTTTCAACTTCATGACCTAATCATGTCTCAAAAATCACCTTCAAATACCTGCACAATAGGAATTAGATTCAACCTACAAATTTTAGAGGAAACAAACATTCAGAGAAAAATAGAAGAGAAAATTTGGGAGGAAAGTGAAAATTTCACATTAAAGGGAATATGAAGTCCATCTCTTCAGCAATGTAAAACTCTATGCCTAGATCTTCAAAAATTGCAGTGTTCATAGCCAGAAATTTATCCAACATAATTGGAGTCTTGTATCCAAGCCTTGCTGAGTCACAGCCTCTATTCATTATCTTCTAAAGTTACGATTTAACTTCAAGTATCACATGAAAGACTCTACCTTTTCAGGGTTGTGACATGGAAGATTTTTAAAGTCATTTTTACCTTGTATTGCTTCTTTTTAAGGCCTAGAAGAAATACAACTGAAATGATTTAGAACATTGCCCTAGACCTTCAGATCCCATACCCAGAAGCAGGCTAACCCACTCTACAGCCATCTCTGAAACAGAAAGTTAAAAAGATGTCTGTGCTGTGTCCTAACATCAGGCTCTAATTTAAGGTCCTAACCAGTAAGTACCTGGCTCTTTGTCTTTGCCCTTTGTCTTGTGTGATATGTTGAACTAAATCATGTGATGTAAAACTTCCTGTCACACCTAACAGGTATAAAAAGTCAGATATTCCCTTTCTTTCAATAAATGGGTCTGGAGAGACTATTCAAAGGAAAGACTGATCTGCAGTCCTTCTCACAGCTGCTGTTATTTAGCTACCTAGCTAGCTAGTTATCATCTATCATCTGTCTATCTGTCCATCCATCCGTGCATCCATCTATCTACCTAAATATCTATCACAATATCTTAATGAAGCTCCCATCCAGGCTCTGAAGTGAAACCTCTCCTTTCCTTTAAATCCCAACAATGTTTAGACATACAGATATTGGTTTTTTTACATCTAATGTTCTCACTCACACCTTGAGACCCCAGAAAGGCTGTGATGCTCCAGCATTCTATTAATGTTATTGAATTGGATTATGTCAGCTTCCTTTTTCGATGCACTGTTCCTGGTATCTTCTCAAATTATGTACAGTGATGAACTCACTTCCTTTTCACAAAGTGTCAGTAGGCTCTGTGCTAATATTCTTGGTCATAGATTAAGGAAGGTTTTAGCCTTGCATTGGTTGAAAAAACTGCTACAGGGTCTTCTGAGAAAATTGCTTTACAAAGCATAATATCCTAGAGATAGGCAGAGACTTGTTTTTCATAGCATCAATGAGTGCAGAAACAACAATGATCCATTCAAAAAATAAAGATCTTACAAGAAACTCCATTCCTGAAGTGATAGTGTGAACCCACTGAAAGACTCCTAAGGAAACATGCCTTAGCAAAGAAAGATTAAAAGTTGTGAACATCATTCCCATGAAACTAAGCAGATCCTCTCCTGAAGCCTTCCTTCCTCATCCAATCCCTGTGTCTAACCTGTCAACACTCAAAGTAATCTCCAGAAACATGCTGGCCTGGGTCATGCCAGAAACAAGTACTCTCCTTCATGTACTTCAATTCCAGTGCCCTAGTCTCATATCCAGCCCTGTAGAAGCCCATACACAGGGGTCTGTCTTCCTTCTCATGTTCTACTCCCCTAAGACTCCACAGATGCTCTGTGCAGACATAGCTTTCCACTTTCCTGTGGACCCTCTCAGGATCCTGCCTTTCTAGACCATCCCCATTACTATATTCCAGATCCTAATACCTAAAAACTAGTTCTAAATGAGACCCACCATGGTTGGAACTCGGAGGATCTCAGAAGTATTCCCTATCAGACAACTCCCAGCCAGCACAGTGAGGCCTTAGGGCAATGGACAGTCAGAGCTGTAAAACACACAAAACAAAGACAAGACCAGATATCAACACCTAGATTTGGTCAAAGTGTCCTTCTTTATACATGTTATAATTGTATACAAGAGAACCCCAAAAATTGTACCAGAGAACTTCTATAACTACAATGAAGTTAACACACAAAAAATCAGTAGCCTTCTTGTACACAAATGACAAGTGAACTAAGAATGAAATCACAGAAACAAATATCCTCAAATAATATAAAATATCTTGTGGTAACTATAAGCAAGCATGTCAAAGACTTG
Source organism: Cricetulus griseus (assembly GCF_003668045.3). Classification (NCBI taxonomy): domain Eukaryota; kingdom Metazoa; phylum Chordata; class Mammalia; order Rodentia; family Cricetidae; genus Cricetulus; species Cricetulus griseus. The sequence continues at coordinate 72,282,710 of NC_048595.1, forward strand.
TATGATTAAAAACTTCAATAGCATGAAGAAAGAAATTGAAGGTGATTTCAGATTCATGCTCAAGAATCAGTAGGATTACTACATAAAATGGCATTTTTCAAAGAATTCTACAGACCCAATACAATCACCATCAAAATGCCAACAATGAGCAAAGGGGCCAAGACCAGGCTGGTAAAACCCACAGAAACAGCTGACCTGAACAAGGGGGAGCTCTTGGCCCCCAGACTGATCACTGGGAAACCAGTACGGAACTGATCCAGACCCCATGAATGTGGGTGTCAGTGAAGAGGCCTCAGAAATCTATGGGGCCTCTTATAGTAGATCAGTACTTATCCCTAGCATAGAAATGGACTTTGGGAGCCCATTTGACATACAGGGATACTCCCTCAGCTAGGACCTATCCCAAAGAATATGACAGACTCTGAAGACCCCTACAGAAGGCCTCACTCTCCCTGGAGAGTAGAAATGGTATGGGATGGGTAGGATGTTAGTGAGGGGCAGGAGAGGAGGGGAGGGAGAGGGAACAGGGATTAACATGTAAAACAATCTAGTTTCTAATTTAAATTAAAAACGGAGAAAGTACAACAAACCAAAAAATAGGAGTGTTAAGAATGCTGTAGGGTAAAATGCAGACTTCACTCATCAACTTGCTTTTGTTCATTCTATTTGTTCTTGTTCAAATGTGACTGGCCTCTTTTGGCTTCTCTATTTAATAGTTAGTCCTTGCTCTGTGAAACTGTTCTGGAATGTTTAGGAATTATCACCTTCTTGGAGGAAGTATGTGCCTGGACAGTAGGCTTTAAAGTTTCAAAAGCTCACAGAGTTTCCAATTAGCTATGTGTATCTTTCTGTCTCTCTATGTCTCTGTCTCTGTCTTTGTCTCTGTATGTGTGTGTGTGTATGTGTGTGTGTTTATCTCTGTTTTTCCTTAACTACAGTTTATGAATCAGATGGAAATTCTTAGCTACTGCTCCACTGCTATGTCTGCCTGCCATACTTTCTGCTTTTATGATCATGGTGAAAGACCTCCAGAGGCTCAGGCCCCCAAGATCTTGGTCCAGAGCCACAGCCACCCCAATCACCATGCGGAGGTGAAAGCTTGATACAAACAGCAAGAGGTTTTATTGTAGTTGTTTTACGAGCTAACCCCATGTTAGCTCGGGTCTTTCATCCATCCACCATGGCGGATGGCTAGGAAAGACAAGACGCTGCGAAGCCACAGCATAGAGATCTTATATGGGGAAGTGCCTAGGGGTAGGCACAGGCTCAGGATTGGTGTACCTCCAGGCTTGGAGGGTTTGCCCTGGTTGATTGGTCAACTGGTTGTTATGGCACATAGGCCTTCCCAGGGCAGTTGCGATGCTCTGCACATCATTGCTGTGCACTTGTCCGTTTTAAAGCACACCTAGAGCCATAAAGTATAGCACCACCAGCTAACATCTGATTGGTTCCTTGCCACAAGGCAGGCATCTGATCTCTTAGTGACCAAGGCAAGGTCAGGCAAGCATGTGTTAGGCTGCCATGGCTGCCAAAATGGGGAGCTGGTCCCTTCAATGGATTTACCCTTTGAAACTATAAGCCCCAATAAAACCTTTATCATAAATAAATAAATAAATAAATAGTGGGGTATAGAGAATTCTCAATAAAGAAAGTGCTAAACATCCTTAGCCATCAGTGAAATGCAAATCAAAATAACTGAGATACCATCTTACTCCTGTCAGAATGGCTAAAATAAAAAACACCAATGACAATCTGTGCTGGAGAAGATGTGGAGAAAGGGGAACACTCTTTCACTACTGGTGGGAGTGCCAACTCATACAACCACTTTGGAAACCAGTATAGAGGTTCCTCAGGAAAATAGGAATCAGTCTCCCACAAGATCTAGCAATTCCACTCTTAGGCATATACCCCAAAGAAGCACATTCATACAACAAGGACATCTGTTCAACTATGTTCATAGCACCATTATTGGTAATAGCCAGAACCTGGAAGCAACCTAAATGCCCTTCACTGAAGAATGGGTAGAGAAAATGTGGTACATTTACACAATGGAGTTCTACTCAGCAGAAAAACAAACAAACAAACAAACAAACAAACAAAAAACCAATGGGATCTTGAAATTTGCAGGCAAATGGATGGAACTATAAGAAACCACCCCCAGCGAGGTAACCCAGTCAAAAAATAAAAGCATGGTATTACTCACTCATATATGGATTTTAGACATAGAGCAAATGATTATAAGCCTACAATCCACACTGCCAAATAAGCTATGAAGCAAGGAGGACACTAAGAGAGACCTACATGGTCCCCTGGAGAAGGGGAAAGGGAAAAGATCTCCTGAGCGAATTGGGAGGGTGGGGGGAGGAGAGATGGAGGTAGGAGAATGAGAAGGGGAGAAGAGGAGGGGAGAGGAGGACCTGAGGGAGCAGGAAAGTTGAAACGGGAGAAAAATAGAAGAAATCAAGATAAGAGATGCCATAATAGAAAGAACCATTATGGGTTTAAAGATTAATATGACACTAAGGAAATGTCTAGGATCTACAAGGTTGACCCCTACTAACAATCTAAGCAACAGTGGAGAGACTACCTTAAATGTTCTCCCCTAATGATGACATTGATGACTACCTTATGTGCCTTTCTAGAGCCTTCATCCAGCAGCTAATGAAAGTAGAAGCAGATACCCACAGCTAAACACTGAACTGAACTCTAGTTGCAGAGAAGGAGGGGTGATGAGCAAATGGGTCAGTACTAGGCTGGTGAAACCCACAGAAACAGCTGACCTGAATGAGGAGGAGCTCATGGACCCCTGACTAATAGCTAGGAAACCAGCATAGGACTGACTGATCTAGATACCAGGAATGTGGGTGTCAGTGAGGAGGCCTCAGAAATCTATGTGGTTTCTGGTATAAGATCAGTACTTATCCCTAGCATAGGAATGGACTTTGGGAACCCATTCCACATAGAGGGATACTCTCAGCCTAGACACATGGGACATGGCCTAGGCCCTATCCCAAAGAATATGACAGACTCTTAAAATCCCCCATGGAAGGCCTCACACTCCCTGGGGAACAGAAGCGTTATGGGATAGGTAGGATGTTAGTCGGGGGCAGGGGAGGAAAGGAGGAGAGGGAACCGGGATTGACATGCAAAACAATCTTGTTTCTCCTTCAAATTTTTAAAAATTAAAAAAAAAAAAAACATAGCTGTCACCATGAACAAGCATGGGCAGGTTGCCAGAAGATTCAGTTCTGATAAAAGAGAATGCAGTGACTTCATTCCTTGTGCCCTCTCCCACTGTGGTGACTAGGTCTACTGTGTCAGGGAGGACTTTATGCTCTACTGTTTCAGCACAGTCTCTGACCAGCTGGAGAGAAGGCTGACAACTCATGAGAAGGATGTAGTTGGAATTGCATAGCACATCAGAACCTGATTGCCATCTATGGTAAAGATGGACTCCGGAAGTTCTGGAAAGCCTGAGTTAACCTTTAAAGTGCATAGGACCATGTACTTAAGTGGAAGACAGTTCACATGCTATTTTTTTTCTTGTCTGCTGTTACAAGCAAAGTTATTGTCTGAAAAAGCCACAGGAATAATGTTGTGAAAATTCATGTTATGCAATAGTTGCCATTTAAAGCATTTTCCCCCTGAGCCAGGTTTTTTCTGTGTTGCCTAGCTGTTCTGAAACTTACTCTTGTGACCAGGGTGGCCTTGGATTCACAGAGGGCTGCCTGCCTCTCAAGTGCTAGGATTAAAGGTGTGAGCCACTGCCCCCCACCCTGCTTCCATCTAAAGCATTTTAAAAGTTTAGTTAATCTGCTTGTAACTGAGGCATTCATTTCATGTTTTCATTGATCTTCTACCAAAAGATTTGAAATACTGGTATGTCTAGAAGAAAGACTTCTTTAGTTGAAATGCTAATTTAAACCTGCACCCTAGCATAAAACTTGTAAATAAGTTGCTGTGCCATATTCCATAGCTGTGTGTTTTTCCTAAAAAGATTTTAATAAATGTGTAACTTTCTAAAAATATAAATCATATTCTCAAGTTTATGAATGGAGCTAGAAAAAAATCATCATGAGTGATACATACACGTGGTATGTATCCACTTACATTTGAATATTAGCAGTGAACTCTTCTATAAGCAGGTTACAAGTTATATAACTGCAGAAGTTAGTTATGGAGTAAGGGACTGAAGTGATATTGGATTGCCCTAAAAAGTGGGAATAGCACAGATAATGGATGGATGGGGGTGGACTGAACCAGGATAATCAAAAGGGGGAAGGGCAGGGGAGAGAATATGGGTAGGGACTGTTAAAACAAAGGACCTTTGATGGCTTTATGAAAACCTAATACATTAATACATTAGAAGCTTCTTACAATATATAAAGACATAAAGGTGATCCAAAAAGAATCATCAAATAACAGGATATATGGAGCCCTAACTGGATATCTCTCATCACCAAAGTAAGCCTCCAGTTCTGGGGAATGAATTACATCTAATAGAGTTGTTGGCCAAAACAACTCCATAGGAACCCTGAAACAATACAGAATACTGTCAAGGCTATTTGTTGCTCTCCAAAATTGACACTGAATTCCTATTGCTGAAGACAACACTTACACAACTCATTGAACATGGGAAGATCAAGAGGGTACCTACCTAGAGTCTTCACCCCTTACTGACTGGTGTTCATAGTACTGGAACATATTCTTCATTCTACCAAAGGAGAAAGGTAAACATCAACCAACTACAAACCCTTCAATCTATAATTGTGACCTGTGTGCAAAATCCTCTAGTGCATGAGTGACAAGAAACTATTGGACTAATCAACCAATATCTGACTAGATATAAGGCCTACTACATGAGAAGAAATCCATCCCATACACAGTTGAGGTTGCCAAGAACCTGAGATTAAATAGGCCATGGGCCTAGGAGAAAGCCAAATAGCTCTGCTAAAGGGACATAGCTACAAAATGACTCCTGACATTCTGCCATACTCATCTTTCTCAGTCATCATAGGAGGCCATTCATTCCTCCTGCTATAGATGAGAAGAAATACAAATACTCACAGCTGGAAATGGTACACAGAGTGAAAGGTCTTGCAACACTGTTTCCTAAATGAAATATTTGTATCAGTTCCTCCGCTCACTGCAGAAAGAGCCCTGAGAAGAGGAGGCAGGATGATTCTAAGAGTCAAAGGGGAAGAAAACAAAGACCTGCTAAAGACAGGTATAAGAACTCACAGAAAACCCACAGAGACTGGCAGCAAGCAGCGGGACTGAATGGGTCTATATCAGATGGGGTCCTGGTGCTGATTGATTAATTGCTCACATAGTAAAAATTAATTTTCTCCAATGGGATTTCTCTGTGTATACAGATCAGTATTTCAGCCAGGTCCTGTGGCCAACAGTATACAGCCAACACTAAATAAATTCAGTGACATTTTTACATGGTTTTTTTGTCAATATTTTCTGGGCACCTTCTTTCTTCCCTTTTTTCTTATACTACATGTCTTTTATTTATATATTATGGTGTCTGGGTTGTGGTTTTAGGGGATTTCGGTGTGTGCCAATATGTGTATCTGCATCTGTATGTTTCTTGAATTTCTTCTTTGTATCTTTCTTTGTCTGTTTATATATTTGTTTAGTTCTATTCAGATTTGTTTGTTTTTACTTTATCTTATTTGTTTTCTTTTTATATGTTATGTCTAATGAAAGAGATTTAGATTTGGGTGGGTGGAGACTGAGGAGTGTTTGGCAGGACTTAGTGGAGGGAAACCAGTATGAAACAGAATATATTTTCAATAAAAAAAGAAACCAACATGTGTTGCAACTTGTGTCTTCTGAAAGGTATGTCTAGCAGGAATGAATGTGCAGAAGAGAAGGAGCAATTGCATGGGAGTGTGTACATCTATATGGAGACATACATGTAAAGGACCATGGAGAATCCACTTGATCAAGAGCTTCAAACTAGTGGGTCTACTCTTGGAGAAACCTACAGGTAGAAAACTTAAAGGACAGGTTTTAATTTATGCTCTCAAGTCATCATGAAGTCATCGCTTTTTATTTTAAAGTGATGTAGCAAATACAAAAGAACCATAACTTTCATAACAGCAGCAACTAAGTAGCTTACATGTATGTCTAAAAGTTTTATATAGATTTATCCGATTGCATAAAAACTGTAATTAACCAAAAAAATCTTTAATATCTTACCTCTATATGCATGACTAAGAGGGCGAAAAATGTTTTGAAATGGAAGTACTACCAGCAAAGTGCACAACATCATAAAGGCAAAATGAAGTATGGAACATATTTATCTCTCTTTTATATGCATATGTGTAATCTCTCTTCCTCTTTCCCTCCCTCTCCTTCTCTTCCTCTCTCTCTCTCTCTCTTCTTCTATCCTTAAAATCAAGTTGCAAATGGACTTAAGACAGGGGGCTTCAAAACCCTGATCAGGTCTAAAACACTATGGAAAAAATAGGTCACTGTACTGCTTCAAGCATTCCCCAAAGAGCTCTGAGCCTTCCAACAGTGAGTGCATCTACTTCTATTTCCAACTCTTCCTTTAGGAGGCCCCTCAGGGCTTTGCTTCTTCGATCCCACAGTACAATACCCAGAGCTCTGGTACTTGCTCTGCTTTTTCTATTTATGTATCGGCATTTGAGTATTGATATTCACCATCCAAATCCACTCTCTGTCATTAAAGGGGTCTGATGCTGATAGCCACAAAAAAATCTACCACCCTGAATCTTTGCTTGTCTAAAGATCCATTCATTGAGTATTTATACTAAAAAGATAGAAATATAGTAAAATGAGTACAAAACTTACAAAGTTTAAATTTGGTAAGTTAAATAGCAATATACCGAAAAAGTTGTAGACTTTCATGACCACCTTGAGGTTGAAGCAGCTCTCCAGGAGTTCAAGGGCTTAGAATAAACACCAGCAATTATCCCTGTCCATCTGAAGGAGACAATGTATTTATTTATCTTTGAGAACAAAATAAGAAATTTTCCTTAGCTGAACCTTAATAATAAGAATGATTCATTGCCTACATTATTCTATATTTAAGACTTTGTTCTAATGTAGATTGATACTATTCTCCTAGATTGTCTATGATTTAGAAGTTTGGATGAGGAGGTATTCAACTCAAGAGTTGATGTGATTTACTAACAAAGGGCAGAAAAATATCTAATAGAGCACAGGACTGTCCAAAAATTGGAGAACAAGGTAGAAAGCAAGAGTAAATCCTGTAGCTGCCACTCATATTCTTACCTACCAACAGACTTCCCAGGGAAATCTCTCTATGAAGAGTCAGAGTAAGCTATCAGAGGGTCCAATACCAGATTTGATTTTTAGACATTCTCTAAAAATGTATTGTCTTTCAAAAGGGCCACAGACCACCAAGAAGATATAATCTGTCCATCCATCTGTTTCCTCCCTTTATTTTATTCCTCTTTTTAATTAATATCTACTTTTCCTAGTCCCAGAAAAGTCTGTAATGACTTCTAGGAATGATGGAAGAAACTAGCCTGCTCAGCATATACAATAGAACCATTAAAATGAAGATTAAGAAACCAATCAACTGACAGTGGTGGCACACACCTTTAATCCCAACACTAGGGAGGCAGATGAAGGACAAGCATAACCTGCATCAAGTAAAACAGAATTTTAATGTGAATAGAAAATAACTAATTAGATATATATTATTTTTAAACTGAAATGAACAGTTCTGGAACATAACTACATTCCAGACATCTCCTTCAGTGTTCATAATAATTTTGTCATGTAATTGGCCAATATTTTCAACATTTGCAAGATGAAGAAACAAACTAAGTAGTAGTGTGTTCTGGACACTAAACAACTTAATGGGCAATTTAATAATTGATAGACCACAGAATTTTTTTCTTTCTGATCAAAGGCTTGAAAGGGCCAAGTCACTAGAAATAGCTAAGTTTTCAAGAGGCAAGAGGGAACAAATGAGATCATCTTACACTTGGGCAAGGAAAAGTCCAGCTGCCATCAAGGGGTTATCTAGACCCTATGTGGGAAGACACCATGTCAAGAAACTAACAAGAGTAAAGCAGTAGTGTTTCCACTGTGGCTTAACCTAAGATGCAGAAACAGAATCCATGAAGTCCTATCAGGAAGCAAAGCCCAATAAATCCACTGGGATCCTGCCCCAAATTCTACCTTTCACAGGATAGAAATACCTTTCAATTTTTAATAGTCAGACTAAGTACTAGTCACCCTAGGACTTTCCAGTAACAAAGAAACAATAGCTGCCAGTCTGACTAGTTTTCTGTCTTATGGGTCTTTGTTATGAGACAGCTTTTGATTCTCATGGAAATCCTAGGACATATATAGTGATTTGAATGGTGCAGATGAGTGTATCGAGGCTACAAAAGATGAAGGCTTTGGCCATAATTATATTGAAACTTGGCTCTTCTAGCATCAAAACCTGTGTTATTTTGTTTGTTTTTTCCCACTGCACCTCCTATCAACAACATCCACTGGGGGGGCAGAAGGACAACACTATACATTGTGGGTAAGAAACAATAAATTGATCATATGTCTAAAGAGCAATGTCCCTACTTGATAATAATTTTCTTTCACCTCTTGCATATTCTCTGACAAATCATTTATGGGTTTCAGAAAACTGACTTGCACAAGCAACTAAAATGCTGCAGTTATTTTCTAAACTTTCCCATGCTTCCTACTTTTCCGCTATTGTCTGGTTCTGATTTTCTACATCCTGTTTCAAAACATCGACTCATGTAAAAACAGGCAGATTCTTTGTGAGTTCCACCCAGCTTCATCTTGCAACTGCTTTCAGAGACCTGAGAAGTTATATTTTAGCTTGGAAATCCAGGGCATTTGACACATAGCGTCACAGGCTGAAGCTTGACAAATGTCACTGCCCCTCCTCCTCCAACATACTTTTCAGAGTAGCAAAACTTAGGACAGGATCCAGGAGAATTTTTAAACTTTGCTTCCTGCTCCTGCCTCATATATTTTGCTCCTGGATATAAAATTAAGCAACAGCAGAAATTCCAGGATTTTGAAAATAAACTGTCATCTGGGATGACAGAAAACAGATGCTTGCTCAGAACTCCATTTCTTAAGGTGTCTGGTGGAAAAGCTAAAAGGTTTAATGAGGTACAGGAGTGGGAAGTGGGAGGTGGGAGAAACAGAGGGAAAAGAGCCATAAACTAGACCCTCTTCAAGTCCTTGTTTAGAAGCAACAGCAAAAGAGGCATGGCGATGTCTTACTCCTTTACCCTGTTTTTAATGGGCAACAAATAGACTGCCATACATACTATTCTGGTGACTGGCTTAGAATTAAGAAAAGCAAATGTTTGCCATTTTTAATATTCTAGATTCAAGAGCTAATGTCTTCTATCTTCTATCTAATAAGATAGCAGAAAAATGTGTAACACCTATTATTAAAACAAATTTACCTTGGCTTTGTGTACCTGAGATTCATAACAGTTACAGTGTCAATGTGTGTACTTCTACTTCTCTTGTTAATTTAAGGACAGATGCCCCAGAAAACAGTCCCCTACTAATTAAATATATCCAGGTGGCCACATGGGAGATGCTGTAGATACATACCAGAGTCAATCCCCTCCAGCAAGTTCCCTCTAACACCAACCTTGAAATTTCTAGGAGGAACAGCTGACAGCCAATCCTCTATTATGTGAAAAGGGCTAGGAGGCAGTACAGACTCATTAGTAGTAGTAGTAGTAGTAGTAGTAGTAGTAGTAGTAGTAGTAATTATCATTATTTCTTGTATATGTGTACACATTGTTCACAATGGTACATGCATGACATGGTACATGTATGGAGGTTAGAAGACAACTTGTGGAAGTTGCTTTTTTTTCTATTACCATGTGGGTTCTAAAGATTAAACTCAGGTCATTAGGCTTGGAAGCAAACATCCATACCCACTGAACCATCTTGCTTTCTAAGATTTTTAGTGGAATAAATCTGTCTTCTTTTATTCTCTAAGTTAATAGAACTTGTACTTTATAATAAAACCTTAAACTTGTGCAGAAAAGAATAGATTTCAATGCAGATTTCAGATTACTATGATTTTTCTTTCTGAGAACTAAGGCTTGGTTACAACAGTACTTTTCAAAGCTGTTCTTCAACATGAATAAAATCATAATTCCAGAAAACCAACTTTTGTCTTACCAGGAATACATTCATTCAACAAATGCTCACCAACTGGCTACTATGCACCAAAACTGAGTCTCTACTTTCTCAGACATTTAGTTTAGTTTAGTTGCACATTAGTTCTCCAAAGTCAACACCAAAATACTTTGTTTTGAAATATAAGTACATGTAGATAGTCACTAATTTAACAGTAGGTAGGTATGTATTTCCAACTATATTGCCATATGAATGCATGAAATATTAGTCACTCTAGACTCAAATATCTCTTTTCTGAAGACAGTCCCCAAAAGCTACAAGCATAATTCTGATAGTCTGTAGGAAGTTGGGAAATAAAATCATCTTACCAACAGAAGATTTCTTTCTATCATTATAAACAATAACCTGGAATTACATTGAAGAGTAGGGTATCACATATAAAAACCTGTAAGATATAGAGAAAAGTAACTCTAAAGCCTTAATAGAATCTCACAAAATCTTATATAGTGAAGGAGAAGTAAAAATGTCCAGAACTTACCTTCTTGAGAAATAAACAAGGGATCTTACTTTAATTTCCTGATTAGAAAATTATATATTAGATGGTACACACAGTTGTAGAGGTCAGAAAAACCAGGTATTTGACTTAAAAGCATAAGTTTGAGCTTTTTTTTCCATAGACAAATAATACATTTATTTTCATTAAATAACTTATGTAAATGTTGATAATAAAAACCTCATCATTAAGCCTAATATATAGTGAAGAGTGTATTGGTTGGTTTCATGTTATTATAGCAAACAATGGATACAGTGAACTTTCAAAACTAAAAGACTTGTCTGGCCAACAGGTGTAGAGGCTTTAGCACATAATGCTTTGGCCCCACTGCTTTGCCTGTGGTAAGGCAACATATCATGGTTAGAGCACAGAACAGCCAAGAACTGCTCACTTCATAGCCAGGAAACAAAATGCAAACTGAGAAAGGGGTCAGGGACACACTGCTCCCTTTAAAGCCATATCTTTAATAGCGTACAGACTTTCAATTATGCTCTATCCTTTAAAGATTCCACCCTCTCCCAGCAGTGGCATTCTAGAGACATAAACTTAAATTATGGACCTTTGTGGGCACTTAAGGTATTAATTATATCAAGATAACAACCTAAGAAGAAAGAAAATGGAGATGGCTGCCTCTCTTCTTAGAGGAAACTTCATCATTTTAATTTACAAAGATTCAATATCTAAACAGTAAAAAAATAAAATATCTGCATTACTAATTTGGAAACCACTGAATCTGTATCAATATCCTGTACAGAATATTATAATTTACTATTCATATATATGCTCATAAATTTAATTATGATTTTATTAATTCCTTGAGAATTTCATACGTACACATGTATTTTCATCACATTAACCCAATTGTTTCCCTTAAGCCCTCTCAGGCCATCCCAGCCCTTCAACCCCTCCTCACCTTCAGGTATTCTTTTTCTTTTAGAACCTACCAAGCCAAGTCTCTGTTGCCCATATCTTATGCACTAGTGTGATGCGAGGCCTCACCATGAGTATGATCAACCTACAAGGGATTACACCCTTATAGAAAACTAAAACTGCACCCCACAGAAGTCACCAACTGCCAGTAGCTCCTCAGGTAAAACTAAGGATTGTGATATTCTCCACAAACACACTGTGCACAAATGTTGACTAGTTCAATCTTGTTCAGGCAACAACAGCTGCTATGAATTCCTGGCTGCAAACGCTCTGTCATGACAGAAAGACACTATTTCACTCACTCCAGTCCCACCATAAATCTCACTCTTACAGCCTTTCCCAGTGCTTCCGTGTTGATCCCAGAGTCTGAGGAGTAGATATATCTATTGGTGGCTGAGCACTTCTCAGATACTTATTGTCTGTACTTTGACCAGTTGTGAGTTTCTGCACTTGCACTTGCACTGCATAGAAAAATTTCCCTGTCAAGGTCCGAGAGTGTCACTAACTTGTTAGTATGCAGTTATAAACTTGGGGTTCAGTTAGATACTATGCTTCTAAAGTTTCAAATCTCTGGAAAAGAAAACATTGTAGTAAATGGTCATTGTATCTGTAAGGTTTCCCAATCCTTTTTAAGGGAAACATACAGTGGAAATAATATCCAGAGAAGGAAATGGGAGATAAGAGGTGAACAGACTAAGGAGAAAAGAAATGGCCAAAAAAAAAAAAAAAACTTAGAAAAATACCTATACTAATTTTGATGGATATATATGTTTTTCAGGAATCTATACAGTTGTTCTGGCCCAGTTCTCTAGGCCTAACCTTGACTGAGTTCCATTATCTGTGTGTACTAACCCCAACTACAGGCCTAACTAACCAAAGACACACAACCTAGTCCAATGTGTGCCCGGGAAATCAGCTCACCTCTGCCATCTTACCACTTTCAAGCTTAGCTCACAACAGCATGCGTTCCATACAAACCTAGGGTAGACCCACTGATTTGTCCTATTCTCATGATTTCCGAGAAAGCACTGAATTGGAATTACCTATGACCACCCTGAGTATCTGAGTGATTCACCTCTGACCTCTTCATCTCTGATCTGAAACCAACACAGGATGGGCAGCAACAAATAACAAAATCAAACTTACACTCAACACAGTCAAACTAGAACCTTTTATCAGAAAACAATCAGCAAAAGAAGTCCACATGCTTGGGTCACATGGAAAAAAATGCAAACAATCTGAAAAGCAAAGAAAACTTGTTCCTCCACAAAAACCCACCGGTCTCATAGAATCTTCCCTAGTGAGAATCACTTAGATGGAACACAATAGACATGATTTAAAAGAAGAATCTTAAACATGATTAAACAATTTAAGGAGTTAAATAAACATCCCAGTGAACTTGAAGAGGATAGGAATGAACTCCCACTCCCAATGAAACTCAAAGAACTGCTAATACACAGCTGGGTTAAATGACAAAGAAAACTCAGGATCTGAAATTTCAATAATGAGAGAAACACTGAAGGAAACTCGAGATCAAGAAGAAAGCAAACATCTCAATAACCTAATTAGAAAACTCAGGGGAAGTATTACCAGTAGAATTGGTCAAGGAGAAAAAGGAATACCAGAATTTGATGAGGAAATAGAGGAATTAGACTACTCAAGCAAAGAGCATGAAAAAAACATATAAAAGTACATGAGGGAACATGCAAATCCTGTGTGTACCATGAAAGACAAAAATCTATCAATTATAGGCAAGATGAATGAAAAAAATCCAAGGTAAGTGACAAAGACTGTATTTTCAAGAGGATCATAGATGTTTTCCAGAAATAAAGAAAAGACATATCCATAGAGATACAAGAAGTATACAGAACACCAGACAGGACCGAAAAGAAAATCCCCATGACATGCTACAATTGAAACCATAAATATACAGAATATAAAGAAAAGATACTGACGAATCAAGAGAGAAATAACAGGTCACATAGAATAACAGCTGACTTTTATTATTCTTTATTCTTTTAGGAATTAATCAATTAATTCATTTTGCTCAGACAGGTCACAGTTTCTGCTCCATTCCTTCTCTCCTCCGAGTCCCTCTTCCCAACCTCCCACTTCTTCACACCAACTCCCTCTCCTTTTGCTTTAGAAAATCACGGGCCTCCTATGTAGACAAGTTAGCTTTTCAATGAAGAAATAAAAACAGGTTCTGAAAGATCAAGAGTAATTTATGCAGCAAAATTATCAGCCATATTTGAAAAAGAAAGACAATTTTCTATGACATGAAAAGACTAAAAACTAAAACTAAAAACTAAAACTGAAAGTAATACCTTGGACTGAGAAAGAAATCCACACAGCCAAGAGCCTATGGAAAGAAAATAAGTAAAGCTATAATACTGAAACACAAAATAGATTAAGAGCCAGGCAGTGGTGGTGCACGCCTTTAATCCCAGCACTCAGGAGGCAGAGACAGGAAGATCTCTGTGAGTGCGAGACCAGCCTGGTCTACAGAGCAAGTTCCAGGACAGCTTCCAAAACAATGCAGAGAAACCCTGTCTTGAAAAAAACAAACAAACAAACAAACAAAAATTAGACTAAGAATACAAGGAAAGGAAAAAAAAACAAAAGCAAAATGACATCATGAAGCAAATGGCTTTCAATAATAGTTTTAATTAATAATATCCTAAATTCCCCCAATCAAATGACACAAATTAGTGTAACAGGTTAATTTTGTTGTTGTTGTTGTTTGTTTTTGTTTTTCGAGACAGGGTTTCTCTGTGGCTTTGGAGGCTGTCCTGGAACTAGCTCTTGTAGACTAGGCTGGTCTCGAACTCACAGAGATTCACCTGCCTCTGCCTCCCGAGTGCTGGGATTAAAGGCGTGCGCCACCAACACCTGGCTAATTTTTAAAATATTTCTTTATCTTATAAAGGATTCCAAATTATTTGTCCAAGGATAGGTATCATTTTAGAATGAAAGTATGGAGAAAACTACTAATGACAAATAGGACCAGGAAATAGATAGGTTACTTATCCTAATTTTAGGCAAAGCCACCCTCATACTAGCATTAACTTTAATTGATTTTACAACATGTGATAAAGAAATAGAGGGAAAAAACACAAATATCTGTTCAAATGTCTTCTTAACAAAATGTGACAGAAACACTCATGTCATTTATAATCCTTTTTAAACTGGTCACTATAGAAAACTAGAACATGATTACTTTGCAGAAAATTCTATTGAAAAGCAGTTAATCATCAGAGGGGTTCCAGAGAATTACTCTAAGAATGAATGAAAAGTTCTCTATAAACATGCCCATGTTAAATGTAGTGGTATATTATTTATCATTTACTAAGGCTTGCCTGAGGATTCAGAAAGCAAAGTCAGCCACAAGCCATATAAATCAGGCACACATCTTTAATCCCAGCAGACAGAAGCTAGGAAGTAGTGGTACACACCTTTAATCCTAGGACTCAAGGTTAAGAGGTAAATGAATCTCTCTGAGTTCACAGCCACCCAGGGATACACGAGATTGAATCAGTCTAAAAGAGTAACAGATCACATGCTTTTAGAATCAGGGTCTTCACTATTCATTAGGAGGCATTCATTCTCGAGCCAGAACCACAAGTTACAGTCTGAGGGTTGGTGAGAGCTTGTGGAGACAGGATCAGCCCATTCAGCCTGAGGTCTTTCATTTATCCTGTTACATCACCACTTGTCTGAAGTAAAAGAAATGAAGGAGGTGTATAAATATGAAGGCCAGAAGGTTCATATGAGATAGGACTTATGTCACAACCCAACTTGTATCTGCAAAAATGTTGATAATTAGCTTGGGAGAATCCTGAAGGAAATTAATGCAATATGCTCAATGTGACTACCACCCCTAAAATTGATTTCTTTTACTTCATAAAATTTGAAAATACAAATTACATTTCCAGTGCTATTATATTCAAAGGTACTCAATATGGAATCCTGAATGCATCTCATATTATGCTAATGGACATGCATTCAAATATAATCTGAACTCACTAAGTAACAATGTTTTATATACATAATTGAAATACAAAAAACATATTATGAAATAGTTAAGCAAAAATGAGGAGGAATATATTCAATATGATTTGCTTTCAGGATTTTCCTATGATCACCTCTTTCTTCATTTTACCATAGTTTTAGGGTTGTTGGCACAGTTTCCTTAAAGGAGTTTTTCTGGCTTTTATGTAGCCTGCAATGACCTTTATCTCCAAACCTGCTAGAATCAATCAGAAAGTTCTCAGCCAAGTCAAAGCCATGGCAGCTTTGTAACCTGAAGGAAGAGCTCATATCCTGACATTGGAAGAACATGAATTTCCCTTCTTGCACCCTCTGTCTCAGCACTGAGGCCAGAAAACAAAGCCAGGTTCACAGTATCTGCAAAAGCACGTTGGTGGAGGATGTTCGGTTTTGTCTTGATTTTTGTTTGGATGTATCCCTGGAAGTAACTTCAGTAGATTTCCCTCTCAGGTTGACTCTTAGGTTATATTTTAGCTAAACAGAAAGTCCACCTGGGCCCCATGGTATTCTGGCCAGACATTCCACAAATTAGACCAACTCGGTGGGCTTTGACTTGAATTTTCTTTGTTTTGAAAAAGCAAGCCCTTCAGCTCCAGCTGCAAGGATTAGCAGCTAAAACCAAGCTGTGCTGGCTGATGAGCATTGCTCTGCTGGGTCCCTTCACATTCAAATAACACTGGCTGAGCAAGAGGACTCACTAGAGACTGCTTCCCCCTGTGTAGAATGGGGAACCATATGGAGGCTTCAGGATTTAAAACATTCACAAAATCTTTTTTTAAATTTTAGACTTTGAGTTCTTGTTCAAGAACTAACTCTATTATCTAGCAGAGTACTTCTGTTACTTTCTGCTGTCACAGTTTCTCTTCCAGAAATCATAGCAGAAGGGTTTGCAGCAGGTAGGCCACATGTGGGGTGTTGTAGGCATCAATTTTTGCCTACTGGGGCATCCTGTATGTGGGAGTTTGAAAGAATCCAAATTCTCTAACTAATAAAAGTTGTGCAATACCAAGCTCATTCCTAAAAATATCTAAACAAATCCTCCAAGTTTTTTAACATTTAATATTCAGTTCAAATAGGACATGATATCTGGGTATTAATTCTTTTCATGTTTTCCTATATTTTAACCAAAACAATGATATGCATTTTTGTGGGGAATGTTTAAACGTTTTCTACCAGAGATGTTCGTTTATTTGTATTTTCAGTGTGACTGGTTTCCCCAAAATTCACTGCCTCAAGCTTTCTTTCCATCAGGGTCTCAAACTCCCTGAACCAGTCATATTTTCAGCACCAACAGTTTTTTGTGCACAAGTTAGTTTTATTGCTTCATCTAATTGTAATTTAGGAGAAAAATCTATTGAATCAGATACCCAGGGGCAACTCAAAAGGGAAGGGGCCTATGGAGTTTATTGAACTCTCATGAAAGAGGGCTGAAAGTGCCCAGTCAGGATCCACCAAGGGCAACAGTCTTGTGTTGGGACTGGCAATTTAATTTGTCTTTGCATTTTATGAATTTCAGGCAGAGATATATTTATAAGGAAACACATGGCATTTTTAAGTGATTAATTAAGCATTCAATTTATATGAAAACAACTTACTGCTGGACATTTTCAGAACACCCAAAATATACATGCAATTTCCTTGCCTTCTGATTTATAGACATAATTTATTTTGATTGTATAATTAGGAAAGAAGACCTTTATTAATTTTGGTGCAAGTCTAAGGAACCAAGACCAATTTAACAATGAAAGAGTCTGCCCCAATGTTATTTTTTTAAAAAAGGAATATTATAGACTGGATGTTTTGACCAGGAGATAAATTCTTTGAGACTAAGCCAAAGAATTACATATATTTCTGCTCCTGGCTTTCTCTAATGGGCCATTAGATTACCTTGAACTACAGTGGGGCTTCTTTTGTTTGTTTGTTTGTTTCAGAAATTAGCTATATTTTTAAAAAGTTCTCCTTTTCTAGAAGGTATTAAGGGCAATGAGGATAGCCTATCTTATTTTGAGTGTCTTTTACTTAACACTTCAAAAGGAAGTTTCCCATGCCTGGCACTGGGGTGTTTGTTATGTAGCCTATGGTTGGGACTAGTATTGTTTCGGAAGACACCACACATTTTAGACAGGGGGACCTTTGGAAATCAATCCAGATCTTACCTAGAAGCTTCCTCTCTGAGGACTAGCCTTCATAGCATCTGAAGGTGCTATTCAAGCTGCCAAGGGAGGTGGGGGGAGACAATCTATAGTTCTATCCAGCGGTAACAGCTATGAACTGTAACAATGACTAGGTATTTTGAAAGGAACAATAGTAGCACTTATTTCATTGGAGTAATCAAAAGCCATCTAATTGAACTTAAGGATCACTTAATAGATGGGAATCCATGACTGGCACTCTAAACTGAGCCAGCTACCCATGATAGCGAGGCCATGGAACTTAGGAGACTATATATTACTACTGCTTTCCTAAAATGCTATAATTTCTAACTGCATGTGAAATAGTTATCCTTACATCCACAGATAAGTGGAGCTCTAACAACTTATCAAAGAAGTTTCTCTTTTCATCAGACAAAGATCATTAGAAAAAGCCACTTTTCAAAATGCAGAGATCACCTGACCATAGGATTCTTTTCCCAGTTAATATGTTTGCAACACAAGCCCTAAAGCTAAGGCTTAGGGAGCATCATAGAAGAGGGAGTGTAAAGATTGTACGAGCTAGTAGACCAAGATATATGGTACAAGATCATTTCTTCTAAAAAAAAAAAAAAAAGTGGGGAGGATTAGAGAGTAGGAAGATGTAGGGGTGAATATGATCAAAATACATTGCAATACATTACCTGAAATTCTTTTTTTAGTATGTTTTATACTTGAATCAGAAACAAGATAGTTTTACATGTCAATCCCAGTTCCCTCTTCCTCCTCTCGTCCCCTACCAACCCCGCCCAACTAAAACCCTACCTATCACATATCCTTTCTGCTCCCCAGGGACGGTGAGGCCTTCCATAGGGTGTCATCAGAGTCTATCATATCTTTTGGGATAGGGCCTGGGCCTATCCCTTTATGTCTTGGCTCAGGGAGTATCCCTCTATGTGGAATGGGCTCCCAAAGTCCACACCTATGCTAGGGATAAGTACTGAACTCCAATAGGAGGTCCTGTAGATTTCTGAGGTTTCCTCACTGAAACCCATGTTCCTGAGGTCTGGATCAGTCCCATGCTGGAATCCCAGCGATCATTCTGGGGACCAAGAGCTCCCCGTTGTTGAGTTCAACTGTTTCTGTGGGTTTCACCAACCTAATCTGGACCCCTTTGCTCATCACTTGTTCTTCTCTGTAACTGGATTCCAGTTCAGTTTAGTGATTAGTTGTGGGTGTCGGCTTCTACTTCCACCAGCTGCTGGATGAAGGATATAGGAGGGCATATAAGTCAGTCATCAATCTCATTATCAGGGGAGAGCATTTAAGGTAGCCTCTCCTCTGTTGCTTAGATTGTTAGCTGGTGTCATCCTTGTAGATCTCCAGACATTTCCCTAGTGCCTGATTTCTCTGTAAACCTAAAATGTCTCCCTCTATTATGATATCTCCTTTCGTGTTTTCTTCTATTCTTCCTCCAACTCAGCCTTTCTGCTCCCTCGAGTCCTCCTCACCCCTCTTCTCCCCTTCTCATTCTTCTAGTTCCCTCCCTCCCTCCTTCCGTGCTCCCAATTTGCTCAGGAGATCTTGTCCCTTTCCCTTTCTCCAGGGGACCATGTATGTCTCTCTTAGGGTACCCCTCATTTACTAGCATGGCTTCTCTGGCAGTGTGGTTTGTAGGCTGGTAATCCTTTACTCTATGTCCAAAATCCACATATGAGTGAGTACATACCATATTTTTCTTTTTGTGACTGGGTTACCTCACTCAGAATGGTCTCTTCTAGTTCCATCCATTTGCCTGCAAATTTCAAGATTCCATTGTTTATTTTTTTTTTGCTGAGTAGTACTCCATTGTGTAAATGTACCACATTTTCTCTATCCATTCTTCAGTTGAGGGGCATCTAGGTTGCTTCCAGTTTCTGTCTATTACAAATAATGCTGCTATAAACTGAACTGAAATCCAGTTACAGAGAAGGACTGATGAGCAAAGGGGTCCATACCAGGCTGGTGAAACCCACAGAAACAACTGACCCGAACAAGGGAGAGCTCTTGGTCCCCAGATTGATAGCTGGGGATCAAGCTGTTACATGTCAATCTCAGTTCCCTCTCCCTCCCCTCCTCTCCTGGCTCCCACTGACCCCCCTATCCCACCCCCTTTCAGCTCACCACGAATGGTGAGGCCTTCCATGGGGGATCTTCAAAGTCTGTCATATCATTTGGAGCAGGGCCTAGACCCTCCCCAGTGTGTCTAGGATGAGAGAGTGTCCCTTTTTGTGGAATGGGCTCCCAAAGTTAATTTGTGTACTAGGGATAAATACTGATCCACTATCAGTGGCCCCATAAAATGCCCAGGCCTCCAAACTGACTTCCTCCTTCAAGGGGTCTGGAACAGGCCTATGCTGGTTTTCCAGCTTTCAGTCTGAGATCCATGAGCAACCTTATTCAGGTCAGATGTTTCTGTGGATTTCTCCAGCCTGGTCTTGACACCTTTGCTCATCACTCATCCTTCTCTGCAATTGGATTCCAGAGTTCAGCTCAGTGTTTAACTATGAGTGTCTGTGTCTGCTTCCATCAGCTACTAGATGAAGGCACTAGGATGGCAGATAAGGTAGTCATCAATCTCATTACTGGAGAGGGCTTTTAAGGTAGCCTCTCGACTATTGCTTAGATTGTTAGTTGGGGTCACCCTTGTAGGTCTCTGGACATTTCCCTAGTGTCATAATTCTCTTTTAACCTATATTGGCTCCCTCTATGATGGTATCCCTTTTCTTGGAGAACAAAACAATGTTATATATTTTTAAGAAGCTCTCCTTCTGAACTGGCGAATCATGGAAAGATACAACTATCTTGGGTCATTTTGCCCTGTAGCAATGGCAGGTTGCCTCACAACTGACACTATATGCAGTCTTGCCTCGCCAAGGCCTGTTTCATTGTAAATACAATTTCATTGCCCACCAACCACATAGTAGTCAAAGTACCCCTCTCTGATGACAATCTTTACCTAGGCTAATGGTGACCAAGGAGGAAAAAGAGAGGCAATGAGCTGAAATAAACCTTTGTTTTATGGGAAGTGAATTACCATGGTGACATGGAGCCTATATCATCATTAGCCCAGACTTCAAAAATAAAAGTATTAGTCTAAATCAAGATTCCAATAAAGATTTCAAGGAATAAAGTCTACCAAATATTTAGTAAAAATGTTTAGGGAATAACTGTGAGAGCAGAAAAATTGTGAGAGATATATTTATTAAAATAAAGTGAAAACAAACAAAAGAAATGGAGAATAGAGCTCGAAAAAGTATGATGTTGTGCATACCAAAAGTTTTGGCTCTTTGTAATCTTCCAGAAACTCATTCACTTTCTTTCCTTCTATAAAGTCATACCCTGTCATGGCATCTAATGACCTTTCCTGTATTCTTACTTGTGTGAGTTTTGCTTCAGGTCACAGATCTTTAGAAGACTCCTTGGCAACTTGAAAGTTTGTAAGAGAAGACCACAGAAAGGATTTTTATTTTTAGACAACAAAATAACTTAAAGAACTCACTTGGTGGCATTCCTAGAACATAGTAAATATATCCATGTATGAATAAAGTTCCTCTTCTGTATAAACAAAATTCAATAAAGCTTTTGACAGTAGTTTACCTAATGATTATAAGGTCAATAAATACAGTCAGTATATTCCTGTCTGTCTGGGTTATTCATAAGTAAGTCTTCTCCTTTCTAGGGCTATTTAGAGCACAGGTTCATAAAGAATTTTACTGGAAGTTCTTCTGAGGTAACATGGAACAATATAAATGATTAGATAACAATAATGGCAGCACACATCATTCATTAACTACTGTTATACAGTACTAAATGATAGGTTGTTTTCTCACTCAATCATCCAATGACCATACAAGGTTGGGATTTCAATTATTTTCACATTACTGTTGAAAATACAAGAGTGTAAGAAGGTTAAATGGCAAACTAATAAATGAAAGAATTTGTTCTTTTGGGGTTTTTTGTTTGTTTGTTTTCAAGACAATGTTTCTCCTTGTAACTTTGAAGCTTGTTGTGGAACACTCTCTGTAGACCAGCCTGGCCTCGAACTCACAGAGAACTTCCTGTCTCTGCATCCCCAGTGCTGGGTTTAGAGGTGTGTGCTACCACCACTCAGCTAGGAATTAGTTCTTAATTCACATTTGTCTAACTCAAAAGTCTGGATTGTTTCAGTCAGAAAGAGACAAATTTGATAATTATTTTTTTATTCAAATTAGAAATCTTATTTTACATACAAATCCCAGTTTCCCCTCCTTCTCATCCTCCAATTTCCCCCATCATCTCCCCACCCCGTCTCCCATCCACTTCTCAGGGAGAGTGAGGCCTCCCATGGGGGATCATCAAAATCTGCCACCTCATTTGGGGCAGGGCCTAGTCTCCCCCCACCCCACTCCATGTATCTAGGCTAAGAGAGTATCCCTCTATAGTGAATGGGCTCCCAAAGCCCATTCATGCATGGACAAATACTGGTTTCACTGCCAGCACCCCCATAGACTGCAAAAGCCCCCCAGTTGATGCCCATGCTCAGGGGGCTTGGTTCAATCTTATGCTGGATTCCCTGCTGTCAGTCTGGAGTCTGTGAGCTCACACTTTCTCAGGTCAGCTGTTTCTGTGGGTTAAAAATTATTATTTTATTACTACAAGCCAGAAAATGACTTTTAGTAAAACATGTACTCTTTGGTCAGTTTTTGACACGAATGGAATTAATAACTGTCTTTTGGGTTTTTATTTGAAAAGTATGCAGTAATATGAATATAAGCATGTAGATCACTAAATGTGTAAGATCTGTGATATATTTTCAATTATTCTCTTTTCCCCCTTTTATTGAAAATATATTCTTTTCTCATACAATATATCCTGGTTAGACTCCCTGCTCTCTTTGTATGTGATTAAAATGGACTCTACAACTATTCTAACATTTTGGTCATTTTCATTACAAGAATTAACTACATACACTAACAATTTACTTTGTGAGCTAGGACTGGGGCTTCTCATACATCTAAGCCTTTATAGTGGATACCTGTCATTTACAACTTCCAAACTCTTTTGATAGTTCTCTAAGTTGTGAATCCCACCTTAGCAAAATATAATCAGAAAAAAAATCAGACAAAAATATGTTCACTTACCATCATTTGCTATTTATAGAGAATATGTGACATAGGTGTCACCTCTCAGACGTAGCATGAGAGACTGGTTCTACAAAGACACTAAAAGGAAATCAACGACTATGTTGCTAGTGACAGCCATGAATTTTTGGAGTATTTGATTGTGGTGACAGTTTCTTGACTATAGAAGAAAATCATAGTTTGATGGCCAGAATGACAAGAGAACCATGACCATAGCAGATAAGCCCTGTTCTTGCTTTGGTAGTGGCAGTAGTCCCATGGCCAGGCTAGTTATACAGTGTGGTACTACAATGTGTGATTTTCTTGTGGATTCCCAAACAAATATCTGTTTAGCTCAGATTAGGTATTAGTCATAGACAAAAAAAAAATACCACCCATGTCTAGATAAATAAACGAGTGGATTTATTACAAGCCTGTGGGTGAAAAGCTATGTACAAGGCATAAGAGAAAATATCCAACTCTTAATAAGAAGAGGCTTCTTAAGTGGAGGACTCCCAGCAAAAGTACAAGACAAAGCAGCATTATCTTGATAACAGTAGGCTCTCTTCTTGAATTGTTCTCACTTTGTGAGAAGAAAATACTACAAGAAAAGTTGGCCCAGAACACATAAGATTTATTGGGGAAATAAAACTAATATTTCACAAGTTCAGATATTTGACAAGAATCCTCAAAGTCATTCAGATATTTCTGAGAGTTGAGAAACATAAAAATGTAGGAATCTAGCTTTAAAGAGGGTAGAAACTGTGTTGTAGTGTCTCGCAGCATTTATTTCATTCAGAGATATCATTGGATATCTGATGTTCCATTTTATTACCTACATCTTCGGAAAATGAAACAAGTTGTTTTGGATTTCTGTCTTTAAGATGTACCCAAATTTCTTTAACATAAATGATTTTATTTTAATTTTCTCCTAAATTCAACAAATTGATCATTTTGACTGCACTCATCACTTAGTGTGTGGTTTTATTTAAAATTCTTTTTTATATTTTTTTCTTTCTTTTTTAACTTAGAAACAATCATTTTACATATCAACCCCCCAATCCCTCTCCCTCCCATCCTCTCATGGCCCCTACCAACCACCCCAACCCATCCCCACCTGCTCCCCAAGGACAGTGATGCCTTGCATGGGGGGTCATCAAAGTCTGTCACATCATTTGGGGGAGAGCATAGGCCCTCCTCCATGTATCTGGGCTGCAATGGTATCCCTTCATAGGGAATGGGCTCATGAAGTCCATTTGTGCTCTAGGGATAAATACTGGTTCCAACTGTTAATGGTCCCATAAAATGCCCAGGCCTCCTAAAACTGCTACCCACAATCAGAGGGTTTGGATCAGTCTAATGTTGTTTCCCCAGCTTTACAACTGGGGTCCGTGTGCTTTCACTAGTTCAGATCAGCTGGTTCTGTAGATTTCTCCAGCACAGTCTTTACTCCTTTTTTCATCCCTTCTCCCTCTCTACAACTGGATTCCAGGAGTATGGTTTAGTGGTTATTTGTGGGTGCCTGATTCTGCTTCCATCAGCTACTGTATGAAGGCTCTAGGATGCCAATTAAGGTAGTCATAAATCTCATTATAGGGGAAGGGCACCAAAGGCAGCCTCTCCACTACTGCCTAGATTCTTAGTTGGGGTCATCTTTATGGATCTCTGAACATTTCCCTAGTGCCAGATTTCTCTTTAAACCTTTACTGTCTCCCTCTATTAAGGTATCTCTTTACTTGCTCTCCCTCTGTTCCTCCCCTGTCTCAGTCTTGCTGATAACTTTTCTTCTCCTCCCACCTCCTCTTCTCCCCTTCTCTTTTCCCTAACTTCCTCCCCTCTTCCCCCATGTTCCCAATTTTCTCAGGGGTTCTTGTCCCTTTCCCCTTCTTCGTGGGAGGGGGCCATGTATTTTTCTCTTAGGGTCCTCCTTGTTTACTAGTTTCTCTGATGATGTGGATAATAGGCTGGTAGTCCTTTGCTCTAAGTCTAATATCCTTATATGAGTGAGTACATACCATGCTTGTCTTTCTGTGACTGGGTTACCTCACTCAGGATGGTTTCTTCCAGTTTCATCCATTTGCCTGCGAATTTCTTTTTTTTCTTTTTCTTTTTCTTTTTTTTCTTTGGTTTTTCAAAACAGGGTTTCTCTGTGTAGCTTTGGAGCCTATCCTGGCACTCACTCTGGAGACCAGGCTGGCCTCGAACTCACAGAGATCCGCCTGCCTCTGCCTCCCGAGTGCTGGGATTAAAGACGTGTGCCACCAACGCCCGGCCCATGGAACTCATTTTAATGTGCAAATAATTAAATAAAATTTTAAAAGTTTGTCTGTTAGATGAACAAGATACTAATAAATTGTCAAAATTAAGTAAAACTTTGGATTTCTTCTAAGATTTTCCTTTATTCAGAAAATCAATTATTTATAAAATAAGTACTTGGTATCCTATTAAAAATGAGAAAAACTAAATGCACAATGTCTATTAGAATAAACCACATATGATTCAAAAGACATTTAACTATGAACACTAAATTTCAAATTAGTTCAGAACCTTCCTCAAAAGATAAACAAAACTATATAATTTCCTCAGCTGAGAGAAAAACAACAACTTACATCAAACTCTCCATTCTGCCTGGATGAAAAGGGTTCAATCCATATACTACTTCTAGCCTACTCAGTGCTAAAAAAGCCCAAGAGATGAACTTCTAGGTTCACATTTCTCAAATCAAATATTTGCCAACTCCATCTGATAACACATCCACAGGAATTTTAAAAATACTGGATGATATTCATCTTCAACAATGTGATTGATATTTCCCTAGTTTTTTATGTTTCTTAAATAATTCTATAATCAGATTTCCAAAATAGTTTATGATTTTCAATATTTGACTTGGCATATTACTAAGTATTAAAAATTGTTTTTAAGTCAAGCAGTGATGACACTCTTAGTCCCAGCATTTGGAAGGTAGAGGCAGGTGGATCTCAGTGAGCTCGAGGCCAGCCTGGTCTACAAAGTGAGTTCCAGGACAACAAGGACTGTTACAGAGAAAAACCCTGTCTCAAAAAACCAAAAATAAATACAAAAAAATTTGAAATTAGATTTAATGCAGTTACAGATAAGGACATTATGTCTTTTCATTTAAAAAGTTTTTGTTATAACTATTTTCTTACCTAGAAACTTACTTGAGCCTGATTTTCATGTTTTAAAGATTCAAATTTTCACTTTTTTAATTTTTAATTTAAATTAAAAACAATCTTATTTTACATACCAATCCCTTTTCCCTATCCCTCCCATTCTCCCATTCCCCCTGTCCATCTCTCCATCCCACTGCAGAGAGGGTGAGGCCTGCCATGGGGTATCATCTGTGACATCATTTGGGACAGGACCTAGGCCCTCCTGATGTATATAGGCTGAAAAAGTAGCCCTCCATAAGGAATTGGATCCCAAAGTCCATTTGTGCACTAGAGATAAATACTGGTTCCACTGCCAGCAGCCCCATAGATTGCCCAAGCCCACAACTGACACCCATGTTCAGGGAGCCTGGTTCAGTTTTATGCAGGTTCCCCAGCTGTCATTCTGGGGTTTATGAGCTCTGGCTTGCTCAGGTCAGCTGTTTCTGTGGGTTTTCCCAGAATGGTCTTGACCCCTTTGCTCATCACTCCTCCCTCTCTCCAACTGGATTTCAGGACTTCAGCTAAGTGCTTAGCTGTGAATCTCTGATTCTGCTTCCATCAGCTATTGGATGAAGGCTCTATGATAGCATTTAAGGTACTCATCAATCTCATTATAGGGGAAGGACATTTAAGGTAGCCTTTCAAATATTGCTTAGTTTCTTAGTTGGTGTCATCTTTGTGGATTCCTGGAAATTTCCCTAGTGCCAGATTTCTTGTTAAGCCCATAACACCTCCCTCCATCAAGGTTTCTCTTTCTTTGCTCTCCTTCTCTGTTCTTCCCCCAACTTGACCTTCCTGAACCCTCATCTTCTCCCCATTCCCCTTATCTCTCCTTTGTCTCCTCCCTCCCTCTTTCCCCCTCCCACAATGCTCCCAATTTTCTCAGGAGATCTTGGCCCTTTCCCCTTCCTGGGGGTGAGATGTCTATGTATGTCTCTCTTAGGATCCTCCTTGTTTCCTAGATTCTCTGGGGTTGTGGACTGTACACTGGTTATCCTTTGCTCTATTTATAATATCCATAGATGAGTAAGTACATGCCACGTTTGTCTTTCTGTGTCTGGATTATCTCACTCGGGATGGTTTCTTCTAGTTCCATCAATTTGCCTTCGAATTTCAACATGTCATTGTTTTGTTTTATTTTTTCCACTGAGTAGTGTTCCATTGTGTAAATGTACCACATTTCCTTTATCCATTCTGTAGTAGAAAGACATCTAGGTTGCTGCCAGGTTCTGGCTATTTCAAATAATGCTGCTATGAACAAAGATGCCCTTGTGGTATGAATGTGCATCCTTTGGGTATATGCCTGAGTAGAATTTCTGGGTCCTGAGGTAAATCCATTACCTCAGGTAAATCCATTTTCCTGGGAAACAGCCATACTGATTTCAGGACTGGCTGTACAAGTTTGCATTCCCACCAGTAATGCAAGAGTGTTCCCTTTTCTCTCCAGCATAAGCTGTCATTGATGTTTTTTATTTTAGCCATTTTGACAGGTATAACATGATATCTCATAATTGTTTTGATTTGCATTACCACTTCCTAAACATTACACCAGTAGCACACACACTAAGGTAAACAATTAATAAATGGGACCTCCAGAAACTGAGAAACTTCTGAAAGGCAAAGGACACATTCAACAAGACAAAATGGCAGCTCACAAAATGGGAAAAGATATTCACCAAACCCACACCTAACAGAGGGATAATCTCCAAAATATACAAAGAACTCAGGAAGCTAGTCATCAAAACACCAAATAATCCAAATAAAAATGGGGATACAGATATAAATAGAGAATTCTCAACAGAGGTCTCTCAAATGGCTGAAAGGCACTTAAGGAATTACTCAGAATCCTTAGCCATCAGGGAAATGCAAATCAAAAGTTTCTCTATTCTTATAAAGGCTCTTCTCATTATTCAGTATTATTTGGATAACAGAACCCTACTTTTCAAATGACAAAAACTTATCTTAAAGCTTCTAATAGAAATTCTATTGTGTGAAGCACCTAAATTTTAAAATCAAATTCCTACAGGGAGAACATATAAACATTTTTCAAGCTAGAGATTTTATTTAACTCTCTCATCTAAATTGTAAATATAACATCAGTCTCAGTCTGTGCAAATAATGGTAACCATGATGCTTTTACCTTTAGATATGAATTTTAAAAAGAACTTAAGCAGATAAATGCAGTTTATTAAATTTACTTTCTTATATATGTTGAACTGTTCCTGTATATCTGGGATAAAGCCAATTCAATCATGGTAAATGATTTTTTTCATATATGACTATATTTGGCTTGCAAGTATTTTATTGAGGATATGAGAGTCTAGGTTCACCAGGAATATTGGTCAAGATTTTTATTTTTGCTGTTGTTGTGTCTTTACCTGCTTTGGACCTCAGAGTAATATGGACTTTGTAGAAAGAGTTTGGAAGAACAAGAGTTGCAGGTAGCTGTGAGCTTCCTGACTTGAGTGCTAGGAACCACAGTTGGGACTTGTGAAAAAGCAGGTACCCTTCTTTCCAGACTCTCAAGACTGTTTTAGTCTTTTCCGCTCTACTTTCTCCCCAACCACCCTGTCCCCTACTTATAGTCTTGCATCCTCAGTAGTCCCTTCCTCCCTACTTTTATGCCATGCATTCCTTTACTAATCCTTTCTTAAAATGTTTTAATTCATTTCTAGTTTCATGACCTATACATTCCCATACACAAACACACATATATATTGAAAAGCTAGGATCAACCTAGCTATATTTGTTTTGCTGAATCTCTGGGTTACTTCAAAAAAATAAAATGATTTCCTGTTCCGTTTTTTCCATATATTTTATAATTTCATTTGTCTTTTGGCTGAAAAAATCTATTATTCATAAGTATCAGATTTACCTTATACTTTGATATACTAATTAGCATCCAGGTTTAGTTTATGTCTTTGCTATTGTGAATGAAACAGCAGTAAACATGGAGCTGAAATTATCTCTATGGTAGGACAAAGCGTTATTTGAGTATACACTCAGGAATAGTATGTTTTCATGCTATGGTAAATCTTATTTTCAGTTTTGTGAAAAAATTCATGGGTTGGAAACTCTTGGTTGTCAATTTGACTGCTTCCAGAATCAGCTAAAATGAATCTGGACACATCTGTGAAGGGTTTCCTTGACTAGATAATGTAAGGAAAAAAAAAACTATCCTGAATCTGGATTATTTGAAGTCTACACTCTCAACATAGACTGAATACTGGCTGAGACATCCAGCCTTGTAAACTGAATAAATACTGTTTTCTTTGCCTTTTCATTAGGAGACAGCCTTTTTCAGACTTGGTACTAGCAGAAGCTCTAGAGAAACAGATTTATAAAGAATTTTTTTAAGTATTTGGAACAGATGTTCCAATTTGCCAATACTTAACAACTACTGAATCCTCTCCTAGATACATGAGAACACTAAAAATCCCCGGTGTAAACTATTTAAGAACTTATAGAGATAAATGTACTTGATTATCCTTGTTCATCTATTATAAGCAACAAGGAATTGGTGACTGTACACATGAACTTTGACAATTTTTAGAAAAAATAAGGAAAATAATGATGCTGGCTGATTGCTTCTAGAATTACTGGCTAAAGGAAAGAAATGATAAAATTAACCAACTTCTAGCATTGCAGGATATACTAGCAAGGAGACAGAATGGGCTCACTGATACAATTAACCAACTCCACATGTTTATACACAATATAAACATCTGTAAGTGTGCCCTGAAAGAAATCTTCTATCCAAAAGCTATAAAGCTCAAGTCAAAAAAGATCAGGCCAAAGCTCTGGTTAGATTAGCTGAATTATAATAAATATTCAAGTGCCAGATTCAAAGTCTGTTGGTTAATATGTGGACACTTATTATTAACAAATGATATCCAGTAACTTGGAATGGAGATCTGTGAGAGAAGCCTGCTAAGGATTTTTAACCCTCATATTCTGAAGGAGTTAAGTAAACTGAGGAATTAGTCTACCCACAAGCGCCCCTGCAATATTGCCTTCTCTGCCTTTGCCTGAAGAAATAATCCTTCATTGTCTGCTGAACCAGAAATGATTTTTCCTGAAGGAGATGACAGACAAGACAATATTGATGTTCCTCAGTGCCCTCCAGTAGTTGCCTCTACAGTAGTACCATACTTGAGGTTAAGTAGGTTCCTAGAGGGGAAATAGAAAGTGTAGTCTATGAGGAGTTAGACTACATCACTAAAGAGCTTAATGAATGTGCTATTTCATTCAAGTATAAATCTGGGGAATGTATGTAGGTGGATTTTAAGGGTGTAGAATAATAGTGAAGAAACATAAAACTTAATCGGCCTGAATTTATTGATATGGGCCTACTATCTGGAGATTCTAGTTTAATGTGGAGGCTCACAGAGTTAACAGGGGTGTCAAAAGTTAGATTGGTTATGTGAAGCATTTGTCAAAAGATGCCCTACTGAAGTTGTCTGATGTCCCTTGACTTAGTGTTGATGAATGGATATCAAGGCTCAGGGAAATTGCAGTGGTGAAGTAGATAGGCTTATCCTCCACAATGGGCAGACTCAGAAGAATGTCCTTTACTAATTCTATAAGAAGAAAATGGTGAGAGGGGCAGAAACACATTTGAATAGCTTTGCCATTGCTCATTTTCTTGTGCCAGATCTCAGTGTTGGATATGCTGCTTCTTAATTGAATGAATTAAACATGATGAGTTTAACTGGGCTCTAGAGTACCACAGAAAAGTTGTGGTAGCACTAAATCACCAAAGACAAGGTGAGCATAGTTATAATTGACAGCATAGGCAAAGCAATATCTATAATGGCCTGACCTGTAATAGACAGCACAGGCAAAGTGATTTTTATGGTGCCTTATGTCTTAGTCACTATTCTATTGCTAAAAAGAGACACCATACTAAGGCAAGTCTCATAAAAGAAAGCATTAAACTGAGGGCTTATTTACAGTCTAAGAGGGGTAATATATTATCATAATGACAAGAGCATGGAAGGAGCAGGAGCATGGAAGGAGCATAGTGCCTAAATATCTGAAAGAAATATCATAATCCACAGGCAGAGAGGAGTAAGAGAGTGAAAGAGAGGGCCTGGAATAGGCTTTTGAAACTTCAGTGATACACTTCCACCAAAAGGCCCATCCTCAGTGACATACTTCCTCCAAGAAGGCCACATTTCTTAATACTTCCCTTTTTGTTAATATAATTTTTTATTTTAGAAATAATCTTATTTTACATATCAATCCCCCATTCCCTTGCTCTCCCATGCCCCCCACTGATTACTTCTAGTGCTTTAAAACAACTCTATTCCCTAGTTACTTATCATTCTAATATATGAGCCTACGGGGGCTAAGTTCATTTAGTCCATCACACACATCTCCTGTGAACCTTTGTTTCATGGTGTTTCCAGGCATAAACAGATAAGCAGCCTATTAGACTTTTGTTGGATCTGTATAAGCAGTGAAGTCCTCAAACCATCAAATAAAGACAGGATAACAATGGTCCCAGAACCTTAAGGAAAGAGGGTACAGTTTTGTCCTCCTGGAAAAGAAACAAGACCTGCTAAGTTGATTCCTAAGGATGGAGGATAAACAGAATACACAGACAGATAGTTAGAAATTACAGCTATGGCCACATAACCAGTTGTAACAAGGAGAATTACAGTTGATATGATTGTTTGTGGCATACTTTGTTGAGAATGTGTTTGTGCATAAACAAAGATATATTAAGCATATATTTGTGTTTCCTTTCTTCTCTTTCTTTATGACGTAAAGTAACATTAGTTGAGATAATATTAATTGTTACTATATTTAAGTTGTAAGAGAGTAGAAGATGGTCCCTCAAGAGTTATTTCAACCTACTTTAAAGTACACAATGGCTTTTTGGTTCCACCTGAGACAGGCATGACATGAAGAGATATGATTGTGTGGCAAGTTGACCAGGGATAGCTTTCTGGTGCTATTCTTGTTTGTCAATTTGAGTACATTGGGAATTAACTAAAACCAAAGTATGTGAGTGTACCTTGAAGAATTTTCTTATTTGGATCATTTCAGGTGAGATAAAAACTCCTAAATCTGGGCTACACCTTCTCATGTCAAACAGCACAAAAGAACACAGAAGAAAGCTTTTCATTTTTTGTGTTTATTTTCACTGCAAAAACAAAAAGTTTCCTTCTGTGCTTTACGTGTGTGTGTGTGTGTGTGTGTGTGTGTGTGTGTGTGTGTGTGTGTTTTCAAGGACAAGCCTAAAAACACATAAAGTTCATTTACAATCATGTGTACTTAAAATAAACTATTCAGGAATCTATTGAATATGGCATTTAAAATGTTTCACCAAAAGCCTTCCTATGATAAACAGAAATGCCAAATCCTAGTGGTGACCTTAAGGTCTCCAAAGAAGATAATGGGGTACAGACAACTCCATCTGGATTGTGGTAATGCTAACCAATGAACAAAGAGCTTCCTCATACTTCACCAGCTTCCAGGGCCATGGACAAACTGGGGTCACTGTTGGACTGATGGCCCGATTCTGCCACATCAATGTAGATCAGCTTTCCAAGTTTGCCCCCATAGGAAAATCTTCTGGCCCTTCTGGGTCTGGAAGCCAATACTATCTTGTGCAGCAGCTGAAGATGCAATGCCGTCTAATGTGACCTCTGAACACAAGTACTTCTTCCTGAAATAAAGTCACTGAGACCACTGGAGTCTAGGGTGATCATCCTGGCACATCTGGTGAATCTCTGCCCTGTTAAATGATACAGGAACCATTTGGTTGATATTTCCTGCTATAATTTATTCTTCTCAGAACTCTGACGGTGCAGATGACCAGCTGTAGCTTTGTCAGTTTGGTGGCATCAGGCACCCAACTACTCCCCCAAGGGTTCAACTGCCTGGTCAGTTCATTTTATATGTAAAATTGGACCTCTTTTCTAAAGCTACTATGTCTCTTCCTGACAAAGGCAGACACAGACAGGTTACCTTGATGGAAGACTTCACACTGAAAAAGATATACCCACAAAACAGGTGTCAATGTAACTTCTTACTACTCCTTTATTTAAGGTAACTTGCTCGGTAATGATTGTTTTCAGTTAAATCAACTACCAGTGTCTTACCATAAATGATTCAACAAAATGAAAAGGGCTGAGATGTGAAAGGTTAAGTAAGTTGGGAAGGTATAAAAATGTTATAAGCTATGTAAATTCAAGTTGAAATGTCATAAGAAAAGATTTAATATGAGAAATATTTCAGACTTTCCCCCTATGCTCTTGTTATATTAAGATTTCAAAAGTTAAGCATTTTAACATTTATCTGATAAGTTATTAATTTAGCAGTGGTAAAGCTCTGATCATAGTCATGTGCTCAGGATGTTAAATTGTCTTTGGCTGTCTTTGAAGATTTAAAGTGTTTCTCATCATGCTAAAAACATCTCTTTCCAACCTATATATTTCTAGCCCTTTGAACAGAGGAGGGAGTATAAATAGTTCTTAACCCAGAGTCCTTTTGGGGAGTTCCCAAGGTTTTGAAATTACTCAAAGGCATGAGTCTACTATTATAAATACTTACAAGGAGGATTTCAGTGCAGATTACAAACAGTGGTAATGCTAATGTATCTAAAATACTTATAGTGTTTGTGAACTTAAAAATTGATGTAAGCTTCAGGGAATCACAACTCGAATCCACCTGTCACAGGTAAAATGGACTCCAGACAAGTATTTCTGTCATGTCAATCAGCAGCCTAAGCTTTCTTGCCTGTTGCCTATCCCTGAAAGACAAGATCCAAGTGTAAAATTTTCCTTTAAATTCCTTAACTTTAATTTATGTCCTTTGTCTATATCTGTCCTGACAGATTTCCAGCTCACTGGTAGACATCATGCAGAAATCAGTCCAGGACTACAAACTGTTCCAAAAGTGATCTACACCATGCCAGACCCTGGTAGTCCTAAAAAAAAAACTGAAGACCCCTGGACTTATTGAAGGCTGTTGTGAACCAGTCCAGGCAATGTGATTGCTCTCTGTCTCTTGAATGAGGTCAGCAAACCAGATGTTTCTGATGAATAACCTCATTACCTGAATCCCTTCCTATCTTTGACTAAATTCCTGCTTTTCTGGGATCTAACAACTGTGTTCTAATTTCAGCTGAGAAGAAGTTACAGAAGAAAGTATGTCACATCTAAACCTCACCAAAAGGTTGGAATATAAGTTATAAGGAAACTCTCTGGCAAAGGTGTCAAAATGACTGCCTGTAGTGCCTATTGGTGTACCAGGTCTTATGCTGGCCTCCAGAATCCCTCATTATCAGAAACGTGCCTGATAAAACTAAATAGGACAAGATAAACATTCATTCACTGATACAGTTCTACACTATTTCAGGGCACTCAACCTTATCCAGGCATAACAAGGAGGCTAATGTGTGACTTTAAGGTAAAACTAGTATTTCCATGTAAACCACTTCAGAATCATCAGAGATAATTTGTCTGCATTTAAAAAAAACTGCCAGAAAAGGGTAGAGGTAATGAGATAAAATATAAATGAAAGGTTTCCATTCTCATTTTCAGGTTCCTGCTATATGGTAACTCTGATGTCAGCCATCTGAGAGCCTTTAGCCCTATTCCTACTAAGTAATATTGGCACTTGCATCATCAATGCCTTAAGTAGATACATAAATTCCCATCTGGGCACCATTAAAGTGATGGGTGTTAGATCCCAATATGAATAGGTACCCACCAAAATGTCAACTATTTGACTCAGAATACCACTCAAGGGGGTGATGTGATGGCTAACATTATGTTTTTAAGTTTAAATTACTGTACTTCAGAGATCTATAAAACAAAAACACCTCTAATACATAAGCTACCCTTGCCCAAGGACAGATAACTTCCAGAAATGCTAGGGGCTATTGTTCTTATAAAATAACAAGTGTGTTTTCATTTCTGTAAATAAAGTTAGTTGCTCAATTGCACAGGATGTGTGCTTGGTTACACATAGGCAGGGAATATGTAGCCTTGTAAGTTTTGCCTTTATAGGCCCCTGTGATGATTTGAATAGGAATGACCCCCATAAACTCACATGTTTTAATTCTTGGCCCATAGGGAGTGATCTTATTAGGATGTGCGGCCTTGTTGGGGAAGGTGTATCACTGTGGAAGTGGGCTTTGAGGTCTCATATGCTCAAGCTAGACCTAGTATGACGACGGTCTACTTCTGCTGCCTCTGGATCACGATGTAGAACTCTCAGCTACCTTTCCAGCATCATGTCTGTCTGCATGCTGCCATGTTTCCCACTAAGACAATTATGGACTAAACCTCTGAACTGCAAACCAGCCCAATTAAATGTTTTCCTTCATGAGAGTTGCTATGGTCATGGTGCCTCTTCACAGCAAAAGAAACCCTAACTAATACAGGCCCCAAATAATGTAATTCAGTACCATATTCTGGGAATCCTGAGTCTCAGGTATGCACCTGGCCAGTATTCATAGTCCTGGCCAGTATTTAATAAAGCCTCTCATTTATTAAACGTATTCATGGTCAGACTGGTGAATTTCTAAATGACTCCAGTATAGTGGCATCTTGCCTTGTCTGTGAATTTGCAGTAGTGGCCACACCATTTGGGTGTGGTTTCAGAAGTGGATGTGATCGCTTTAAGGTAAAATAGCTGTGACCATGCACTCTCTTGGGTCTCTGAGAGCATCGGAAGGGCAGAGACTGCTTCTTCTGGAGCAGGAAGGTTGTGGTGGTTATTTAGTCTTGTCTGTGTAAGTTGCTACCCAATAAAACACCTACTTACCTTTTATGTTTGGTCTAGTGAATTCATTTAAACCCTGCCTTTATTCCAGTCCCATAACAATATCACATTTGGGGCTTCCCTATAGGCCTATGCAGAATCATGCTAGCTAACTTTACAGTGATCTAAAAACACATAGGATCCATTGGTGTATTTGGAGACTTCCCAGTCTTCGGCATCTACTCTAAAACCATAAACTATTATTAGTATCATAGGCGTTGCTGTCTCACATTAGACTTCAGCTGACTTCTCTTCCAGGAGTAGCTACAAGAATTAAACACGATTCACTCTGACCCTGCAGCCTTCCTCCTTTTTCAGCCAGTTATCACAGTTCTTCCTCATTGCCCTTGATTTTGACACAAAAGAGTCAGAGGCAACATGACTGCAGACATGCAGCATAAGCCACTCATTAACTAAATCTGTTGCCCCATGTTAAGGGACTTTTCCATCCATCAGAAACCTTCAATAATAGACAACTCACTTTGTTTGGTGGAATCAAAATGCTTATCTCAGAATTCCATGGTGAGGTACTGCCAATCTAGTTGTAGCATTAATAAATCTCTTAATAAAGCTGACACTTAAAAGAGAATCCCAAATCTCTGTTCTACATCTCTAAAATCTAACAAAGTGATACTTAAATCCAGCACTTGAGAGGTTAGCTAACAGACTCTCCCTGTGGGAAGTTTCCCTACCCTTGACACTGGGATCCCCGCACTATCTGATGAGCTTTGGTTCTTCCTTCTGTTTTCACCTGCCGAGCTCATGCACTCCATGGTGTTTCTGTTCAAGCTTCTACAAAGATCCCATCTTGACTGGAGTTTCAGCTTTTCACCACTGCCCAGGATTCTACCTTTCAGACTGCTAAGGCTCTGAGTTCTCTGGGATTCCTGTATGCCACTGATTATTAAAAACAAAACAAAACAAAACAAAACAAAACAAAAACAACTCATAGTACTAAGTCAGATGCTCCACTGGCTTTTGTTCTGTTCTCAATAGACAGACCTCTGGAGTCTGGGCATGTACTTTCTAAATCTCTTTCTGGCCTTGCCACAAGAAATTCAGGGATGTTTATCTCTCATTCCCTTTCCTCTAAACCTGTCCAACTATCAGATTTCTCCTTTCCTAACTTACTGGTAGTCAATGAGCTTAAAATTATAGCTTTACAGCTTCACACAAAGGAGTGACAAGAAGTGGGAGGTTCCTCTTTTGTACCTCTAACATTCTTGAGCCTCCTCTACTTCTCCAGGTGTTATTTCAATTAATTAAGGAATTCTTTTTTGGTTCCTGCAGAAGAGATAGGAATACTTTCCTCATTCTGAGAATTTGTTCCATTTTTCAAAAACTTCACTGTTCTCTCCACTTTTTTTTTTCCATGACCTACAGCTAACACTGGCAGGCTGTAGAGCACTGGCACTTGCCACCATTCTTTTTTTTTTTTTTTTTTTGCACCAAGAAGTTGCCTCAGAACTGTTTGCTCAGCTGTTGCCTAGCACCATTTATCTGTTGTCACAGCTGGAGGACCCAAACCATGGACCAGATGTTTTGATCTAAGAGATCTACAGAGTTTCAGTTTTTCTGAAATGCTAAAGTCCTTTCTCTCCTTTCTATTGTCTTCTCCAGAAGTTGCTGATTTGAGATTTGGTGTGCAACTCTACCAGTACCACCATGATCTCATAGCCCTTCTGCAAATGTTTATATAAGTACCTACACCCATGAAGTTTTGGGAAACTCACCAGAGATGAGCACTCAAACATACTTTATAGCTAATTGAAAGTCTTTATTTGTTCTGGCTGGGATTACACTCAGAAACCCAAGTATAGCATTGCATTGATTGTTTTTGAGGGATTTTTAAAGGCAAAAAAAAATCTGGTATCTAGATTGGCAGCTACAAGGGAAAGTATTGTTCAAGAAAGCAGTTTAAATAGAAGCTACAATAAGCAGAAACTGGATGGGAGGTTTGTAAAAGCAGTCAGTTTAATAGAAGCTAAGATAAGCTAAGGCATCTTGACCTCAGTTCCTAGAATAGAGTCATGCAATTTTCCATGGGATTCTCTATCAAGGAGATAAAATTATAGCTAAGCATGCAATGCCCCCAGAAAGAATACAAATGGAGAAACTGCTGCACTATCTTGCCCTGTAACACTGGTACCCAACTCTCCATATCTGCAAATGGGAATGACTGGTGCTGAACTTTTGACAAAAAAAAAAGGTCTTGTAGTAAAGTAACAAAAATTTTGGCTTATTCTAGACCAAATAATGAGTGACCATGATAGCTTGGGAAGACTGATTTAGGTTTCCCCAAATACTGTTCTCATAAGGTAGTAATTTAATGAATGTTTTTATAGAGACAAGCCCTAAATCAAAACACTGTTCAAATATATTGGGAGGAACACCAGATGAGTTGGATATACTGCAATGAGAGGTACACCTCTATTATATGTCTCAGATGCTGTCTGATAACACTTTTAGCATTAGGGTCTGCTAAGTTAATACATTTCAAATGTTTTCCCCTAACAGTCACAAGATTGTTGCATCTGACAGAGGTAACAAAGTAATGGTCAATATGGGAGTTAAAGATATCCCAATATAAATTATAATTAGGCTCTGAGCCTTAAACATTCCAATCTATCAACACTTTTTTAAGTTCTAACCAATAAATCATCCTTGTAGAGGTTCGATGGAAAGTAGGGTTTCTTTCCAAGAACTTTCTTTTACAAAACAAAACAAAAAATGAGAAAAATTCAACCTTGCTCTGGATATAACAAGACCACACTCCCTCCTTCTACTTCACCCTCCCCAGAGCAGATGAACTCTGCTTTATAGGGTTCACTGCCTTTTCCCTTTATTAATTAAACTGCCTTTATTAAAGGTTAAATGCAATCGTGTGACATATTCTGTAAGTTTATACTTACACTGTAATTATTTTTGATGTACTTGTTTATATATTGTTTTGTCTGTTTACCAGCTGCTATGCATGTTCATGGTTATTTTATGTAGTTCTGATGTACTACATGGTCAAGAAAAGACCTAAATAACAAAATGTATATCCAGACACTTCATGTGTACATCTACAGTATTGGATATGAAATAACTATGAACTAACTCATAAAGACTCTAGCAGAGTACAAAAGACCTTCATGAGTTTGAGCCTGATAGGGGATCAGAACTGAGAAAAGGAAGTAAATATGGGGTCCTATCCTCTAGTCAAGAAGCCATTTGTAACTGATATGTACTAGGAAAGGGAAAATCCGTTTTCTCCTGTGGAGTGACCCTGAATAAACCCATACTCCAGCATAGGCCTCATGCCCAGGAGTAATTAGCCAACACAATAGGAATTCCCTGTTTTTGGATTTGCTATGGTTGTTGTAGGTTTTGTTTCTTTTCTTTCTTTTTCTTTTTTTTTTTTTTTGGTTGTTGTTTGGCTAATTTTTTTGTCTTAACTGGTTTTTATTCATTTGTTTGTTTGTTTTGATTTTTCTTTCTTTTGGGGTTATTTTTTGTTTTGAAAGAGAGGGGGAAAAGAGAGGGAGAGAAAAAATAAAGCTGGTAGGGTACGGAGGTGGGGAGGCCTTTGAAGATTTGGCAAAGGGGAATAATATAATCTAAATATATGAAAAATGTGTTTTAAGAAAGACAGTGCATATGTCCTTTGCTGTGTATGTCTGAACATGTATTTGTATATAATTTTAAGGTGATGTTTAATAGCAATTAATGAGAACACAGTTTTTTTTCAATGCCCTTATATTTATGATGACAAGATAACTTCACAATTGTGGGAAAAAATATAAAAAAGTAGAATATAATCACAAAATCTGATTAACCTGCTCCACGACATCTTTAGGTTTACAGATAATTTTAATGTGCTCTATTAGATCAAAAATGTAATCTCACTTTTACAAAATATTTGAGGTGACAGCTCATCTCTGTGCATTCATGTTTGATATGATTTGTCCATATTGAAATTTTTAGATATCTATGATACGATGTACTTGTATGTGGTGACTCATTTAAAATATAATTGATCTAATTATAACACAGTGTTTTGAAAATAAACTAGAAGAAAAAGATCATTTGGTAAGAAGAGCTATAATATATTTTTTATAAGGAAGGTTGAAGTAAAAGGAAAATCTCTTGAATGCAAAAGCTCTTATAAACTCAGACTTTTGTATGATAAGAGATTATTTCAAATAAAAATAGGTATATGAGGATAACTCTGGGTTAAAGTTGTTAGTTCCAAAGTGAGGCCCCAGAATGGAAGTGCTGACGATAATAACATCCTGAAGAGGAAATTCTATGTTCTCTTTGCAACTCATCGTATGGGCTTTCATGGAGACATGCTATCAATTTGGTAATTCATATTATTCCTTTAAAACGTTATTTGATAATTATGCCATATATGAAAAATTGACTGATAAGATATAAGTCATAGAAAGACTGAGTCAGTCACTAAGATAATAGAAGGCCCCCAAAGAAGCCTTCATTACTTTTTGCAAAGAGGGACTTTGCAAATATAGCCTTAAATATAATATCATATCCAGAAATTAGATAAATATCAATTGAATCTTTAGGATTTGAAAATGCTAATTCAGAATACAAAAGGATGATGGGCTTTTGAAGGCAAGATCAGCATCCATAGATGAATGGATGAGAAGTACAGTTGATATTGGATTTCAAACTTATGATGCTACTTTGATAGGAAGAGTGATTTCTAAAAAATTTAAGAAAAATCAAATGCCATGTTTTAATTGTGGTAAGAAAAAGGTCATCTGAAGAGGTATTGTATGCAGATCATTTCTAGAATGCTTTTTTTCTAGAGAAATCCAAACAAAAGGCCTTAGACTTCTACAGTATACAGAAGGTTTGGCAAAGGCCAAACTAATGAATACAGATCAACAAGAAACAGCAAGGTAAACCTTCACCATTGGGAAATGACTTGAAGGGCCTCTTGCAGTTCTCAATATGGAATTTGGTTAAGCCATTCCTTGCCAGCATTGCAGAACTCATCCACAGAAAAATTACAAGACTTAATGCCTGTTGTCAAAAACCATACTCTTCTGGATGACAGAACAGGCATACCAATTGGCCTCTTCAAGACTAGATAGTCTTTATTTCAGGTAAAACAAAGCACAGGATAGGTTGAGTGTATAGGGCCAGAAGTACAAAGAAAGAAATTAAACCCATATGTGGCTAATAGAGTAATGAAGACATGGAGATATTATTTATTACAGAAATGGAAAACACAGATTAACATTCCTCCAATATCAGAAACAAACAATAAAATAAAGTATACTTTTGAGAGAAATATTAAAAGGCATTATCAAAAACAGTCACCAACTACTCAGATTGTACATAAGCAGGACACAACACTTATTGATCTTTCAAACAGCTCAACCTTTAAAATAGTTAACTGACAAACCTCTGTGGGTAGAACAATGCCTTTCACATCACCAAGATTACAGTCACTGGAAGAGTTGGTACAGAGATCTGAGAGCTATTAATAATTTAATCCAGTCAATATGCTCTTTACAGCATGGAATTCCCTTGCGTTCTTTATTACCTAAAGGATGGCCTATTATACTGATTAATTAATAAAGTGTTTCTTTTTTACTATACCTTTACAGGAATAGGATAGAGAAAATTTTTGCTTTTAACATTGCCTACTAATAATAATTCTCAACCTGTTAAAAGCATCAGTGGAAAATTCTTCCCAAAGATATGTTAAGTAGCCTCACTTTGTGTCAATGTTTTGTACAACAGCCATTAGAAATAATTTGTAAAGTTTTCTCAATCTATAATTCACCATTTTGTGGATGATATCTTTGTACAAAATTCAGATACAGATACATTAGAAAAAATATTTTATGAAGTAAAGAAAAATTTGCCTTATTGCGGATTACAAATTGCTCCTGAAAAAATACAGAAGAGTTTTTATTAATTACCTAGGATATAAGATGTGTTTAGAAAAAAATCAACTGCAGAAAGTATACATCACAGAGATCAATCATGAACTCTTAATGGTTTTCAAAAATTGATGAGAGATATTAACTGCCTATGGCCTGTAATTTATAATAACCAAGTAATTTATTTCAAATATTACAAGGTGATAAGGGCTTAAATGGTCCAAGAAAATTATCAGTGGAAATTTTGGTACCTTTTACAAATGGCAGAAAAATGAACATTGGCAAAGAACTTGCAAGTTTAGGAGAGATTAGCAATAAATATCCCCAAAGCAAGATACTTTGGTTTATATAAAGAACTAATTGAATCATCCCTCATATTGAACACCAATTTCTGAAGCCCCTACATTCTAGACTGAAGCAAATAAATCAGGAAAGGCAAGTTCAGGAAAAATACATAGAGTCTCAAAGTTCTTATGATTCAATTCAAAAATAAGAATTATGTTATTCCCATGGTATTATTAGATTTTCCAAAATTTCTTAATAAAGTTACTGACTCTCAATATGCAAAAATAGTTGTTCTACATATGAAACCCTGAAATTATTGCAGATGATTTAGAATTAACTTTGTTAATTATTCAATTATAATACATAATCAGAAATAGAAATTATCCTTTGTATATAACATATATCAGATCCCGTATGGATCTACCAGGCCCTCTAGTACAAGGTAATGATGAATTGTTCAGATATTAGTAGGAAATGTGCTAGAAGACTGAGAATTTCATGAGAAACACCACCTTAATAGCAAAAGATTGAAGAAAGATATTTTATCACTTGGCAACAAGCCAAGGAAATTATAAGGAAATGTCCTACTTGTTCTCTGTATAACCATTACAGGTATGTTCATTACCTATAGGAAGCAACCCAAGCAGTACTCAAAGAAATGACATTTGGCAAATTTGATATTCCAGAGTTTGGATAATTGAAATGTGTGTACCGTATAACTTACTCGGAATTTCAATGAGCAACTGCTTTGAGTTCTGGAAATGCTGATTCTGTGATTACACAATTATTAGAAGTAATGGACATTATAGGAATACCTGTACAAATTAAGGCTGACAAAACTCCAACATATGTCTCTAGTAAAGTCAAACAGCTTTTTGCATTTAACAACATAAAGCAGAGGGAGTGCCCAGACAGGCTCCAAAGCTACACAGAGAAACCCTGTCCCAAAAAACAAATAAATAAATAAATAAATAAATAAATAAATAAATAAATAAATAAATAAGCATAAAGGAGTAATAAAGATACCCAGAGATAGATTGTGCACAGTGCTTTATTAACTTTACATTTTTAAAGCTAATGAGACAGGAATGATATCTGTGGAGCGACACTGGATAGTTGAAAAACTGCTGAATTAAACCAGCCTGTATATTTTAAAGATATTTTGACCTCAGAATGAAAGCCAAGATATGTGTCACATTAGGGAAGAAGTTTTGCTTTTGTTTCCATGGGAGAAGGAAAGCTATGGATACCACCAATCTTGATAACGATTAGATTCAAAAAAGAGAGACCTCTTGATTGGGAGAGGCTATAGTTCATCAAACAGCATGGCCATTCAATCTAAACTAACTTAGAAGATTTAATTTGAGTAGATATAACTTGCCAAAAAAGTAGCTCCCTAAATTTATGGTTGGCAAAGGGTTACATTCTTGTCTTTACAATAAAAGTTTAGAGCTAATGAATCTAAAGAGCACTGGACAAATGAGAAATGGGAAGAAGGATGAATCATCAAGAGAAAATGTCCGAAGAAAACAAGTAGATTGCCCTAATGGGATAATAGACCTTTAACAGGGTAGAATTTGATAAATATTCCCAAATTCTTGCTTTCGATGCTCTCAAAACATAAAAGGCAAATGGTCCTTTTGTGTTCCCAATTCAATTAAAAATCAAAGCTGGCTTTTGAGTTGGAGCATGGTTCTCTCCTTCTCTAAGAACCAGCATGCTTATTAAAGAAAAATCCAAAATCTCTGTCTCATGTCAGAGGAGCCACCAGGTATGGGCAAGAAGAAAAACCACTAATCTCATAATCCTTTGGTTTCAATTTGACTCTTTAAAAAGTTTCTTAGGGTATAAATATTATCTCAAAATTCATAAAATTATATATATATATGCTTCATGTTATGATACTAATTTGTACTAATTCTATAAATAAATTTCATTTAGCTTCCTTATGTGATTTCAAGCTTGAGTATGAAGTAGTAACTGGGAATTAAGTTTGTGTGTGGGCTTTTACTCCAGCAGCTGGGGAGTGAGAGTGATGAAGTCCTGGGAATGAAATACCTGGGAAGCAGATTCCAGAGATGAGCATTAGTGTGCAGATCTAGTTTTATATGACAGTTAGTGACATATAGGTATACATTGTCTATTCAGCTAAAATCATATTGCACTGTTACCCAATGAGTCTAAATGGCACACAACCTGCACCATGTGAGAGTATACATGAGCAGGGGCAGCATGTCCAGGACACATATCTGTGGACAAAAGGCAGGAAACAGGTAATGCCTTAGGTTTTTGTGGTGATTTGAGGGTATTGGTTAGCCAGCACTCTATTAAAAGTCATTTAGTGTGCTAGAGACCAGATCTGTTCAAATAACCACAGGAGTCATCTGCATTTTATGAAAAATGTCTTTTAGTGACACCATGTGGACAGAAATTGCTTCCTCATGTTCCCCTTTTTTGATTGTTTTAAGGCTAATTGTCCCATGTGGAGCACCTTTTGTTCATTTGATTTTATTTATATGTGATATGACCTTCCAGACTGCAATACATCCCTGCAAAAGCAGGAGGAACAATCCATTTATGACAAGCTT
Source organism: Cricetulus griseus (assembly GCF_003668045.3). NCBI lineage: Eukaryota > Metazoa > Chordata > Mammalia > Rodentia > Cricetidae > Cricetulus > Cricetulus griseus. The sequence goes on from NC_048595.1 coordinate 72,327,388, forward strand.
TCTTGGAAAGAGCATGGAGATCAGATTTTGACCTACATCTTAAAAACAAGTCCATCATATCAGACAGTTATGATGTCCATCATGGTGGCATTAATTTGGGTGATTTCTTGATGTAATTGTTGAAACGGCATAAGTAATGAATGATTCCATGTTCTGGCAAGCTACTGTCTCTGGAGCATTAGAGACAAGGAGTGGTTAAGATGTGCTTGGAATAGGAAGAGACAAATAGAGGTATATTGGGGGTCTTGGGTTACATGACCTAAATCCCAGAGGCCATTTATCTCATCCTTTATAGTACCTACTTGGTAATAGAGGTTAAGCAGACCTATTTGGAGGAATTGATTAACTTGGAGTTGGGTATCAAACACTTTGATTGTTAGCCTTGACATGTTGTTTAAGGCTGCTGCTGTCTGTACAAAATTTTGCAAAGAAATTGCTGCTGCTGCAGCAGTCAAACCCAAGGCTATAGCTGCTACTATGGTTGAAATACTAAAATCCCTCATATGTCTTTGTGATACAGTGGGAAGGTTGTTAGTAAATGTCATATTCCCTTGCCATTCCTTGGCAGCATTAACAGGAAACTATGTGACTGGAGAGTGGCATAGCAATAAGGCAATGTTGACATAATTCGGTTCCCATCATACGTAGAGGGTACAATTCACCTCAGAATGCTTAAGAGTAGGTCTATTGTATGAGAACAGAGACATAAAAAGAACAGTGGCCAAACACATGCATGCCCTGTGCAGGTAAGGTCAATAGCAGCCCCCCAAAAGAGTTTATTGACAGAGTGAAAGATTTTCAAGAAAAGCTATGAGTTATCTTCTTCATAAGGGGAGGCATAAAGATTAGCTCCCTGTATCACCACAAAAAGTCTGAAATCTAAACAGAACCATAAACCACAAATATATGTAAACCTTGAAACTGATTGGGGTGGCCAGCTGTGATCAGGCATTGGATCCCACAGGAGATATATGGAGATAGGGGTATTCTCTTGTGTGTGTATTTTGAAGGATTGATCCCAGAAATCTGAGGGGAAGGATAGTTTTAGAGAGTGGTAGGCAGACAAACATCCTTAAAATTGTGGGATTCACTCAAGGCAGGCATTCCAACCTCCACAAAGATTGTAATCAGCACATAAATAGCAGGTTTCTTGGTAAGAAATCATAAGGGGGGTTCGAGAAGTATTTAGGGGTTGTACAGGAAAGGTGCCATAGATACTGACTATGAAGCTGTTCCTGAATGGTTATTCTTCAGTGCTTTGATCTTGGGGTGGGGGGGGAGCATGGTGTTGCAAGAAACTGTTCTCCCTGGAGGGACATGTATCCTTATGGAGGTAAAACCCAACCAAACCAGGCTCCAGATGAAAGGAACCTTTAAAGGGAGAAAGCATAGATAAATTGACTGGAAAGGGGGCTCATCTATATTAGAGCTATCACTACATATGATTGACGAAGCAAGAGACCCAGTAAACTGGCATTAGAAATGGAGGGGCTCTAACTGCAGCCCACAACAAAGGCTGAGCCTGGGCCAGAGAATTAGTGATAATAATGTCACACATAAGCAGGAATAGGGTACAATGTTCTGTCTCAGACCTCTCCAGGCACATGATTTGGGCCTGAGATGAAAATGCTTTAAAAGCTTCCCAGGTTATGTGGTAAACCAGGGCAGGTCTTCCCTTCTGGAATGTCTCCATCTCTGGCTTCTGTGTATCTTACATCCCCAGTAGAAGTGTTATCTCCCTGGACCAGATCCTCTCATACAGTGACAAGACTTCCATCAATGTCTTCAATCTCTCCATTCTCTGTGTAGGACTTGACACCTTGGCCAGGTACCCAAATGAGTTTTTTCACCCCTTCTGGGAAAATACAAACAAAACCTCAACCTGTTACCAAGGGTGCAGGATTCCTCTACTGATTATCTATTGAATCTCACCAGAGGATTAGTGGCAATGGTTTAGTTAGAGGGAGCATGGCTCCCCAGTGCTTATAAGGAGGGGGGAGTTAATCCAGACTTGTCAAATTTATCAATTTTAAAAATTAATGTAAATAATGACAATATTAATTTTATTTGTGGGTGTAACGATAAGTCTTTCTTCTATCCACCCAAACCCCACAACCACGTGGGCACCAAGAATAACACACAGAGTCTTAATATTTGTTTACAATGCTGATGGCCAATTGACTAGGATTTCTTATATGCCAGCTCAGTTTTAATTATCATAAATATATATATATATTGTATAAGACTTATCTTATCGAGGACACTTTCTGATGGCATCCTCTCCCCAGGATCACATGGCGGCTCTGTAGAGAAGAGAGCAGGAGGAAGAGAAAGAGGATGACTTCCTGTTTGTCCCTGCTTATATATGAGTCGGCCTGCTATGTCACTTCCCGCCTGTATCACCAGACTTCCCTTTTCTACATTTCCCAGAATTCTCCTTGACTCCTAGTCCCTCCTATCTTGCTTTCCTTTTGGCCAAAAGTACTTTATTTATCAACCAAAAAGACGAACATATACACAGAAGGACATCCCCCACTATGTGGGTGTGTATGAATCCCATTTTCCCCTTTTTCTCATTTTTTTCTACTTATTTTTTTTACTGTTTTTCTTGGGGGGTTGGTTTGGTGGTTTTTTGTAATTGTTTTTTAAGTGAAGTGTTTGTATACTTGACAATAGTTTGTCCTTGGGGATCATAGAGAATGCTCATGTTATGAGCTCTGTTCCAGTTAGCAGAAGTAGGCTTTAAATTAAGAGTTATATAGGTGGGGCCATTATCTGTTTTGATAGGATAAGGAACCCCCATGGCTAACATGGAAGTTATTATAGCAAAGATGGACATTTATGAATTTTCTTTTGTCAGTGCTAATGCAAAAATGAAGGAGGAGTCTCAATAATCTCAGGGACATAGTTTTCGTGTCTAAAAGAGGGAACATGAGTAACATCTATGTGCCAAAGAGATGTAGGGAGCAATACTCTAGGATGCACACCTGTGGGCTCTAAAGGGGCTAGTGGGAGCGTTGGTCCAGAGGAGGCACAGCTGTGAAGATGGTGCTTGCAAAAGACTTTTGTTAAATCTCGAAGTAATTTGCAGAGGGAGGACACAGAGTTATGAGAGTGAGCATGTAGCTCTTTAGCTTGGTCTAATGGTGAGAACATGAGGGCAGACACAGCTTGATCTGCCAATGTGTTTCCCTCTGAAATTACTCCAAGAGGTTTTGATGGGAGTGAGCATGTTGTATATAGAAAGGGTAAGATTGTTGCTCAATTAACATCTGGAACTGAGTCATACCCATAAAAATGGTCCCTCTGTGGTTTTAATGTAGCATAGGGCAAGGCTTTAACACATTATCCGCTTAGTATCACTAAAATATTGAGAGGGTCCTGATGATCCCAGAGAAGTGTCAGGATGGTCAAAAGTTCACTGATCTGAACTTCCTTTAAAGGATTGAGTGTACAGCTATGGTTTGTTTCCTATTAAAAGTAAAAAGCAGCCAAATTTTGTCTTTGATGTATAGTGAACCCTGAAGCTGCATCTGGGACAGGGTTGGAACTGAGAAACCTAATATGTAGGTTTGACATTTGCGGCAAAATAGACAAAAACCTTGTTTGGGGGGTAATGATTTTTAATCCTCCCATGGAACATGAATAGAAAAGTTTGTGCTATGGGATTAGAGGAGAAATTTAAGCTAATTGGTCCTGATATACGGGAAGCACAATGTGATCTGGGTCTTTTCCTAATATTAACTGGGAATTCTTAAGAATTTTGAGAGCCAACGTAAAACTACCATCTATAAATAGAGTAATTTTAGGGGTAGGGGAATATGCCAAATGTTCCCAGTAGACTTTCTGAAGGGGGGATTGGCACATCGCACCAGTGGGTAATCCAAGTGTTGGAATGACCAATCCCCAGAAATCTTTATTTGAATCGTACCTATTCAGCATACAGAGGTTCAAGCCTGCACTAACTATTTCCAGGCATTTTTGAACCTCCTCTGTGACAGTCATGAGCTCCTCAGATCTCTTCGTGCCTTGAAAATGAACAAAGAGAGGGATCAATTGCCCAGTGGAAACAGTAAGGCAAGGCCATATTATAGCAAGGTTCTCTCAAAAGGTCTACATGGACAATAAGGGTAGGAGAGTTGAAAGTCTGAATTGTAACCTTTGTGGCTTTATTGTATTATATATAGAATGCTTGAGAAACATATAAGGCTCCTGGTGTTGCACATTTAGGAGCTACTTGTAGTCTTTTTCAAAAAAGAATTTGTCATCTTTGCCAGCAAGTTTTTTAAAATAGTCTGAATTAACACAAAATTCAATTAGAAAGCCATCCATATAGACATTGTAACAGTCCTTAGCGACTGGTTTTAAAGTCTCCCATACATAAATTTGACAAATTGTTCAACTATTTCTCATGCTCTGTGGTAATATTCTCCAATGCTATTGTTGCATTGAGTGTCTGTTGTTCTTAACTGGTCTTGAGAAAGTGATTATCTGCTTTTTATCAGGATGTAGAGGGATGGAGAAAAGCAGTCCTTTATGTCAAGTGGCATTATATGATAATGATTTGGAATGGCTGAGAGAGCAGGGAGGCCAGGCTGGGTATTGCTCATGGCCTGCATGGATGCATAAACTGTCATTAAGTCATGGAGAAATCTGATTTTTTTATGACAAAAACTGGAGAATTCCAGGAGTTAGTAGATGGCTCAATGTAACCCATCTATAATTGGTTCTTAACGAGATTTTGTAATGCTTGGTATCTTCCCCCATGATTGGCCACTGATCTACCCAAATTGGGGTATTGGAGTTCCAGGAAAGGTTTCTGGGGAGGTGTCCCTCCTTAGTGTCAGTGGCCATTAGAACTGGGGGTAGCCTTTCATTCCAAGTTCATCATGTACTATGCAATCCTCATAAAAGTAGTGACTACCACATCCATATCTTCCAAAAGTTCTGTTCCCCATAATTTTTGGAGAGGTCTAGCAAAGTTAGTATGGGGAATTGTCCTCATCATCCTCCTATATTACTGGTTGAGAGACCTGCCAAGATGGTGATTATTGTCTGATACCCTTGACCATAGAGACAGGACAGTTATTCCCTCCTCCTTCTTCAAACATGTTCTTTCTGCACCTGTGTCAACAATGCCTCCAAATATGGTACTCTCCCCCTCCCCTGTTTTAAGTCTCATTCTCACCTTGTGGGTTCCTATGGGAATGGCCCAGAGCATTTTAGGGTACCATTGGATGTTCAAAGGCTGTCCGTATTTAGTGGTTTTAGATCTACAAATTCCAGTACAGTGGAATCCTTTTTTTTTCATTTATATCAAACCAGTGGAGGCCTCATTCCCTCAGAATCCTAATTTTTGTTTAGGCATTACTTTTCCTGACATCCATATACCCATCAGCAATGTTTTGGACCCAAAGTGTCATTTGTCTTAATGCATGTTGCTAAAGAAGCTGTAAGGGCCTCTGCTTGCTTAGAAGTCATGACTATATCCTTGTAACATAATTCCAGTCCTCAAGCTCCCAATATTGAACTGGGGCAACAGCTTTTCTTGCCTCAGTTGTGACTCCATCCCAAATCAGTCTCTTTGCTAGAGCTTCACTGACTGCTAGGTCTGAACTTAGCAGTGTACTGACTCTTGCACCTGGTAGACAAAATCTGCAAAATGCTCCCCCAGTTTTTGCTTTAGTCCTGAAAGAACAATAGCCCCTTCAGAGCTTAAGTTAACTGCTTTTGTGGTACAAGGCCACACTTGGCCAAAGTAGTTAGGTGGTTCTTCCATCTGTGAAGCAGCTGAAGCGTGCAATCCCTCACCTTTAAAGACATTGGGGTGTGGGGTTATTGGAACATATCTAGCAACTCTTCCCTGTCCAAGAATTTCTCCCTCATCATAAAAAGTGTGTATTTCCATTGGAAGAAATGACCTTGAGAGAGTAAAGTACTCATTATAGTTTTCCACTCCTGAGGGCTATTTAATGTAGTGGCCATGGATTCGAACAGCTGAACGATGAAAGGAGAATGCAGCCCATTTTCCATGACTGTTTTTTTGGATCCTTTGTAAGGTCCCAGTATTATGAGTCCCATCTTCACTGTCCCCCTTGTTGTTGGGAAAGAATCACTGAAATAATTGTGTAAACTCTGAAGCATGGTTCATCACAGCCTGATAAAGATGAAGCATGGGGGAGGAAGCAGAGGGTGCCAAGAACTCAGCAGGTTTCTTTATACAAGGACTGTTGGGGGTAATGAAAACAGTGGCCAATTTAGGCTTTCAGTTTTTGATTTTACATGGGTAGAAGCCATGCAAGTTGATTTTTAGAACTTTGATTGGGATATAGAGAGGGACTGTACTTATCTATATCTGATCCAAATTAGACAGCTGTTCTAGGAAACGGTAAATAGAAGACACTCTTGGTTTGGCCATGTTTTTGCTTACAGAGTTGGGCAATGGAGCAGGTTGTAGTTTCAGTTCACCCAAGTTTTTTTACATTGTTAGACAAAGAAGTGGGTGCAGTTGCATTTCACCTGCATTTTTTAGAGTCCAGCAAGAAGTGGACAAAGAAGTGGGTAGTGACTTCAGTTCATGCATTTTTGCTTACAGAGCTGTGCAAAGAGGAAGGCAGTAATTTCAGTTCTCCCAGGTCTTTGTTGACAGAGTGCAGTGATGGAACAGAACACTGCTGCCTGATATCCTGACTCTACCTTTACTACCAAAGCTAAGGATGAGTAAAAAATAAACAGTTCCCTTAAGGCAGCTTTTGATTGTAGCTACAATGGCTAAGAAATATGGAGGGAGGAGGCTTCTTCTCCCCCCTGCCACTGGAGGAGTTTTTCTACCTGTTCCCATGTATTCTCATCCCATACTTTGGCAGCAAGTATCCAGGAACAGATTCTAGTGCCATATCACAGAAATTATTAAGGTGAGTTTCAGGGAAAGAAAGCTACCTGCTCTCTAGGATCTGTTTCAATATGTTCAACTACATTTCTTTACTACATTGGTCCTATTCTCCACTTCTAGTTCTCCTAGCTCCCTCTCCCTTCCCCTCATGCTCCCAACTTGCTCTGCAAATCTTTTCCCTTTCACCTACTCCAGGTAACCATATATGTGTCTCTTAGGGTCCTTCTTTCCTAGCTTCTCTGGCTGTGCAGATTGTAGGCTGCTACTTGTTTGCTCTAGATCTAGAATCCATATATGAGAGACTACATACCATTTTTGTCTTTTTGTGACTGGGTTACATCGCTCAGAATCGTTTCTTCTAGTTCCATGCATTAGCCTGTGAATTTCAAGATTCCATTGTTTTTCCCACTGAGTAGTACTCCATTGTGTAAATGTACCACATTTTCTCTATCCATTCTTCAGTTGAGAGGCATCTAAGATGCTTCCAGATTCTGGCTATTAAAAATAGTGCTGCTAGAGTCATCTGAGGCAAGCGACCTGTGTGCCAGACCCAGTTCGGCGGTGGCAGGTTATGAAAACTGAACACCCAGAGGCAGCCCGGCCTCCATCTGCAGGCCCATGTAGGCCAGGAAGTGTTTCCGGTTACAGTTTGTCATCACTGCTCAGAGTCATCTGACGCAAGTGACCTGCATGCCATACAAGTTCGGCAGTGGGATCCAACACCCCGAGGCCCGGTGACGGCTCTGCTTCCAACTGCCAGCCCGGCGGGACCCTTTGATAGAGGACCTCAAAGAGGACATGAGAAAATCCCTTAAAGAAATTGAAGACAAAACAAACCAAAAAATACAAGAAACAGTTCAAGACCTAAAAACTGAAATAGAGACAATAAAGAAAGCACAATCTGAGGGAATGCTGGAAATAGAAAAGCTGGGTAAACTATCAGGAACTACAGATGTAAGCATAACCAACAGAATACAAGAGATGGAAGAGAGAATCTCAGGAGTTGAAGACACACTAGTGGAAATAGATTCATCAACCAAAGAAAATCTTAAGTCCAACAAATCCCTAACACAAAATACCCAGGAAATATGGGATACCGTGAAAAGACCAAACTTAAGAATAATAGGTATAGAAGAAGGTGCAGAAATCCAACTCAAAGACGCAGAAAACATATTCAACAACATCATAGAAGAAAACTTTCCCAACCTAAAGAAAGAAATACAAGAAGCCTACAGAACACCAAATAGACTGAACCAAAAAAAAAGGTCACCTCACCACATAATAATCAAAACACTAAGCATACACAACAAAGAGAAATATTAAGAATAGCAAAAGAAAAAGGTCAAGTAACTGATACAGGCAAACCTATCAGAATCACAACTGACTTTTCTTTGGAAACTTTAAAAGCCAGAATTTCCTGGATCAATATTCTACCTACACTAACAGACCATAGATGACAGCCCAGATTACTATGCCCAGAAAAGTGTTCAATCAATATAGATGGAGAAAACAAGATATTCCATAACAGAACCAGATTCAAAAAATACATATCCACCAATCCAGCCCCCAAAGTACTGGAAGGTAAACTGCAACCCAGGGAAGTTAACTACAACCAGAAAAACATTGGCAATAGATAATTCCATCTTACCAACAGTCAAAAGAAAAAAGGGATAGAATCCCAAACACAATCTTACCATCATCACCAAATGAAAAACAAACAAGAATGAACAATAATCAATGGTCATTAATATCCATCAACATTAATGGTCTTAACTCCCATATAAAAAGACACAGATTAACAGAATGGATAAGAAGACAGAATCCTTCCTTCTGCTGCATAAAAGAAACTCACCTCAACCTCAAAGACAGATGGTACCTAAGAATTAAGGGTTGGGGAAATATCTTCCAATCAAATGGACCCAAGAAACAAGCGGGGGTAGCAATCCTAATATCCAAAAAATTGGACTTTAAACTAAAATCAGTCAAAAGAAATGAAGAAAGCCATTTCCTACTCATCACAGGAGTAAACAATCAGGATGAAGTCTCAATTCTGGATATTTATGCCCCAAATACAAAGACATCCACGTTTGTAAAACTTTACTAAAACTCAAATCACACATAAAACCGATAAAACCGCACACACTTATAGTTTGAGATTTCAACAGCCAATTCTCACTACTAGAAAGGAACACCAGACAGAAACTTAACAAAGAAACAAAAGCACTAATAGAAGTTATGGCACAATTGGACTTAACAGATATCTATAGAACATTCCACCCAAATACATAACAATTTACATTCTTCTCAGCACCACATGGAACCTTCTCTAAAATCGACCACATACTTGGCAACATAGCACACCTCAAGAAGTACAAAAAAATCGAAGTAACCCCCTGTGTCTTATCAGACCACCATGCTTTAAAATTAGAATTCAATAACAACAAGAACTACAGAAAACCTACAAACTCATGGAAATTAAGTAACCCCCAATTGCACAATTCATGGGTCAAGGAAGAAATAAAAAAAGAAATTAAAGATTTCTTAGAATTCAATGAGAATGTGGACACAACATATCCAAACCTATGGGATACTCTGAAAGCAGTGGTAAGAAGAAAGTTCATAGCGCTAAATGCCCACATGAAGAAACAGGAGATTAATCACACTAGAGAATTAACAGCACAACTTTAGAAAACAAGAAGCCAATACACCCCAGAGGAGCAGACACCAGGAAATTATCAAATTGAGGGCTAAAATCAATAAAATGGAAACTAGGAGAACAATACAAAGAATCAATATAACAAAAAGTAGGTTCTTTGAGAAAATCAAAAAGTTAGACAAACCTTTATCCAAACTTACCAAACAACAAAGAGTGAACATGCAAATTAATAAAATCAGGAATGAAAAGGGGGTCATAAACAACAGACACAGAGGAATATCCAGAGAATCATCAGGTCATACTTTGAAAATCTATATTCCTCAAAATTTGAAAATCTGAAGGAAATGGACAATTTTCTGGACAGATTTCACTTTCCAAAATTAAATCAAGAACAGATAAGCAACTTAAATAGACCTATAACCTCAAATGAAATTGAAGCAGTCATTAGAAGTCTCCCAAGAAAAAAAAGTCCAGGGCAGGATGGCTTCTGTGCAGAATTCTACCAGAAATTCAAAGTACAGCTAATACCAATTCTCCTCAAAGTATTCCACACAATAGAAGCAGAAGGGTCATTACCAAACTCTTTTTATGAGGCCACAATAACCGTGATACCCAAGCCATACAAAGGCACAACTAAGAACGAGAACAACAGACCAATATCCCTCATGAACATTAAAGTAAAAATTCTCAATAAAATATTGGCAAATCGAATCCAAGAAAACATCAGAGAAATCATCCACCATGATCAAGTAGGCTTCATCCCAGGGATGCAAGGATGGGTGAACATACGAAAATCCATCAATGTAATCCACCATATAAACAGACTGAGGAAAAAAAATCATCTCAGTAGATGCAGAAAAAGCCTTTGACAAAGCCCAACATCCCTGATGGGCATTGGTGGTGCACACCATTAATCCCAGCATTTGGGAGCCAGAGGCAGGGAGATCTCTGTGAGTTCGAGGCCATCCTTATCTACAAGGGCTAGTTCCAGGATAGGCTCCAAAGCTACACAGAGAAACCCTATCTCGAAAAACCAAAAACTAAAAAAATCCAACATCCCTTCATGATAAAGGTCCTGGAGAAATCAGGGATAACAGGAGATTACCTCACCATAGTAAAAGCAGTATACAGCAAGCCAACAGCCAACATCAAATTAAATGGAGAGAAACTCAATGCAATTCCTCTAAAATCAGGTACAAGACAAGGCTGTCCACTCTCTCCATACCTCTTCAATATTGTCCTTGAATTTCTAGCTAGAGAAATAAGACAACAAAAGGAGATCAAGGGAATACAAATCAGAAAGGAAGAAGTCAAACTCTCACTATTTGCTGATGATATGATAGTCTACATAAGTGACCTGAAAAACTCAACCAGGGACTCCTACAGCTGATAAACACCTTCAGCAAAGTGGCAGGATACAAAATTAACTCAAAAAAATCTGTAGCCCTACTATATATGGATGACACATTGTTGGAGAAAGAAATCAGAGAAGCATCACCCTTTACAATTGCCAGAAACAACATAAAATACCTTGGAGTCACCCTAAACAAAAAAGTGAAAGACCTGTACAATAAGATTTTGAGTCTCTAAAGAAAGAAATTAAAGAAGATACCAGAAAATGGAAAGATCTCCCATGCTGTTGGATACCAAGGATCAACATAGTAAAAATGGTAATCTTGCCAAAAGCAGTCTACAGATTCAATGCAATCCCCGTCAAAATCCCAACACATTTCTTCACTAACCTTGAATGAACAATTCTCAACTTTATATGGAGAAACCAAAGACCCAGGATAGCCAAAACAACCCTGTACAATAGAGGAACTTCTGGAGGCATCACCATCCCTAACTTTAAGCTATATTACAGAGCTATAGTCCTGAAAACAGCTTGGTATTGGCACAAAAATAGACAGGTAGACAATGGAATAGAGTTGAAAACCCTGAAATTAACCCACATACCTACGAACAGGTGATTTTTGACAAACAATCCAAATATATACACTGGAACAAAGAGAACACCTTCAACAAATGGTGCTGGCATAACTGGATGCAAACATGAAGAAGACTACAGATAGACTCAAGCCTTTCGCCCTGCACAAAACTTATGTCAAAATGGATCAAAGACCTCAACATAAACCCAGCCACACTGAACCTACTAGGAGATAAGGTGGAAAATACCCTTGAATTAATTGGTACAGGAGACTACTTCCTGAACATAACACCAGAAGCACACACACTGAGATCAACAATTAATAAATGGGAGCTTCTGAAACTGAGTAGCTTCTGTAAGTCAAAGGACATAGTCAGCAAGACAAAATGACAGCCCACTGATTGAGAAAAGATATTCACCAACCCCACATCTGACAGAGGGCTGATCTCCAAAATATACAAAGAACTCAAGAAGCTAGTCTCCCAAACACCAAATAATCCAATTAAAAAGTGGGGTACAGGACTAAATAGACAATTCTCAATAGAGGAATATAAAATGGCTGAAAGACACATAAGAAAGTGTTCAACATCCTTAGCCATCAGGGAAATGCAAATCAAAACAACTCTGAGAAACCATCTTACTCCTGTCAGAATGGCTAAAATCAAAAACACCAATGACAGTTTATGCTGGAGAGGATGCAGAGAAAGAGGAACACTCCTTCACTGCTGGTGGGAGTGCCAACTTCTACAGCCACTTTGGAAAGCAGTATGGTGACTCCTCAAGAAAATGGGAATGAGTCTACCCAAGGATCCAGCAATTCCACTCTTAGGCATATACCCAAAAGAAGCACATTCACATAGCAAGGACATCTGTTCAACCATGTTCATAGCAGCATTATTTGTAATAGCCAGAAACTGGTGGTGTTGCTAAAAGACACAGAACATGAGAAATACAAATCACTCCTGTGGTCATTTGAACCGACTTAGTCTCTAACACACCAGATGAATCATAATACTGTCCTGGCTAACCAATACCCTCAAATCACAACAAGCTCTACGACATTACTTGTTTCCTACTCTTTGTCCACAGACACACTGCCAATACCAAGCTGTTTTCAGGACTATAGCTCCATAATAGAGCTTGAAGCCAGAAATCATGATGGCTCTGGAAGTTCCTTTATTGCACAGGGTTGTTTTGATTATCCTGGGTCTTTTGTTTCTCCATATAAAGTTCAGTATTGTTCTTTAAAGGTCTGTGAAGAATTTTGCTGGTATTTTGATGGGGATTGCATTGAACCTATGGATTGCTTTTAGCAAGATTGCCATTTTTACTATGTTGATCCTACCTATCCAACAGCATTCTGTTTTCTGGTATCTTCTTTAATTTCTTTCTATTAAAACTCAAAGTTCTTGCTATACAGGTCTTTCACTTTTTTAGTTAGGGTTACACCAAGGTATTTTATGTTGTTTGTGGCAATTGTAGAGGGTGATGTTTCTCTGATTTCTTTCTCATTGCATTTATCACCTGTATATGATGATATCAGTAGGGCTACTGATTTGTTCAGTTAATCTTGTATTCTGCCACTTTCCTGAATATGTTTATCAGCTGTTGGAGCTCTTTGGTAGAGTTTTTTGAGTCACTGATGTAGACTATCATATCATCTGCAAATAGTGAAAGTTTAACTTCTTCCTATCTGATTTGTATCCACCTCATCTCCTTTTGTTGTCTTATTGCTCTAGCTAGAACATCAAGGACAATATTGAAGAGGTATGGAGAGAGTGGACAGCCTTGTCTTGTCCCCTATTTTAGAGGAATTACATTGAGTTTATTTCCATTTAATTTGATGTTGGCTGTCGGCTTGCTGTATATTGCTTTTATTATGTTGAGGTATTTTCCTGTTATCCCTAATCTCTACAAGACCTTTATCATGAAGGGATGTTGGATATTGTCAAAGGCTTTTTCTAGCATCTTCTAAGATGATCATGTGTTTTTTACCTCAGTCTGTTTATATGGTGGATTACATTGATGGATTTTCATATGTTGAACCATCCTCGCATCCATGGGATGAAGCCTACTTGATCATGGTGGATGATTTCCGTGATGTGTTCTTGGATTCATTTTGCCAGTATTTTATTGAGTATTTTTGTATCAATATTCATGAGGGATATTGGTCTGTAGTTCTCTTTGTTAGTTGTGTCTTTGTGTGGCTTGGGTACCAAGGTAATTGTAGCCTTGTAAAAAGAGTTTGGCAATGAAGCTTCTATTATGTGGAACAATTTGATGAGTATTAGTACTAGCTCTTCTTTGGATTTCTGGTAGAATTCTGCATTGAAGCCATCTGACCCTGACCTTTTTTTTTTTTTTTTTTTTTTTTTTTTTTTTTGGTTGGGAGACTTTTGGTATCTGCTTCTATTTCATTAAGGGTTATAGGTCTGTTTAAGTTGCATTATCTGTTCTTGATTAAATTTTGTTATGTGATATCTTTCCAGAGATATCTGGTTAGAGAGGTTCATTCACCTGACTTTCCTTCTTTGGGGGGAGGGTCCCTGTTCAAGTGTCAGATGTGAGGAATTCTACTCTGGTGGCTCTGAAATGAGAGCAATGGAATCGCAAGTTACCCAAGAAGCAGACACTGGAGACCAGCATTGGTGTTTAGATCTGGATTATTATGTATGCTCACTGGCATACATTATCTAATCAACTAAGGACATATTGCCCTTTTGTCCAATATGTCCAAATTGCAGACATCCCACATCATGTGGGAATGTACATGAAAAGGGGCAACACATTTGGGCAGTGTGTCTGTGGACAAAGAGTAGGAAACAAGTAATGTCCTAGAGTTTGTTGTGATTTGAGGGTATTGGTTAACCAGGACACTATTATGATTCATCTGGTGTGTTAGAGACTAAGTCGGTTCAAATGACCACAGGAGTGATTTGTATTTCTCATGTTCTGTGTCTTTTAGCAACACCGCCTAAACAGAAGCTGATCCCTCACATATGTGCCCCAGATGTAATTAATAGATTATTAATAATAATTAATAAATTAACCTTTAGAAGATCAACTGCATATGACAACATAAATGTTAACTTTTGTGCAGTGATCTGTGACCATTCCTGGCACTGACCTTTGTGGTCTCCAAGAAAATGATGGAACTCTGCAGTGACAAATCCACTTGGATTGCGGCAATGCCATTTTAAGCTGACAACCACTACCCAAAGATCAGCCTTGGAGTATAAACTGCTTAGGACAACTTCAAAGAGATTAACTAAATTGGTCCAGCCTCAGAAACTACTTCAGCCAGGACTTCAGATAAATCCTGTACTTTAACATCACACCAAGAATGGTCAAGGGCTATTTCTCCCAGGAGTTGACTATTAACTCAATTTTCTCAGTGTCCCCTAAAGTTTCTGCCAGGCCCAGGCAGAAGGAATTAATTTTAAGAAGGTGACACAAACATTCCGAAGATGTAGGGTGGGTAATTTTTGGTTTATCTGAGAATTGTGGATGTTTATCATCATTTAGGGGGGTTGGTTGAAGTTGTTATTGGCCATGGTCAGGAAATAAACTAAGCAAAGGTTGTTAGATTCAGATATCTCTTTCTGGAAAGAAAAACAAGTGATATAGGAATGATAAAATAAAAGGGTTGATTAGTGAATCCACTTTTAAATTAAAAAGCACCTACTAGTCTAAAATATTTATGTTGGTAAGGATTTTTGTATATTGATACAAATTTAAGACTGTTGTTGTTATTCTATACATATGTTTCTATTCTTATCTAAGGTATTGTACCTATGCAGGTCATTTAAAAATGTAAGGTAAAGTTCTAGTCCTTGAAAACTATTATTACAAATTATGTAGAATAATTAAGAAATTTGGGGTACTAGTAAGTCATGTATAACAAGCAAATTTGTAGCTATCTTAGGTATGCTTTCAATGTAAAACAGATACATTTTAGAAAGATAGATTATCTTCAAATACTTTAGAGATCTACAGAATGTGGCATTTAAGATGTTTTAATATCATAAGGCTTTTCTTGACAGTGAGATATGTCTGCTTCTAGCAGCACCAATCTACTTTAGTGAAGATAATGGCCTTTGATGCATCTACATATGGAGTTTGCCTTCATTGTGGCAAAATTAGCTATTGGGCAAGAGACTGCCCTTTCCTTGAGTGTTGACAATTGGCTGTCCAAACTTGACAAGCAGGACATGAAAGAAGGACATTGCTGAACTTTGCCAGGACAAGGTAGGACAGTTCTTCCAAATTCATGCTTCACAAAAAAGTCTGTCAGATATGCTAACCCTTTAGGCCAAAGATGGATGCCATGTCATTGCAAAGGAACCTTGAGTGACTGGCCATGCAACCAGCCATCTCTGTGTTGCAGATGTGTCAATTAGACTGGTCACTTTACTGCCAATTGTTATATAAATTTTGAGCAGTTGTGGATTACTGTAATTACCTCTTTCTGCTGAAAAATGATGCTTATATGATGTTTTGAAGGTAATTATCAATAATGCAATTATAGATTATATTGGTTTGGGAGAGTGGTAGTAAAAGGTTCCAATGAAGTTTCCACAACCTCACAAGACACAGGAAGTTGGCTATATGATAAAGGGCATCAATCATCTCCTACTGAGTGACTCTAAAGTCTAATTGTACAGCTGTGGGCTATTAACTAAATATAAATGTCACAATTATACTTTTATGGATATCTACTTCTTTTTAGTTCTTTATCAATTTTATACAATTTTTTAGCATAGTCACTGCTTCCCAACTACTCCTAGATTCATCCTCCTTCCTTACCTACATAAAGTATTTTTTCATTTATCAAGTTGTGTTTGCTCTGTACATGTATTCATGGATGGTAGGCCTTTCACTGGATCATTGTCAACCTACAGGTGGCAATCAAAAGACACCTGCCCCCTTATCAAGTTGCATCTGGTCATAGTGGTTATCACAGCAAAAGAAAAGCAAAATGTAAAAACATATAAGAAAAAAAAACAGAGCCCCACATATCTTTATTTTGTTTTAATGACTTCAATCACTGTTTCAATTAATATTCAAAATCTTGGGAAAGGGCAAGACTTCCAGTAGAGTAATTGGGACACCAGCCCAACCACAAACTCTTCAACCTACAAATTGTGGTGCCTACAAAATGTGCTGGAGTAAAGATGACTTAAAATTTGTGTGAGTGACCACCTAATGATTGGCCTAGCTAGAGACCCATACCTTGCAATGGAGCCCAACTGTGAGAGCCAGAACACAAAAGAAAGATACAACAGAGACCTAGGATAGAATCAAAATTGACTGGCAAAAAGAGTCAGTGAAACAATTCTTAATGATATTGTGCTATTCTCATAGATTGATGCCTACCCCAACTGACATCAGACAGGCTTCATACAGCAACTGATGGGAAGAGATGCAGAGAGCCACAGCCCACAGCCAAACATTAGGCAGAGCTTGGAGAATCCTGTGTAAAAAGGGGAGGAAGAATTGTAGGAGCCAGAAGGGTTAAGGACACAAGAAAACCCACAGAACCAACTTACCTGAGCTCATAGTGGCTCACAGAGACTGAACTGACAAACAGGGAGTCTGAATGGGACTGACCTAAGCCCTCTGAATATATGTTACATTTATGTAATGTGGTCTTCTTGTGAGACTACTAACAGTTAGAGCAGGGGCTATCTCTGACTTTGATACCTGTTTTGGGGAACCAATCCTCCTACTGGTTTGTCTTATCCAGCTAAACAGAAAAGGAGGAACCTAGTCTCATTGCAACTTGATATATCTTGGCTGTTGATATTCATGGGAGGCCCACCTGTATCTGTAGAGAAACAGTGGAGGAGGAGTGTGCAAGAGGTGGCAGAGGGGAGTTGTGGGAGAGGAATTGGGAAGAGGGGAAAGAGGAGAAATTTTTATTGAGATATAAAAAATACTCAAAAAATCCCATAAAAGAGAAGATGGCCCACACTAGGTCACACAGAGCTCATTTCTGAACTGCATAGGATGGGAGAATGCTGCAAACAATTTCAGATGGTCTATTCAATTTCTAAAAAGCTTTGTGGAGTACAGCTTACTTTTTGTGAAGAGACAGCGGCTACATTATTTATCTCCATATTACAAAGAACTATATAGTTACAGAAGTCAAAGTCCTTATGAACATAGACTTAAATGAAAAGCCTGGACTCAAGTCCAAACACGTCTAATAAAAAGCAATCATGTTTTAAAGCTCCACATTACCATGCCCTGTGTTGTGCTGTTCTCTGTAGACGTCTAGTAAATGATGTTTTTGTACTTATGCTATTTACTTCTCAAATAATACTTAATGAATGGGAAAGAAACAAATAGTCAAATTGTACTCATAAGAATCCATGAGAGCTGAGTAAAGAAAAGGGATAGGAAAATATTTTGTTAAAGTAAGAAAAGGGGAACTATTCAGGACAAGAAAAATAACTTAGTGGTTGTGATGGTTTGAAAGAAAATGGCCTCCAAAGAAAGTAGTACTATTAGGAGGTGTGGCATTGTTGAAGGAAGTGTGTCACTAAACGGATGGGATCTGAGGTCTCTTTTTTTTTTCTCAAGCTTCCCTCAGTGTGACAGTCAATAGACTTCCTGCTGCCTTCTCGTCAAGATGTAGCCAGTACCACATTTGCCTGCATGCTGACATTCTCCCCTTCAAACTGTAAGCTATCACCTCAATTAAATGCTTTCTTTGTAAGAGTTTCCATGGTCATGATTTCTTTTCACACCAATAAAAACCCTAACTAAGACAGTGGTAGAATACCTGCCATTCCCAGTACTTCAAGGTTATAAAAAATTCATAAAAGTATATAATTTCAAATAATTGTATTATTTAAAAGTATTAGCTCATTTGAACCAAACAGCATATTAAGAAAATCATGTGGCATCATATAGATCTTTATGAAAGTATCAGATTTAATCTCATCCTTTCCTCTGAAAATAGAACTTTAGTATTCCTTTTTTTCTTTTGGTCCTTCTTGGACATGTATTTCCCCCCCAATTTCTTTTAAAATTAGCAGCAGATGGTTGCTTAAGGCAATGCTCAAAACTCTTTATGAATGCAGATGATCAATATCTTATTCCACAGGGTCATCTCTGTCCCTCCAGGAAGTAGGGTATCTGCTGATGCCAGGTTGTTGCTTCAACCTGTGGTGATAAATATTCTGTTCTCAACCCACATACTTCAGGGTCCCTCCCTTTGTCTCACAGCTTCCACTCCTAGTTCTTAGGAGTATGAGTAGTCACCTTCATCTGTAAGGCAGTCCTTTATCACTCTGTGTTCTCTAAACTGCCTAAGCACTCTCACTCACTACTCTGGTTCAGATTGTGGACAAAATCCATTCATTTTCCTTCCATTTTCTCTGTTTCTGTTGCATTGAAAGCACACACACACACACACACACACACACACACACACACGTACATGCATACACAAATACATTGTTCTTTAATGTTATTGACTATACTTCTCAACCCAAAGGCTTCCTTAGAAAATGTTCCATCATATTAATTGCTTCATATTATAGCCTTAAAAAGATCAGAGTTTCTCAGCAATAATTTCCTAGTTGTCATTTCTCCCTTTTCAAACAAGAAATTGTTTATAATCATATACTTCTGCAAGATTTCCCAGTTTCTGAGAAAGTAATTTTAATAAAGAACACAAATGTAAAAGGTGGATTTTACTTTCTAATTCATCACAATTGTTATCTCCAAAATACTCATTCTCTTCATTCTATTTTTTAAAATTCTAACCCAGGTTGTTTTGTTTTTCCATTTTTTTAGTGGAATTAGAAACAAGATTGCTTTACATGTCAATCCCAGTTCCCATCCCCTCCCCTCCTCCTCTACCAACCCCCCAACTAAAACCCGACCTATCACATATCCTTTCTGCTCCCCAGGGAGGGTGAGGCCTTACATAGGGGGTCATCAGAGTCTATCATGTCCTTTGTGATAGGGTCTAGGCCTACCCTTGTGTGTCTTGGCTCAGGTTGTATCCCTCTATTTGGATTGGGATCCCAATGTCCACACCTATGCTAGGGGTAAGTACTTAACTACTACAGGAGGTCCAGTAGATTTCCAAGGTCTCCTCATTGAAACCCACATTCCTGGGGTCTGGATAAGTCCCATGCTGGTATCCCAGTTATCAGTCTGGGGACCAAGAGCTCCCCGTTGTTCACGTCAGCTGTTTCTGTGTAACCCAGGTTGTTAATACAAGCTTTTATACTTATCCTACATCTTTATAATTTATCATAAATGTTTTGATAAAGAAGAAACTTCGTTATTTACAAGTCTGTTATCTTTGATCACCTCCAGCAGAAAAATCTTTCATGATATTATTTCTTATTGCAAAATAGTTCTTCATATAATATTGAGAAAATACAAACTACCAAATCAATATTTTTGCTTCCATAATCATCATCTATTATTATATACCATACAAATCACATATATTTTGACCTATCAATTAGTGATCAATGCAGAAATCTTCTGTCTCAATTTCCAATAAAGAATAAATCTCCTCTCTGTGTCAGCATTTGACTTCATTGATTATACAGTACTGTTATAGATAGATTCCCTTTTGACATAAACTAATTTACTTATAATAAGTTTTACTAGATACTTGAATAATAAGACAATTTCTCAAAACTCCTCAGAAGTTGCTGTTCTAGTTCATTCCTTTTGTATATGTAACACAAAAATTCAGGAACCAGTTGTAGAGGCTCATGACTATATCCCAGCACTCGGAGGCTAAGGCAAAATGTTCATTTTGTTGTTAAGGGCAGTCTGGACTAGACAGTGAGCTCCTGGCAATCTTTGGTTATATATTAAGACCCATCTCAAAAAATACTACATAAGTGGGATGGGATAAATGACTGAGAATGACTGATGATGTACTGGTGGACTTCCCTTTGAGGTTTGTCCAAACACTATTATACTTTTCTTGTCTTCCATCCATGAATTTTCAAGATTATATGTAATAGCCTGGGTTTCATTCTTTTTAGAATAAAATGAATTTGACTAAAATTATATATGCAGTTAGTTAAGGCCCTAGACTCTTACATCTTTCTTTATAAGTCTGGAATATATACAAGATATAAAGAAATGGAACAGGAACTCAGTTCTGTCTCTTTGAGCATCAACTTACCAGAAGATGACTGATAATGAGGAAGGCCTAGAGAGGAGTCATCTGTGAGGAAAGGCCAACAGAACACTTCAGGGGGAACTTTCAGTGGAGACAAGGAATCCTTCTTACTAGGGCAAGGTTAGTTCCCATGTATATCTGGGTTTCTGTGGTGCTTCTTACAGAAGAGGACCTTGGCCAGAACTTAAAATACTGTACAGAGACAAAAACAAAAAAGGAAATAATGGTGACTCTGAATAGATGCTTAAATTTTCTGGGTCTTTAGCCCCATAAAAGTGAAGAGAACAAAATTTCTTGTACTTAAAAGATGAGAATAATATAAGAATGAACATCTCACAAACAGGTGAGTATGTTGTGATTTGTTGTATTTTGAGAAGTGGTACTTTTATTGTTATATATATTATTATTTTTAAGACAAAACCCCACTATGCAGTTGCAACTGGCCACAAACTCATGATCCTCCAACCTTACTCCTCCAACTGAAAGAAGTCTAGGTACCAGTTCCATTTTTAAAAGATTTTATTTTATACTCTATAGTCTCTCTTTGTAATTGAAGCAGAAAGGTACATACAAACAGTTTTTTCCCAGCTCAGGACATTTGTGTTGTTAAATTGATTCATTCACCCCCTCAGAGCCCTAAAGACCCAGTCTAACTCACTTTACAGATATAGAAAATCACATAATCCCTATGGGTGAAGTGTCTTTATGATGGGAGAAATACTTCTGTGTATGTTTATAAATAAAGTACTTGCTTGGCCAATGAGACAACAGGTTAGGCTGGACTAGGAGTCAAAGAGGATTCTGGGAAATGTAGTAGAGAAGTGGTGTTCCAGACAGGAAGTGACATAGCAAGGAGACTCATATTTAAGAAGAGGAAAAAGGAAGTGTCACTCTCTTCCCCTTGGCTCCTGCTCCAGCAGCACGATGTGAATCACCAACAAGGAGGGATGTCAATAAGGTGTCCGATAAGATAAGTCCCATAAAATATATAGATGTATGATAATTGAGACTGAGCTAACAAATGAGAATCCTAGTCATTGGCCAAGCAGCTTTGTAACTAATACATGTCTCTCTGTGTATTCATTTGGGCCTAACTAGGGCAGGCGGCAGGCATAAAGCTCGCACATGGCGGTGGGGCTCAGGCGGCTTTTGGCAAAAAGATTTATCGTTAACATCTTTATTCCATGCGCTTACTGAAGCCCTGTCTGTGCATAAATAAAAGGCACTTAATAGACCATTAACATCATCTGACTTTCTCCAGAATCCTCTTTCACACTTCTTAGAAAGAATGTTCAACTTAGCCACTACACATATTAGAGCAGTCACCAGGTCATTCCATCTCTTGTATATGCATTCACATCTTAAAGAGAATACACATATTGTTACAACTTTTCTTTAAAAACTAATCAAATTACTTAGGCTGTTAAGCCAGGTGATATTCTTATAATATTCCTTAGATGATTTTTCTTTTGAGACATTCTACAATAGGCTTTGTCTGTGAATTTTCAGTTTATTCTAAACTGCAGAGTTGTTCAGTGTAAACTCTTGTGATTACACTCTTTGGTTTCAATACAGACTCTTCATGGGAGACTGTAAAATAGCTTTTTCACATGATCATCAATCTTTCTTTCTGCCCCAAGCTCCTTCTTCTGGAATTAAGAAGTCACTGATAATTTTATGTCTTTGTTCTAATCTGCCTGTCTCGTTTTGTTATTCTCTCCTTCCTCTTCCTGTTTCTCCTTCATTTCTTCCATTTTGACCCAGTATTCTAACTTGTACCTTTATGGTAATTCCTTAAAATTCTTTTTCTAGGAGCTGACACAGGCCTTACTATGCAAAGTTGGTGCAAACTATTTTCCTGGGATTTGCTTAGTGTTTTTCAGTCTTTTCTAAAATACAAAGGCCTTTCACTCTTTCTCTACTTTTTGTACCCACACTTTTTTCTTTGTTCCTCTTATCTTCCATCCACTTTGTCAGCTGTAACTGACTCTACAGCCATTGATTTTTTTCCACATTAATCTATAGAGCAGGATAACCCACTCAGGGTTAAAGGTTCTTGGCCATCACCACAAACCAGTGAGGTTGTCCTTATAACATAATTTTAGAGACAATGAAATTAAAGCATGTGGAGGTTGAATAACTGCTAAGCTCATGAAGTTAGAAAATCCTGTCAGAGCCAGGATTCAAAGCCATTAGTCTATATAACACTACGTCTATGATCTTCCATGCAGCTGTGCTAAGTCCTCTGTGTGGAATGGTAATATTATTTATTACTAGTCTCCATGGAAATTCACTTAAGTTGCAAAGTACCTAATTAACACAAACTGAAGAGAACAGCTAAGGAAAACCTTTAAGGGTTGGCAAGCTTCTTTAGTGGATATTATATGCTGGGAAGCACCATTTTTTCTGTGAGTGTAAATAACTTTAATTGTGCATGCCCTTCAAAACCTAACTATATTTACAGAGACACAGAGTAAACCAGCTTTACTAATGGAAGAACATATTAGGGGCTTCTCAAGTAAAAGATACTCAATTCCTAAAACAATTATTTCTCACTATTAAAGAGTACTTGAAGACACCTGTCCAGTAATGTCAAAGGAATGAATAAATCTGAAAAAAGCAACCACTACAACAAAGCCACTGAGTAGGAGGCACAGGGAAAATGAAACAGAAGAATATCCTATGGCTACAGGGGAGACTCAGCTACATAACCCTGTACAGGAAAGGCAATTCACTATGATAGAATAATGAATCTTGTGAAGAAAAGGAAGCATTCTGAAGGAAATACACTGCTAAAAACTTTAAGACACCAGAGAGGAAAAAATTTGAAGACTACACTAAAAAAATTAAAAACCATATCATGAAGCATGAACCACTATGTTATTGAAAGGATTTATAGATTCAACACAATCTCCCTAACAATTTCAATTATGGGATTAGAGAGGTGACACGGTGGTTAACAGTATTTACTGCTGTTGCAGTGGTTCCATGCTCAATTCCCAGAACTTACTTGGCAACTCCCAAGAATCTGTAACTCCAGCTGCAGGGTATCTCATACATATTCTAACCTCTACAGTCTCATGCACACATACAGTGCACATACATACACACACATACATAAAAAATAATTAAATGTTTTTAATTTAGATTTCATTTTTCATAGAACTAGAAATAAGTCTATAAAATACATACTGAAGTACAAATATCCTCAATAGTCAAAACAATTTTTAAAGAGGGGGTAAAATTGCTTTTTTTGCAGATGGTTTTATTTGAATTAAAAACAAGATTTTTTACATGACAATCCCAGTTCCCTCTCCCTCTCCTCCTCCTCCCCTACCACCCTCTCCAACTAAAACCCTACCTATCACATATCCTTTCTGCTCCCCCTGGATGGTGAGGTCTTCCATAGGGGGTCAACAGGAAGAAAACTTATGGGAATACTACAATATCTCATCTTAAGTTATACAACATAACTATAGTAACAAAATACAAAGCATGGTATTTGCAAAACATGACATGTAGAACAATGGAACAGAAGAAAAGACCCTAAAACAAACCCAGTTACATACAGTCACCTAATTTTTGACCAAGATATCAAGCATAATTTAAGAATAGATAGCCTTTTAAGCAAATGATGCTTAAAAACTGTATGTCCATATTAGAAGAATCTGTATGACTTTCTGCACCTTCAAGAATACATAAGTGTACATGCGCACATGCATCAATTCTTAACAGTATGAAAGACATTAATATAATATCTGAAATTTTAAAAGTGCAAGAGGAAAACTTTGGCACAGCACTTTAAGATATAAACATGTATTGGAAACCAACATAAGACAGACATCGCCACTTGGGTGGCAATTAGGAGGCCTGGGTAGTCTATGGTGTCCCTGGTAATAGAACAGCATTTATACCTAGTGTAAAAATGGACATTGGAAGCCCATTCCTCATAGAGGGATACTCTCTCAGCCTAGACACATGGAGGAGGGCCTAGGTCCTGCCCCAAATGATGTGACAGATTTTTACGATCTTCCATAGAATTCTTCACCCTTTCTGTGGAGCAGAAGAGGCATGAGAGGGGTGTTGGTGGGGGGCATGGGAGAATGAGAGGGAGAGGGAACTGGAATTGATATATAAAATAAAATTGTCTATAATTTAAATTTTAAAAGGAGAAAAAGATATAAGCATATATAAGATATAAACACTTTGTGAAAGAGAAAAAAATCTAAGAATTGACAAGTGAGGTAACAGAAAATTAAAACGCTTCTTGAGAACAATAATAATAGTCACCATAGTAAAGATACAATGAATAAAATGGGAAAATACTTGCATGTGACAGAGGACTGATAATATTAATACATAGTAATACATTAAATAAATGTATTACTTGGGGGTCTATAGATGAACAGACTATTAGAATTATTATATATTTTAAAAGTATTGTATCGGCTTACATAGTATCATTACATTTGTCCAATACTGACTGGTTTTATAACAGATAAGCTATAAACCTGGTAGTGACACTCAGTCCGTTAGTCTGGATGCTTCAGAAGCCTCCACTTGATTCTGAAGGTCTAGAGAATTCTTGAAGAGCCAGGAGAAATATCTTCAATTGATTTTAATCTGCATTGAAAAGCTAAGGATGACAGGTTCTAATGTCAGTAGGCGATGATCTCATCAGTGGAAGTAGCAGTGGCAGGGGCTGCAGCAACTACAGCAAAGTTGAATTAACCATCAAGAAATGTGGTCTCCGAGGCATTTGCCTAAACATCCCTATTTGTTTCTAAAATTACCTTCATACTCATTTTCATTGCTGGTCTATTAACAATAGCTAGGAAATTAAATTAACCTAGATAACTGACAACACATTAATGGACAATAAAAATGCATGCATATACACAATAGAATTCTATTCAACACAAAAGAAGAAAATGAAATTATAGAATTTGTCAGAAAACAGAGGAAAACTAAAGCTATTGTACTGAGTGAGGTCCCTAAGGACTAGAAGGACAAACACCATGTTTTCCACATATGCAGATCATAGCTTTGTAAGTTTTAGATTTCTGTGTTAATCTGAAGTGAGTGTTTGTAGAGGAGCTAACCAAGGAGAAATGACACATGGTAGGTGAGATTCTTTGGGTGGAGAACAGCAAGGCACATATGAAAGTAAATGATGTGAATACTGAAGATAGAGAGGTTCAGAACTTGAACAGCATACACTTCGGACACAGGACTTAGAGGAATTAAGCTAGAAATGAGTTGGAAGCCTCCCCTGCTGAGGATTGGTTTTCATGATATCTGAAGATGCACTGAAGACTAAGAAAGGAGAAACACTATAAATGCTGTGAGCATATGAACCACAGCAATAACAGGATAGCAATGATATTACCAATGCAACAATGTTGGCACTTTTTCTTGGAAGTAATAGACTGCTGTCTAAGGAGACTTAAGATCCAATTATAAAAAAAAAACAGATAAAGAGGGTTTATTCTTGGTAATATAAATCTATCCCACTACCCATGCTACTAAGGTCACAGACCCTAGAGGAGAATCTATTACTACCATTTTCCTACACACACACACACACACACACAGCATTGCCCCCCCCCAGGAAAGCTATGGATGGCCTAATAAAATCCCCATACTAGGAATGAGAAAGCACATTCCAAGCTTTGGTCATGGGAGTCTAAGAAACTCCTTAAATATGTCATTGTTATTGTTTTGGTTGTCTCCCAGGGATTGAAGGTAAATTCCTATTTATGAAGATGCCACGCACTTTTTACACAGGACTCAAAGGGTTCAAGCTGGGTCTGACCTGAGGACAAACTCCCTGAGGACTTGCTTTCATGGTAAGAAAAGGTACCATACCATCCTCCAAGAGAGGGAAGCACCCAATAGTTTAATGCAACTGGGATGCCTATGAACAACCACTATCACTTGCATCGCAATATATATCCCTAAATGTTTCACAGTGGCACTCATATCTTGGCAGTAATAGAGTTCTAATAGAACCTAGAACCCACTGAACAGGAAGTAAATCTTGCCTGGTGTGGGAAATCTAGCCATGTGCTACCCCTGTCTAATGAGGTCATGGATTTTAAAGAAAATGTTCCTGTCAATTTCCAAAATACTTAATCTTATACTCAGAGATAGGTTTAATTCTCACAACTCATTAAAGAAGTTTCTTTTATTAGCAGATGGGGAACCAAAAATTGTAATTGATCATAATACAGAGAACCTGTTAGATTCCAAACTCCAATAGCTATATCTAAAACATACTTCATATTTCTACTCCTAAGGCTCAGGGGATATCATGAAAGATAAGTAGAAATAGTTTAAGGGCAAGAAGGCCAGTCATATCATGTATCCTAGAAATGATAGGGAAGTTACACTTATGATACCTTAAGAGTATGTGTGCCTAAATAGTACTTCAACAATGACAATACCAATTGGTAGTCTACTGTGGAAGGTGAAACTATCATAAGAGTCCTCTCTAGCCAGAGAACTACTTGCAACTAAGAACTATTGAAAGAAACAGAATTAGCCATCACCAGGGATGAGCCCTGTAAATTATAATGCAATTCTAAGTGGTCAAACAGAAAGTCATATGGTTTTATCTCTATATTTGTGAATTTATACATAAAATAGCAATAAAAATTCAAAGAAAAGAGCCATTAATGAGAGGAGATGAAAGGAGGAAAGGAAAGGGCAAAAATACTGTGATTATATATTAATTTAAAAAATAAAACATATATTTAAAAACTCCATAACACATTTGGAAGTGCATACAATATCTAAGCATTTGTTTTTAGATATATCTGGAATAGGAAAATGATTCATTTTAGATATGATTATACTGTTAAATTAATAATTCTACTGGCAAATGCATAAAGATAATTATTAAAATAATCAAAAAAGAGAACAACAATTTGAAAGGTAACTGGGGGATGTGAGGAGGTTCTGGAGTAAGGCCATATGGTAAGGATTGTAGGAAAGAAAGGGAAGGAGGAAGCAATGCAATTATATTTTTTAAATAAATATGTATTTTAAAACATAAGAATTTACTAATGATTAAAATAGTGGAAAAAGGGAAGATTCATAACTAATGAGTAAGCATGGTAAACAACATACATAAGTCAATCAATGTTTATGAAAATTAAAATAATAGTGTGAGTTAAATATGTACAAATAAGCCTATATTTTGATTATAATCTGTGTATAAATATTTGGTATGCTGTTCGTCATGAAAACAACCAGAATACCTGGGAAGAAAGAACTACAGTTGAGGAATTGCCTCCATCAATTTCCCAGACTACCTTCTGGGAAAATCTAAAGGGCATTTTCTTAATTAAAAATTGATGTGAGAGGTTCAGCCCCCTGTAGGCAGTACCATCCCAGAACAAGTGGTCCTGGATTGTACAAGAAAGCAGGCTGAACATGTAAGTGGTTTTCTCCATAGTCCTCTCTGTTCCTCCTTGAATCCCTGCTCTGACTGACTTGTGTCAGTGATTGATTGTATTCTGAACATTTAAATCACATATACCCTTTCCTCTACAATTGATTTTTGTCATGATATTTGTCAGGGCAATAAACTAGGACACAGACTAATGACAAATTACAGGTTCTGTGCTTATCTTTTACACACGCTAATAAAAAGCAACAGGTTCTATGCTTACTTCACTTTTAGTTTTGTTTTTCATTTTTTTTTGAAGCAGGCCTCTCTGTGTAGCCCAGGTTGTACTAGTACATGCTACATAGACAAAGATAGTCCAAACTCATGGAGATTAACCTATCTCTACTTGAAAACCATCATGCCCAGCTCTGCACTTAAATATTAGACACTTTAACAATTAACATCCATTTCAAGACTTAGTTCTAAACAAAATCCAGTCTTCAGGAGAATGTTTAATTCCAGGTCTGTGCCATCCTGAAGCCATGTTGATGTCCAGGGGCCATGCTGCTTTTGGGGTGGCCAGGGGCATGTTGATGTGTGACCCTTGTTACATTGAAGGCCTTGGCCTGTCCTATCACTCAAAACCATGTTGATGTCTGAAGCCTGTTCTATAGCCAGAAACCATGTGGAAGTCCATGACCCATGCTGCCACTACCATAAGGAGCAATTAAGCTTCTTTTACAATGTGAAATCCCAAATAATCAATAAAAATATTATGTTAAAAAAAAGAAGTCATGAACTGGAAAGAGAACAAGGGGAGTACATTGGGAAAAGTGTGTAGGAAGGAAATAGAAGGGGGAAATAATGCAATTATGTTAATTTCCAAAAAAGAAATGATCACAAAAACATACTTAATTTCTTTTAGGAGAATGTCATTTTAACATTAAATTTATGTAGAGAATTGCACACATCACATGTTGTTGCCAATAGTTTTTCAGAGAGTCTACTTTTATATATCCAGTAGCTGAGTACACTTCTATAAGTATGTTACATGTTTGCAAGAATATTTATTGAAGTCTGTCTTAGAACAGCAATGCATTAGACTTATCATAAAAGCCCATCATGTGAGAATGTAAAATAGTAGTAGCATATTTACATAGTGAAGTAAGTGTGTGTGTGTGTGTGTGTGTGTGTGTGTGTGTGTGTGTGTGTGTGTGTGTGTGTGTTTCCAGGAAATGGGATAGAAAGACTTAATGGACTAAATGGCAACTGCTGCTTTCATGAAAAAGGAAAGAAATGCCTTTATGAATTTTTCACTTGTCCCACTTATAAATGAGGAGTTAATTTGTCAATATTTCTTGAGTCCATTTTCATGCAAAGCATTATGCTCAAATAATGATCAGATAAAAGTGACTTTAACAGTCTCAAATTCTGGTTCTCCAACATAAAACAATTCAAATGTACTCAATTTCTCTTGAAATTAATATAATAAACATTTTTTTATCTTTTTTATATAATTATATGGCTTATGTGACAAATATCAACCAATGACATAATATGTAAGGTATATGTCCACAACAATGTTTACTGAATTTTATATATTATTACATAATATTAAATAATTCAAAGAAATTGGTGACAATTCAGATTATCAAGTGATCACTCATGTTCACAGAAATAGGAACAAACTCCATTGCTGCCATTAATGATGAATTGCTTGGCATCTCCAACATTTTAGTTTTTAACAATAATCTCCTATATCCCAACCAAGTCCATTAGGCTCTTTCTCCAACTGACACAGGAACCAGGCCACTCTTCTCTTAACAAAGAACTCATTAAGACCCATCATACAACCCTACTTTGTTGAGACTGATGAGACTTTGCTGTCAAATATTTGTGATTAATCTTAACTCTAAGGGCAATTTTGTGAGCCACATTTTCAAATTGCTGACTCCTGAAATATTTTATCCTTTGCCTCCCTCACAGATTGCTCTTGAACATTGAGAGATGAAATTGCAGCATCGGTTTTCTTTGTCACAAGATTGGCAAAGTACATGAAAGACTGAGTAAAAATCAGAAGACTTAGCATTATAGGGTAAACATACAGAGATGGATCTTTAGAAGCATTGGGACAAACAACAAGCAAAGTAACTGCCATTTTAGTAATGCATTGCTCTGAGAATGACAGTGTTTCTTAGATAAGACTTTCAAAGTCTTAGATAAGACTTTCAGTGGTTTTTGATATACACTATGTGTGTAGTAATAAAAACCATCCATCTGCAATTGCTTCTTTTGCAGGAATATTGGAAAATACTAATCAGAAAATTGTCAGATTAATATGGCTACATTAAACCATGTCTTTGATTAAGAATATCACATCATCCCTAAAGTCATCAGTCCAAACAGTGTATTTCAGGTTACTTACTGGAAATGACACTTCCAGAATTTCTACATTACCCTCAGAAAACATGTGCTTGATGGGAATTCAGACTTCATTTCATAATGTTCACATAACCTAAGTGTTTTAGGGTAACAAGTATACAGGAACCACAAGTGAAAACAAATGATGACAAAGTAGGCTGGTGTACCATGTTCAAGAGGACAGGTTTTACTGCCCTAAAGCCAAAAATAAAAAAAATAAAAATAAAACTTAAGTCTAGAAATTTCCCAGAAAGGTGAGAGCAAAACTGATCAATGGGTAGGGACCTTAACACCTGAGTTCTATTTTTGAACTCCATGTAAAAGTAAAAGAGAACATACACCACAAAAGTATCCACTCATCTCCACAGTCACACCAAAGAATGTGTGCCCTCTCCCACAAATAATTCTAATAATAATGGATATTATTAAAAATAAAAATAAGTGCCCCAAGTAGTAAAAATTCACTCTAGTATCAAGAATGTATGGTATTTAGTCCCCTCAGACAGAAAACTCCTCTTTTAGCTGTGGTTTAATTTTTATTGTGCTTCATATGGAGTTTTAGTAACACTGGTCAGTGTGTATACTAAGGTAATATAATGAAAATATAAAAATTTAAAAGACTCACCAGGCATTGGTGGCACATGCCTTTAATCCCAGAACTCTGGAGGCAGAGGCAGGCAGATCTCTGTGAGTTCCAGGCCAGCATGGTCTACAAAGGGAATTCCAGGACAGCCTCCAAAAGCCACAGAGAAACCCTGTCTCGAAAAAAAAAAAAATTAAAGATTCATCATATACTACACAACAAGAAAATTTTCAATGTTTGCCTTCTTATTCACCCAAATAACATAAGAAGATCAAAGGCCTTCTGTGTATCTGGAGAAAGCTGCTTCCTGCACTAGCAGCAATTTCACACCTATAAAGTTGGCACTTGCTTCTTTTTCAGTAGATCCTTAAAAATACAAGGGTAAATATTTAATCATTGGGGTAGCTTTATGTATTAATTTTAATTAATTATTTGAGGTCCTTTTAATGCCTCACTACTAAATATATCTCAATGTTAGTATATGTTGGTTACAGCCATTGACAAAGTTTGGCCATGTCGCAACTCCTGATTTACTCTACTTTTTCTCAGAAAATGTCATGATCTGAGTTATATCCCTAAGGAAACCTGCGGCTTCTTGAAGATTCTAAATGTAGAGTCTGGGGATATATCTCAGTCAGTAAATTGCCTACTTTGTAAGCTTGAGGACCTGAGTCAATCCCAACACCCACAGAAAAGCTGGGGACAATGATGAGCATCTATAACTCCAGCCTTGAAAGGAGAGAAAAAACAGTTGGATTCCTGGAGTTCATTGGCAAAGCACCCTAGTCAACTGGTGGGCAAGTCTAATGAGAGACCTAATCTCAAAAGTAACATGGAAAAGGATGGAAGAATGCATCTGACATTGACCTCTGGCCCCTGTGTACACATATTTACATACATGAATAGTATATGCATCACATACGCATACAGAGAATGAGAAAGAGAGAAGATGCTGGGAATAATAAACAAATTGCATAATTATTCTCTCTTGATATTGTGTCAGTCATCATCAGTGACAGTGAACTTCTAACTCACTCAAATTTCATCTTTCTTCCTTCCTTTAAAGAATGAAAGCATGAAACATCATCAGTACTTTTCTACAAATTTCTTCCTCCTATCAATTATAATTTTTATGATGACTCTGTTAATGAAAATATCTAAAAAGGATGCTGTTAGTAATGAATATTAACTTTTCTGGTCAGATTATTGGGTAGGTTGGGTATCTAGCATTTGTTGAACTTTCATTATTCCTATTAAGAAGCTGATTATTCTGTTACTCTAATTCATTTCCTGGTAAGATCCCAATTTAACACTTCTAGAAACTAGCAGCTCATTGGTCATCTATTTTACTGTAAATATGTAGACCTTATTATTTGTTACATTGTTCATCTGGGTATCTCAGGTAGACTCAGTCGCACCTGATATGTCACTAGAAGCTTTGCTCTCAAATAAACAGATCTGTAGATTATTCCTTTTTCTGTTTATTGGTGGCTTTATATTTAAATTAGAAATAAGCTTCTTTTACATGTCAATCTCAGTTCCTCTCCCTCCCCTCTCCCCTGCCCCCCACCGACTCCTCTATCCCAAACCTTTTCTGCTCCCCAGGAAGGGTGAGGCCTTCCTTGGGGGAACTTCAAAGTCTCTCATATCAATTGCAGCAGAGCCTAGCTTGACCCTTCCCAGTGTGTCTAGGCTTCAAGAGTATCCCTCTATGAGTATAAGGCTCCCAAA
The DNA here is from genome assembly GCF_003668045.3 of Cricetulus griseus. Classification (NCBI taxonomy): domain Eukaryota; kingdom Metazoa; phylum Chordata; class Mammalia; order Rodentia; family Cricetidae; genus Cricetulus; species Cricetulus griseus. The sequence goes on from NC_048595.1 coordinate 72,360,157, forward strand.
GTTCATTTGTGTACTAGTGTTAAATAGTGATCCACTACCAGTGGCCCCATAGATTGTTCATAACTCCAAACTTACTTCCACCTTCAGGGGGTCTGGAAAAGTCCTATGCTGGTTCTATGCTGGTTTCATAGCTATCAGTCTGGGGTCTTTGTTCAGGTCAGCTGTTTCTGTGGGTTTCACCAGCTTCATCTTAACCCCTTTGCTCATCATCCCTTCCTCTCTGAAACTG